>NC_138154.1:26989612-27084612 GCF_964199315.1 Orbicella franksi
CTTATACAAATTGTTCACGGCTGAATGACTTCCGGTTCTAGGTTGTTCTATAGCTTGACTTGGACAATTTTTCGTAACGCCCGATAACGGTGAAGAATAGACAGTGCTAAGAACTAAGTAGGTTCGATATTTTAATAGTTACCAGTTGCTCGCTTAGATTTTTAAACACAACGGACAAAATTTTCATAAGTCTTATTGTTTTTTTTCTGCTAATGTATAAATTTCACAACAATTTTAAGAGTAATACGATAGAGCATTGAGGAAACGAGTCAATATAACTTCTTAATAACCGAGAGTGAGGTCCTTACGGGAAAATCTCAAACTGAGGTCTTGCCGTATTGACCGAGCGATAGCGAGGTCAATACGGTAGGCCGAGGTTTGAGATTTTCCCGTAACGACCGAACGGTCGAGGTTATTAAGTTGTTTATTATATGGCTCACGAATTAAAGAAAAAAAAATTATTCGAGCGGAAGTCGTCAATGTATATCCGGCGATGCGCGCGTTTACCGATTCATTCATCGTCTCAAACCCAGGGCAAAACTACACAGTCAGTGAACTTCACTACTGTAATTCTTTACGGGAAAAATGATTGTCACAGCCCTCAAAAAGGTATTTTAGTGTCGTGGAGCCACAACTTGATGAGGGAGTTTTTCCAACTTTTGCGGCGAAACGTCAACGCATATAGAAAAGACAGAAAGTGCTTCAAAATGGTCCAAACCAACGGTCTTTTGGTGAAAGAAAATACTAATGCTTCAGAATGCACTGCTCAGAATAACTCGATCTTCGCATTCGCTTTCGACAACATATCTTGGCCTTCTTAATTCTGGGACTTATGAATGAACTTTTCAAGCCTTGTGAGCGTCTAAAACTTCCTGCAGGTATCAGAAACACTGCTACCGACAGAAACCGCCCGATTGTTTACACCTGATGATCCTGGAAGCTGATTTTCACTTGCTTGTGTTGAAGCGAGGGAATCTATTTGATGAGAACTGAAACGGAGTTCAATATTTCGGTAATTATTGTGACTAAGATGATAACTTATAAGTTTCTTCGTGGTTTTCTGCTCAGGATACGTGACACATCTGCCGATGGTGTTTTTCACTTAACGATTTTAGCTTTACTCGACACTCGGCAAACTTTGATTGTTTTTCACTAGTGCTCGCCAAGGTTACCGGGAAGTCAAAAACGACTTCTATGTAAATTTTATTAAGGAAAAATCCCTAAACTTTTAGCTACTTGGAATTAAATTTACTTCTCTTACTGTTTTTAATCGGCTTTCATCGTTTCAATGCGCTTGAATTTTCCGAGCCGGGCTCTTCCTAATTTGCATAATCCGTAATCGGCCCGTGGGCATTACGGCTGCATAATGACCGCTCAGATCTCGCTCTTAGCCAATCAGAGCGCGCGTTATATCGGCCACAAGCCAAAGCCATATTTATTATTAATTATATGGCTTGTGTTTGAAGTCGATATAACGCACGCTCTGATTAGCAAATTCTAGGGCATAATTCTCCACGGGCCGATCATGGGCCTGGAAAAAAAAAGTGCAAAAAGCCATATAATAAACAATGTACTAACTTCGACAGTTTGCATGTCTTTACGGGGAAATCTCAAACCTAGGCCTTGCCGTATTGACCACCCCACTGCTTGGTCAATATGGTAAGGTCTCGGTTCCAAATTTTCCCGTAATGACCTGACTCTCAGTTAATAAGTGCTTAATCATAAAGGCAGATGTGAGTAAAACTGAATGGAGGCGTCAATTTGGATGACATATTTTCAAAAATATTTACTCAACACACCCCGCTTAATACTTATTTGTGCAGTTTCTTGAGTTCTCTGAACATCTGCGTATCTTCTGTGTCTCCTAAAATTCAAAGATACAGAAAATATCTTCCAAAAAGGTAAGTTAAGTTAGCCAAAAATAAAATTGCTTTAGAGATATACGTTTTGTTACGATTGAATATTAAGTAATTTATATGTTTTCTTTGCAGCGTGAATTTCCCTTGAACCAGACCATTATTCACTCTTCAGCTAGGGCTCTCTGCTCAAGTGTAGGTTGAATTCTCTTTTAAAATTATCTTTGACCTGTTTTGCTGATTGTTTTCGTTAAAAAAGACTACAATTCTTTGCAAGTTCTAACGTAGGGTTTAAATTTTATTTGAACGTATTGTTTCTGGAAAAATGAAATCGAGTATTTATAAACTAATTTAAGCATCGTGAGTGCTGCAGTTTGGTGCGAAAAGTTGTCCAGTAATTGCTCAGTAAATGGATTCTTACCGCTTTTTAGTTGTTTTTTCCTCTAACAGGTGAATTTTACGTGTGAATTTTAGCATGCCATAGGCACACACCCATTCATGTCCAACACACCAAACCAGAAAAGATGGTTGGACGGTTTTTCTCTGAAGGCAGAAACCGTCTTTGCGTTTTTGTGACCTAAGCTAGATACAACACGTATGGGACAATAGCCGAAGCAGTCAAGTTGAAATAATGATCGACAAAATTATTTCTAACTGGCTATCGTATAACTATCGTTTAATGATCGCATTTTAACAGAAACTCTCTCCGCTTCGATAAAATTTGCCTAGATATTTATGCAACGTAATACTCCAGAACAACGTTCTCCTCCAGAAATGTTTATAAATGCTAAAAACTTTCATGTTTCTTTTCGCAGTTGAGCTTGCGACACCATTCATCAGGAAAGACTTCCTATCAACAAGGTAGATCGAAAACGTTTAGAACTTATTTCCAATCATTTCGTATGTATAATTTTTCCGCTTTATTTTTAGTGTAAATTAGAACTGACAAACTAGACTATTGCAATAGTTTAGAGGATGTGCCGGTCAATACTGGCATGAGCTGAGCATTTTCTGACAGTAGAACTACATTGACTGATTTTTTTACGAGCTCATTTTATCGAGGAATAAGCTGTATATTACTGTTCAGCGGTAATAATCAGTAGCACAAGGTTGCTTTTGGATTCCAATTGAGAATAACACTCAATTTTTTGAGAATAAAAGTATTTATTGGTAGAAAAATTTCTGGGAAGACTTTCTGAAATGCCATGTACACTTTTCTTCGTCGCAAGTTCGAAAAACAGGCAATGCTGTAGCTGTAACAGATGAATTTTCCGCAGCTGCTACTCGTCCATGTATTTCCATGACTGAAATAGACACAACGCTAAAAGACGGGGAAAATAATTCATGTCTGGCTATTGTATTGCTTCTCAATAGGGGTGCAGTTAAGCAGCAGATGACTTTTTCCGCGTTTACATAGCCTCTGCTAAACACGAGGCGGGGAGGAGGAGGGGGGGTTGAGAGAATTCGACTGGAAAGTTATGCAAACCCGAGAAGCATAACTTTCTCCCAACCCCCCCGGTGTTAAGATGAGGTTATGTAAACGCGACAAAATGTCCTCTGTGATGAGAACGCGTGTACTGTCTCAACAAATTCATAATTCAAGATAGAGAATAAATGTTTGACTACCAAACAGAAAAGAAAATTGTGAGTAACACAAATTCTGCAGCTGCATGTTTTCGTTAAAATCTTCAACAAAAACTTTCGGGAAAAAAGCCTTTGAAGCCTTTGCATGCGCTCATAATAGCATTCCTTTTGCTTCCTTGTTCAAATATTCTTTTTCACGAATTCAAATCAGAGTCAGTATATTAATTATAATGAAAAACTTTCTCTGGTTCAAAAATGGATTAAACACATAAGCTTTCGGCTATCAGTCTATAGCCTTTAACGAATAAAAAAATGTAAGCGCGCGAAAGGAATATATACGAAAAGAAGTGTGAGACTTGTTCTGATGACATCGTTTCTCTACTGGATTTAATCCTTTCAAACAATTATTTTGTCTATAATAACTGTATATATACAAGCAGATTCACGGCTGTGCTATGGGCGGTCCGTTAGCCCTATCGTTGCCAACCTCTGTATGGAAGTGATTGAAGAACTAGCTATAAGTACGTCATCAGTCCCACCGAGGGTTTGGAAACGTTCTGTTGACGACAGTTCTGTGATCATCAAGAAGGACGCTGCCTCTTCCTTTCACAATACTCTAAACGCCTCCGATCCCAAAATTTCTTTCACTATTGAACTTGAAAACAATGATAAAATTGCCTTCTTGGACACCTTGGTTTCCAGAAGAAATGGTGTTTCCGTCATTGATGTGTATCGGAAAGCAACCCACACAGACCGATACTTGGATTTCTCTTCCCACCATGAACTAAAACACAAAATCAGTACGGCCTCGACCCTTCTGTTCCGGGCATCCAGTCTCCCTAGCAGTCATGATGGAAAAACACGGGAAACCACACGTCAGGGCCGCGTTAGAAGCTAACGTCTACCCATCGGCTGTTATTTCTAACATTCTCAATAAGAAGCCACCTTCACCTAAAGTTCCTCCATCGGAAGAACTGGTTTCTATGTTTTTCAATGGGTCAAGCCATCGGATACGTACCAGGGTTTTGCATGCCTCCCTTACATCAGCGGCCTAACCGAGCCTCTTACGAGATTACTCCGTAACAATGAAATCCGCGTGGTCAACAAAATATTTAAAACCCTTCAACAAGAATTCCTGTCTCCGAAGTTCAGACAACCTTCAGATTTCCAATGTAATGTTGTTTATAAAATCCCATGCAAAGACTGTCCTTGGAACTACATAGGAGAAACCGGAAAATGTTTCCAAACCCGAAAAAAGGAACATCAACGAAATTTGAAGAACTATACAAAGGGCCCAAATGTCGCAAACCATGCATGGCAAAACAACCACTCCATTGACTTCGATAATGCTTGTGTTGTTGACAAAGGCAATTACCGCGTTCGAAAAATACTAGAATCCTGGCACACAGCTAAAACCGTCGACGCGGATAATAACTCAAAACCGTTGCCTAGGCAATACTCCATTTTACTGTAATTAGACCTTATTTGCCTTTTTATTTTTCAGCTTTTTTCACACTTCTTTTTGTATTCTATTTTCATAAATTTTTCACACTTCTTTTCGTATGTATTCTATTCGCGCGCTTATTTTTTAAATCCTTTTTGAGTTATTTTTTTGTAAAAAAAAAAAATACCTCTTAGTCGGCGCGTCGGGTATGTTATGGACGGGTCAATGGATGAGTGAGTGAGCGAGAGATGTATGTATGTCACACCAATCAGATTGGATCTACTATAAACAGCCAATCAAATTTCTTGTTGTAAAGGTAAATGGTATGTGAGAAGATTTGATCCCGATAGAGTTCAGAACGGCCATATTTATTCTTCTATAAAAGAGGAGGAAGTATTCATATATTGGGCTTACTTCGACATTTTCTGTGGGTTAGGCTGAGGATTTTAGTAATGAAGGAGATGAGCCTTGAGGTTTGAAACAGTTCGTGAGTTAGTAGTATGCAAACGGTCGGGATATTTTCAGTTTTAATTACAAAGGTAACTTGACACTTTTGTTTTTCACAAGGAGTAAATTCAATTAGAGGTCACCAATCTTTGCTTCTAGTTCTTAGGACATGTTTTAGAGGAGACGAGACTATTTAGATTTGAAACAGTTCTAACGTTTACAATAGTAAGTGTGGGTAACGATTGTTTTGTTCTTGTTGTATGCAAATATAACGAGATATTTTTATTTTTTGGCAAAAAGTTTTAAATTTTTTATAGTTTAGGTATCCTGATTGTTACCAGGATATTAAACAAAAAAGAAGCTTTCATTTCTGGACGGTTTTTACGTCTCTGCAGGGGCAGTTTAATAGTTTTATTTGATGACATTCATTTCTGTCCGATGTTTTTAAAGGTGAAAAGTATGAAAACTGTTCAAATGTTCTTTGAAGACTGCGTGGCACCAAGTTAAAGTGCAATTTAATTAAATCAGACTTTCAACTTGTCAGAGAGGGGTTTTTTTCTCTTTCTTTCTATTTTCGGTGAAGTTGTGTTGTGTTGTGTAAAAAGGGTAAACTTACGACTCGTACAAAATGCGAAAAAGTCTCCCAACTGATTAACTTAACTTGGGGGTTGGAAGGGCTATGTGATCGGTGAGTGAGTGGGTTATGCATGTGCGCGGGTCATTTCAATCACAGCGCGGGTTGTATCAAAGAACGAATCAAATTGCCTGTTAGAAAATCATCTATCTACATTATCTGGAGAGTAGTATCTACATTAATCTGGAGACGTGTCAGATTACTGTAGTTTGTTCAGTCAAACACTTTATGGCTTACTATTTACCATGACCAATGTAACATCGCATGTACATCATAAATTCCCAGTTTCTTTCTTGCTGTACATCGCAACCAAAAAAGCTTGTCAAATTAACCAAATCATTACTGTAAACAGCTCCATAAATGCTCCTATCTTCGACACTTCGCAAAAAAAAAAAAACTCTTGCACGCCTTGCGTGCCTATGTTTTAACTAGAGAACGTTTTTTCACTTTAATATGCTTCGTCCTAGTTACAGCTCTATTTTGTCTAGTAATTATAGTCTAAAATTAAACTTAGGAAATACATTAAAGGTAAAGTTGAACATGAAAATAAAGTTGAGAAAACGCATAGACGGTATGCAAAGGTCTGTGCTACTGAGTTGATCAACCAGGTTACATGTAGATTTGTTTGATTTATTTTCATTTCAGTTAAAATTTCAGCTGATAGGCGTCGGTCGATTTCAGTTCGAACATATTTGTCTTAATTCAGACTGGCCAAAGAAACGTCGAATTAAGGTTACAGTATACCTTCAGGGGTGTCTCGCGCGCAAGCGATGTAGCGCGTGTAGTTTAAGCTGTAGATACCTAAACCCCTATATCAAATTAAAGCTTATGGAGCTGGCTATCAAACTATACCAAGAATTTTGAAAGAAAATAAATTGTCGAATTTTTCACGACCACTAAATGCGAGCGCCCGAATCACCTTTCGAAAGCTACAAGTCAAAGCGAATTTCGTTTTTCGCCAATTTAATTTTTTCCTCGGTTTCAGGGCCCAAAGCGCTTAAAAAACGTGTCTGCGTTTTGGCATATTCAATTGCAGTAAAAAGTTACAGAACATTTTCGAAATAGGATTAAAAAAATGTGGAGTGATCGTACAAAAATCGCTCTCGAAGAAAAAGTATTTCGAAATTAACAATTCCCAGACACGCTTTTGTAGTTTATATGTTAAACTAGCCACTGTCCAAATTTAAGAGCAATTGAACAAATTCCCTTTGAGTTATAACTCTTTAAATTGTCTGCTTCAAGTGAAAAAATTTATTCGAGTAAACAGCGCTAAAAAAATTTTTCTGCTTCGCAAACAAACTCCGCCCACAAACGCCTTCAACTGGGTTCTCAGATAACTAAGCCAATCAGGGCAGGGAAAGTTTACTACCGTTAACCTCCTGGTGAAATTTACGCGCGAATCTCTAAAAAACTCTTGTGTTTCGCAATGCGCTCAAGGAACCGAAGGCAGGGAGATAATTTTTCTGTAGCTCAGTTTTTCTTGAAGCTGGTCTGGCAAAATGGGGAAGACTGAAAACGGATACGAACGCTAGAGTGGCTGAGCGAAGGAAACAAACACAAGAAAGCGCGGAGAGCAACTGTGTGTGGGCAACTGTGCATGGATAATATTTCAAATGGTCTCAATGAGTCCGACGATTCGTCGATATCGGACTCATCAGGAGAGTCTCTGTCAGCATCCCTGTTATTGCTGTCAAGTTCCGAAATTTTTACAGAACCTTTCTTTTCTCTTACCACGAATATTTGCCCGCCTTATACGATAACTATAGCTTCATCCGCGTGGCGAACTTTCGCTTCTTCACTCATTGATGTCTTTTCATTCGTTCTTCGCTGTTTTCGCTTTTTCGAACTGGTCCATGGTTTAAACGTGGTCTATGTTTACTTATAACATAATAGAGACACGCCTAATACCAAAAATGCTGGGTAGTCAGAACAACAATGCTGATCAACTGAGCAGTCAATTCGTGACATCCATATAGGTAATTCCCGCGAAAATCGTCTCGGTTGATTGCATACGCGCTATAGGGCTGTCAATCAAGAGGTAAACTTTTACTTCCGGTGAAAACGTAAAACCGCCATTTCTCCGCCAATATTTAGCCTTTTTCAATTTTTTTTTTCAGAAATTAGAGATTATTCTTCGACCACTATTTTGACTCAAAAATCCAAATTTGAAGAAAATTGCCGACCCGAAGGTATACTGTAACCTTAAACAAACGCTTCCGCGGCAACAGTTTTTATTGGGTCAGTGGGTCAAAAACAGCCGTTGATTAAGTGTAATGGTTTCTGTTAGGCTGCAAACTTGAACAATATTTAAAACTAAACACAACTAGTATTTACACAATTAAAAGAGTGAGTATTCCAACATAACAATTGCTTACAGACAAAAAGCTCACTCCGATAAATGCAACCTCAGCAGAATTTCATCGACCAGTATTTAAATCTTTTATGAGCAGTACGAGTTGCAAAAGGAAATTGATGAAAGTTTTTCAACATGCGGGGTTAGTGCAATGCCATCAATTTCGTTGACATTTTCCCAAGCCATGATTATTTAACATATCTCCGGCGTCACTATACTCGTTACTCGTTAAGTACTTTCAAGCAATAATTAAAAGAATGCTAAAACTTATAATTAAAAGAATGTTAAGACTTATAACTAATAGAAATGTATTTCTCTCAACAGGTAGAAAAGCTGTTTCTTCCAGCAGCAAAACTGATGTTTTCGTTTGCTGAATGCGTACCCTGGCTTGCTGTAGCGTTGATGTTGTCTCTCGCTATAATAATACTAAATCTCGTTAGTATAATTGTTTTTATGAAAAAACGTAGTTTCCGCAAGCGTAGCACGTACCTGGTGATAAATTTGGCAGTTATAGATATGTTGGTTGGGGTAACTGCCACCGGAAATTTTGCTGGTCTCGTTGGACAATACTATTGTAATTTATGGAAGGACGGTTTACCTGATAAGCTAGAAGTCTATATGATAGTTCTTTATGTTTTGTTTCCTGTTGCATCTGTAACTAACATCAGTGCGATTTCTTTGGAGCGGCTTCACGCGACGTTTTGGTCGCTGAGGCATCTTGTTATGCAAAAATGGATTTATGTTTTAATTTTTGCTATCACTTGGATTACAGCTGGGTTGGTATCAGCTGGGGTTGGAGTTCTAGAGCAATTTAAACAACGAAGTCATTTTTTTTACTTATGGAATTCATTTAATTCAATTTGTCTGTTGATTATTTCTGTTTCGTACGTGGCCATTGTTATTAAAGTCCGTTGTGGAGCGCAGCCTCAACACCACAGAGCAGCCAGTAGAGAAAGCAAACTGACCGTGACATTGTTGATTGTGACTGTTGTATCTATGCTAATGTGGCTCCCATTTGTGATAAGCAGTTTTCTCTATTATACAACTGATATTATTAGTTCATTATCCAGCATACCAATTCGTCGGTTAAATCTCGCGCTGATCGCTCTGTATTATGTAAACTCGCTTGTGAATCCAATCATATACACTGCTCGAATGCCAGACTTCAGAAGAGCTCTGGTTGCTGTCTTTTGCAAACGACCTCAGCAGGCGAACCAAGCTCCAGTTATTCCTCTCCGTGACATGTGATGCAAATATAGTTGCGTTATGAGGATATCTTGCCGTTTATTAATCAAAACACGATAAGCCGTGATTAAGTACATTTTAGGCTTGGGGCACTCCTTGTCACACGCTTTAGCTGTGTTATATATAAATAAGCTCAGTCGTTACATGGCCTTTCGTTATAATATTGAAGGTTCGCTTTTACTCAGTTAGCAAACGTCTCAAGATTAAACTTGATTTCATTTCGGCATAAGCTGCTTTTAGACGCTTATTTTACATTATTTTTATGACTATTTTTATTTTTGGACATCTGAAAGGAGTGTGCTTATCAGAATGGTGGCTCTTATGGAAAAGGCTTTTTTTTTTTCTTTTTTTTTTTTTTCATCAGTGACACCCACGCGTGTAAAACGAAAGACAGATCTTTCCTTTGAAGGAATTGTGTCGTCACATAGGAATAATAACTGAGACCTGGAGACAACTAAAATGAAGTAGGCCAGTCTGTCTTTTTTTTTTTTTTTTTTTTTTCCCTCCCTTTTTTGAGAAATGTGGCGTGACGGGAGCTCTTCAGAAGGAACTGACATAAAACCAATGTTCTCAATGTACTGTAGTGACTTGATGACACCGATTGTAAAAGCAGTGGGGAGACTGAACTAATTGCGCGCGCTTATCAGAATTATGATAAGGCTTGGGTGCTCTCACTGGAAGGAGGCGCTGAATTGAATCATTGTGCTAACTGTAACACAGTAGATGTTATATTTATGACTGGATTTGTTACAATTCAACGGTGTTAGAGAAAGGTTCGTTGCTTTACTTCAAGTGCCGGAGCAACTAAAATTGACTTAACGACACCTAAAGGCCTGAAAATCGCTCCAAGAGATGAAAAAATCATTGGAAGTGTACAAAAACAAGGACCAAAAAGAAGGAGGAAAAAAGACTGGCATTCTCTTAAGGTTTTCATATCGCCTACTTTAGAGAGAAAAACGCTTATGTTAATTAGACCGAGTTTCATTTACACTGTTTTAATAAATCCAGGCATATTTATTTGTTTCATTATTTTGGTTATAGGTGATTATTGAGACTTTGTAGATCTATCGCAATATTCAGTCATGCCATTATAATTGCGATTTACGGTAAAAAAAAATGTAATGCAAGGAACGTGATGTAAATAGTATTCAGAGGTTTACGAAAGCAATTCCCTTTTGTTTCACTTTTCCATTAGCACTTTTGCGATAGGATGTCACCTTTAGTGAGTAACCAAACCCAATCGCGCACATGACGCCAGTTAAAGTACTTGCTTCGGGTCCTGATTAGTTCATGCGAGTAATATCTATGTTATTTACTTTTGTCCAGAGTGATTTTACCAACATTCAACTTGGGAAAACCTCTCTAATACAATTTTAATAATGTAACATAAGTAGATGTACTGGATACCGCATTTGCTTTGTCATGTAAGAAACTTCAAGGTTGTTCCTATGCACGTAATGTTATCATAAATCTTTGATTTATATTGCTAAAGCCTCAAAGAGGTCAATTTTTTTTCTCGCACTTGCAATACATCTTTGATTTCCAATGTGTACTCGATGTTATAATACATCCAGTCTTTGATTTCTAGCTATTTTAGGACTCCAATAAGGAGATTATAATACACCTTTCAGTGATTTCGATGTTGTGATACATCTTTGGTTTCTGGTTATTATGTCCTAATGGATGCTCGATGTTGTAATACAACTTTGGTCGTGTTTTCCATTGTAAATAAAAAGATCTAGTAAAAGGAATGTCATAACATTGTCAGTTTCTAATGCTTTCTAAAACACGATTTCGTTCATCTAGACCCGACCGCCAACATTTTGGCGTTAAACGGCTACAGCATGATAACCTTCAAACAACACATTCCTAATAAGCTCCGTGAGGGCCGATTTACACGGTACGACTTTGTCGCATGCGACAAGCTTGCGACAGGCCTACGACATGAATTGTTTCGTGTAAATCAAACCTACAACTCGCTTACGACTGTTGTGTACGTCAAAAAAAAAAATGTCGTAGGATTTTAAAACATGTTTTAAAACGCTGCGTCAATCTTAGCTGAGATCGATAGAAAATGACGTATCTCTACTGAGTAGAGGACGAGGTAAAGTGTTCTTGTGTCAAAATGGCGGACGAACGTGTTGTTGACTGATTCACATGAAGACGTTTCTCGAAAAGTACTGAACGGATTAAAGCGAAAAACATCTCTTTAGGAAGTTTTTCCAAAGCGCAGGACAGCTAGAATAATTTTTACTATTTGTTAGAACTTTCGCTCCGAAAATCCAGGTGCAAACTTTTGCATATTTAATTTTGTGAGTGAAAATGTCGAGCGCGCGTAAATGGTCCTAAGTCATGTCGTAAGTCTGTCGTAAGCTTCTCGCATGCAACAAAGTCGTACTGTGTAAATCAGCCCTAAGGAATACACCAAAAGTTGCGCCCTCGGAAGAATTAGGCGTTCTGTGCCTACATCTAGAATACTGTAGTCCCCTCTTTCTCGGAGTGGAAAGAGTACAAGCGAATCGTTTAGAAGATCCTAATTACTATATTTTTAGGGCCCTACTGGGAGAGCCCGGGGGAACCCCCATATAAAAAGGTAGGGGTGCGCGTCGGAAATTTCGAAAAGAACCCCTAAGAGGTACCAAAATCCTGTTTTGTGAGCGTAGCTTGAGACGTTTCTCACCCCTAAGAAGTAACAAGTCCTAAAACAACACCATATCTCCTGTCATATTTTTTTTTTCGGCTCAATACCCTAAGCTCCCGCTGTGGAGCTTTTGATGCTGAACACCCTCAGAGGTTTACCCAAACTGCCTTTTTAACCCCTAAAAGGTACGACGACCACTCCCCGTAGTAGTATAGCACGTTAATAGGGGCCGTAACCAATCAGGAGGCGATGCATATCATTAAAAAAGGCTCTCGACCAATCAGAGGGCAGTATTTTCGATTTGCATAAACAAGATGGCGTCCAGGGGGGTCAAACATGGCGCCCATGCCCAAATAAGGGCAACATGTCCAAATAAGGAGAAATATGAAATCGAGGTTGTGACGCGCATGTCCAAATAAGGCGATAGCCAATCCATGAGATCGAGGCTGTCACGTGCATGAAATCGAGGTTCGGATGGGAATAAAAGGGTTTGCGTGAGTGTCGAGTGAGTATTGTTGTTTTGAGCTAGGCGACTAGAAGATGTCTTCAGAGGAGAGCGAGACGAAGGTGAATAGTGTTTCTGAAGAGGAGAAGATAGAAGAACTTGCCGCGAGGGTGATGGATGCTGTTCATGACGGTATTCTTGGAAAGATAATGAAATGCGCCGTTTCTCACGCTATGGATGTCCTCCTGAGGAAAGAGGTGGTGAAGCTGGCGGATGAGGTGATGAGGTTCAGAAGAATGCTGTCTGAGAAGATGTTTGATGACCAGTCCATCTCGTTTAAAGACCCTGTGTGTTTGGAGAAGTTGTCGGATGGATTTGAGGACGGATGGGAAGCGTGGAAGAGCAGTTGGGAGGACCGAGACGAGTTGGCGTACCGAGCATTTATCAAACAAATTGTAAAAACACCAGAATCAGAGGAGTGAAAAAACATTTTTATTCATGCCTGTAACACTAATAAAGATCCTTTAACGAGAGAATGTACATGGTTTGTTGCGTGATTTTTTCATCGTCTCTATAGGGAATAAAAAAGAAAAAATTTAATGCCCCGACCAGGAATCGAACCTGGGTCTTTGAGGCCACAACTCAACGTCTTAACCATTAGACCATCGAAGCGCTTACCTCTTTAGGACTTGGTTTTGGGGTTGTCATCGGGAGGCAGTCCGAAATTCACGGCTTTGCAATGAGGGCAGAGTCTTTCGGAGGGTTTCAACCGCTCAGTGTGGAGGGCTTTACAGGTTCCGTGAAAGAATTGGTCGCAACAGGGTGTCAGGAAGTAGTCTCTGATACTGTGTTTGAAAGTGTATCCTTCCTTGCACCATAGACATTGAGGGTTAGGAAATCGAGACATGGAGTCTGAAAATAGAACAAAAAACAACTTTTTATTGGTCATTCCACTTATTACAGGGTGGGACGTGTGCACGGTCCTATTGACCGGCGCCCTCTTTTTCTTCGGGATATCAATCAATCAATAAACGATTATTATAGTACTTTCAACCATTGTGACCAAGTAACGATGCGAGCCATGATCGACGCGGAGGACAAATTACCCAACGTGTAAATAGCGTGAAATAAAAATCAGAGTGTGTTTTTACAAAAAACTGTGTCTGTCTTTTTCTTAGTTTGGGGCCTGTCCATTAATCAGTATGGCTTCGGCGACTCCTCGTGGGTATTCGTCGATCCATTGAAAGAACTTGCAGGTACGCTTGGGACACTTGAGATAGAGCCTGTCTGGGTTGGACTGGGAGTGGGAGGTGGCTAAGACCAGGGATTTGCTGCATAGACATCGGAAACGAGCCGGGTCGATGTTCCTGTAGCAGGGGTGGGTCTGTTCTTCGACGCGTCTCAGGTAAGTGCCCACCTCTTTGACGCCACAGGTCACATAACACTTGGTGTAGAATCTGGAAGAGGGGCATCGGTAATATTCCCAGGTACCACCGTCTGGGGTTCGCACGCTTCCGTATGTCAGGGGTACCATGCAACGTGGGCAGATGGAATCTTGGGGTTTCAGTTGGTTCAGGAACTGATCGGGGTCGAATTCCTCCAACACTTGGACTTCGGTGAATTCTCCTCGGTCGTCCACTTCAGGGGGTACTTCTACGAGGTCGTCTTTCTTGAATTTGTCGAGTCCCATGGCTTCCAGGACTTGCACGGTTCGAGGAGGTGATTCACTGATCACGGTCATGCATCCGCCTTGAATGGCAGGTAGCTTTGAGTCTGTGAAGATAGAGAACGAGTTAGTATCCCAACAAGGTGTTTTCACGTCGCATGGTTTCTAGGATGTGGGTGGTTTTTCGCACGTTCTTGGGGGTCGGTCTTTGCCTTCGCTTGTCATGGTTACTTTTCATTTGGCTTTTGACTTCTTGGCGTTGGATCGAAAAGGCGCTCCAGGGTCGCGAGAAGCCTTTGAGAGGGACGGTGGTCCAACTGACCGAGTCCGGGGTGATTTCTTTGAAGAGGACGCGTTCGTTGAAACGGAGTCTGGCACGAGGTTTTTTGAATAACCATCTATCTAAAGTGGATTGTAGTTGTTTACCTCCTACTTCTCTTTCCACTCTCTTGGGTAAGAGCAGTTCCAGTTTCTTTTTGGACAATTTTTTCTTTTTCCTGACGGGTTCGACGTGTGAATCCATGACGACTTCTGCTGAAAAGTGACTCGTGATGGAATGCGTTGTTCGACTTTATGGACGTTTTTGACCAATCAGTGACGTGTGGTGTGATGGGATCATGTGACGGTCTTCGTTCCGATTGGCGGGATCTGAAGTGGGCACGTGATCCGGGAAAGTACGGAGTGAAAGTGGATCCACGGCGCGGGTATAAAAGGAGCCCGTTGGACGCAGCGAATCATTCTCGACTTGCTGTTGACGCGGTGATGACCTGTAGGATTTTGGATGAGAGAGACGTGCAAGAGATCCTTGAAGATCTTAGACAACAGTTGAATCGAGCTTCTGACGTTTTGGATAGAATCGAAAAAGAAGGCGAAAGACCGTTACACGCGAGGATAATTGAATTGGAGTTACGTCTTGTCTCTCCTTTGTACTATAGGCTCCAGAGGCACTTGATTGACTGGGGTGTGCGTAGTTGCTATCCTCATTTGTCGGGCTTGGAGATCACGAAGCGAGCGGATCGAGAAGGAAAGAAGTTTAACGAGTTTGTCTGAGGGTGTCAAGATGACTTACTATAGCAACTCGAACCAGATTCGGGACCTCGTGGAACAGATCGTGGATCTGAAGGTACACACTTTAAGAGATCTCGACGCCATTCCGGATGCCAAGGTGGACCTGTACATTTTTGACAATCTCTTCGAACCGTCAGGTCGAGTACCCGATAGTCTGTGGTCTTTTCAGCTCTTGATGAGACGTCGTCCTGACTGGGGTGGTACGATTTTGGAGATGATGAAGAAGAACAAACACGTGTTTTTGTTTTTCGGTGAGTGGTGTCGCGTGATGTACCGAAGTGGTAGCGGTCAATTCAAATTCATTCATTGTAGTGATCCCACCCTGGACGCCGAGCGGGCCTGTTTGATCGCCACGGATAACCTCACGTACATGATGACCGATGCCATCCGTGATCTGTTTGAACCCTTGCGTTTCTCTCGTGACCTATCACGACGGGTGTTGGAGGCAGACGAGAGTCCCATGGTGAAGTCGTTACTGACTTTCAGCAAGGGAGATTACAAGGAAACGTGTCTGAAGTTGGAAGAGTTGATCTACGATATCATGCATCAACGTGATGTGTGGAAGGATCGGTTTTTCTTTCGTGCCATGGACACTGATCGGGAGGACCTGTGTGGTGAGTGTAAAGAGAGTATGCGACAAGCATTCTATGCGAAGGGGGACGAGCAGGAAGCCCTGAAGTGGAGACCCGGTAAAGGGGAATGTTGTTGGAGAAATTGTAAATATTATGCCATGGATACCTACGAGGAAGACTGTGATGATGAGTATGGACGAGATCTTAAGAACATGGAACATGTTGATTACTTTACAGATTCAGACTAAGTCTTTTCTTCGCCTTCTTTTTCGTGTTATCCAATCAGAGTCGATTTTTCGTAAGAACCAATCAGGCACGACGTTTTTGTACATATAAGAAAGTGTGAATAAAGAATTGGGTTCAAATCATTATGTCTCATGCTTTGAGTTGGTTGATCTCGAGAATGTGTACGACCATAGCCGATCGATGGTGTTGGACGACCTTGTGTTCCAAGTGCACTAGTGTCTACGAGCGATACGGTCAGGGTGAACCCATCCCCGACCATTTCAGCGATTCGCCCTTGGAGGTGTTTGACTATACCGACGTCGAACCCAACGTGATGCGTTTTGTGGTTTATATCTTGTGGTTGAAACGGCAACCCGATTCATTTAAGAAGTATCTCGAGGTACGGGAGCAACGTTTCGAGTTGTGGAGACAGTGCGTGTACAAACTTTATCGACTATGAAGAAGAAAGGTCAAAAGAAGAAGCAAAAGCCGCTTTCGACCGGAACGTTACTGGGACGGTATCGGGATCCTTCCAGACCCGGTAGTCTGGGCGGTCTGACGCGATTCGCCCAGGCCAATAAGATCTCGGTACGACGTGCTCGCGAGGTCCTGCAACGGGATTTGGGGTACACGTTGCACAAACCCAGACGTCGTCGTTTTCCCACGGTCCCGGTGGTGGTGTTCGGCATCGACGAGCAGTGGACGGCCGACCTGATCGAGGTGATCAATATTTCGAGGTACAATCGAGGGTATCGTTACCTCTTGACGGTAGTGGACGTGTTTTCCAAACACGCCTGGGTCCAGCCCTTGAAGAGCAAGACGGGTAAAGCGGTGACGGAAGCCATGGCAAAGATCCTGAAAGGAGGTAGAAAACCCATCAATCTCCAGACGGACGACGGGAAGGAATTCTACAACAAGACGTTTCAGGATTTGATGAAGCAGAAAGGCATTCATCATTTTTCGACGCGCGGGGATACGAAATCCAGTGTGGTGGAACGGTTCAATCGGACCCTGAAAGAACGTTTGTACCGGTACTTCACCGTGAAGAATACGATGACGTATGTGCCCGTGTTACAAGATCTGGTCCAAGGGTACAATCGATCGTATCATCGCAGTATCAAGATGGCTCCCGATCAAGTGACTTTAGCCAATAGCGAGGACGTGTGGGAGACTCTTTACGGAAAAAAGAAAAAAGGGAAATTGAAGAAACCGCAACTCAAAGTCGGGGATCGTGTGAGACTGAACAAGAAGTTTCGTCAATTCAAGAAAGGGTATTTACCCGGTTGGACCGAAGAGGTGTTTGTGATACGCCGAGTGCGTCCTGGGAAGGTCACCACGTACAAGGTGGAAGAATGGGACGGTACGGCGGTGGAGGGTACGTTTTACGCGCAAGATTTGCAAAAGGTGGACGTGAAAGACGACGATCTGTTCCGCATCGACAAGATCGTCAAACGAAAAGGGGATAAAGTCTTGGTGCGATGGAAAGGTTGGCCAGTCAAGTACGACAGTTGGGTGGATAAAAAGGGACTGTACGTGACCCAAAAGCCCAAGACGAAAAAATGAAAGACTTTTACGTGCAGTTGCTGAGCAATGCCAGCACGAGCGAGTTCACGGACAACAAGGCCAACAGTTTCAAGAACCGTCTGCCGTATCCGCTCCTGTTTGAATCCGACAAGGAATGGAAAGTGGGATTGGCGAGCGTGTCTTACCCGATTCCTCCGTCACGACCGCATCAAGTACCCGTCACTCAAGCGCACGACTTTGAAGACGACGACTATGTGTTCGGTATGGATTGGACCATTGAAACGTTCAGGTTGCTAGACGACGGGATTACGTGGCGTCCATATCGTTACCCCGTGACATTTTACGTCACCGGGAAGGAACTGAACCGTGACCGACACAAAGTGACGAGTGGTAAATCTCTCATGCAATACCTCATCCATCGTTTTCACGAACGGCTGTATCATTACATGGATCATGCGGGTGAAAGTCTGCGAGCACCGAACGGGAAAAAATACTACCCCGTGTTCCGATGGGAGGGGAACGATTTGATTATCGACAACACCGACACGTTCCTCGACGAGTCCGGAGACAGAAAACGTCCCAGAGTGTATTTTGGTACTAAACTGGTCAAGAAGTTGGGTTTGATTCGCGAGGAATCGTATTACTCCGTTCACTTGAACGTGAACATGCTCAAGATCTTTCCCGACGACAAGGTCCCGTCTGATTTCAAGAAAGACTGGACCAACCATGACAGCAATCGATCTCGTGAATTTTGGAATTTGGACAGTCACGGGACGTTACAGCTCAGTCCCTATTGCAACTGGCGCTTCAGTTACTTGGACGAGGAATACGCCAAGACCTACAATCGTGGAGTCGTCGTTCATCCGGACCTCCCTCCGCCTCGGAGTCCCATGTACCTGTATTCGAATGTGGGTCGTAGCACCATCACGGGGAATCGCGTGACGGATCTCTTGAGAGAAGTCCCCCACGACCCGACCAAGACGACGTACGAGCCGAATCAGATTCAATATAAACCCGTGCGCAGCAACGTTTTGGATATAGTGGAGGTGCAATTGGCCGAGAACGACGGACGATTGGTGGACTTTACATCGGGCGTGACGTCGGTGACATTACACTTCAAGTATGAATGAGTCTACCGACGACTTTTACGTGCAACTGATGAGCAATGCCAGCACGAGCGAGTTCCCGGACAACAAGGCCCACAGTTTCAAGAATCGTCTGCCGAACCCGTTGCAGTTGAGAGAGTCGGGCTGGAAAGTGGGTATCAGCGACCTCTCGTTTCCGTCCGCGACGCGTAAGATGGACTTGAAAGATTCTCTTCTGTTTGAAATCTGGTGGATCGACATGGTGAACGCCTCCATAAACCTATACACGCAGGTCTCTGGAGTGACGCGAGAAAGCGATTTGGAATTCACGCCTAGGACTGGTACCGAGTTACTGAACGCGATACGAGATCGATACCTGCATAGGTTGAGATCTAGAACGGATGCCGACGTGACGATGTACAAGAAAAAGAGCAAACCCGACGATCCCACCGAATTGCTGTACACGGTCATGCATCGGGCCGAGCATGGAGAATGCGTCCTGGACAATTCGAGAACGTGCCTCAGCCTCCTGATCAACGGTAAACGCGTCTACCCGCAAATGAACATCGGCATCGAATTGGCCAAGAAGATGAAATGGGTGAAGATGGGAACCTTGCCAAACGGTCGACCGGGTTACGTCTTGGGACCCCACCTGAGGAAAGAATTTCCCAAGGAAGTCGTCCCCACGGCCACGGACTTGATCATAGCGCAGAATGACGGGGACGAGACATTTTACAAGATCGACCCTGACACCTTACATTTGAGTTGTTTCATCAATTGGGTGTTCACGGACCTGGATCGCAGTTACGAGGAAGCGTTCGGTCACGAGCGTCGTTCCTTGTTCGTGTATTCGAATGTGGGACAGAGTATGGTGACGGGAAATCAAGTCACGGACCTGTTGAAACAGGTGCGTTACGATCCGGACGTGATCGACCTTCAACCGAGACACATTCTATATCTACCGGTGCGCACGACCTTTTTGGACATTGTCGAGACGCAGGTATCTGAGAACGACGGGCGACTGGTGGACTTTGCGTCGGGCGTGACCACGATCACGTTGCATTTCAAGAAAGGATGAGTGATTTTTACATCAGTTTGCCCAGTCACAGCAGTAAGAGCGAGTTCCCGGACAACAAACCGAACCATTTCAAGATCAGGTTACCGCACCCCTTACGCCTGAATGGAGACGGAGGATGGAAAGTGGGATTGAGTAGCATCGCCATGCCGGATGCCCACGTGAGGCTGCCTTCCTTGACGCCGAACGATCCTGATAAAAAAGTCACCTTGGCCTTTTCCGCATGGAGACGCATAGATTCGAGTAGCTACTACATGTATGGAGAAGCTTACTTCGACACGGAGGACCTCAAGAAGGTGATTCACAACGTGGACGGTGTTGGACTCATGAAATCCATGATCGCCTATTTCGATCGACAACGCGTCTTCAAGTACAACGGACCCAAATTAGGATCCAAATATGTCACGAGTGATGGGAAAAGAACCTACGTCAAGTTCAAGTGGGAAGGCGAAGACCTGGTCACGGACAACGAAAACGTCTTACGTCCGATGAAAGACATGCCTGCATTACACATCAATGTCGACCTGGCTTGTAAAATGGGATGGCTCGAAAAGAACGGCAGCGGTTATAATCTGGGACCTAACTTGCAGAGCGAATTCTTCAAAGATGAAATTCCCAACATTGGTGTCGTCGGGGACTTACACGACTCGGATGGATTACCTGTTTTTTGGACGGTCACAACCTATTCAACGGGAAACAGTTATTTGAAACTCAGCATCTATTGCAATTGGCGTTTTCTGAACCTGAACAAGGCGTTCGAGGTGGTGGTGGGAAACAGGTCGCGCTCTTTGTTCGTCTACTCGGACGTGGCTAGAAATGGCGTGGTGGAAAATCAGGTCACGGATTTACTGAGAGAGGTCAACTTGATCCGAAGAGGTGCGGGTGTCCAGTATTTCGAGCCTTACCACATTCAATATATTCCCGTGCGCAAAGACCTCATTGACATAATAGAAGTGCAAGTGGCTGAGACAACTGGAGAACTGACGACCTTTGGAGACGGCAATACGATCGTGACGTTACACTTTAAGAAAGAATAATGATCGGCGGAACGCTGGTACGATTTCAGCCCGATAAAATGAGGCAATCCGGAGACGGATTCGGCATGGCTTGGAAAGGTGTCAAGAAACGCGGTCCCGGCATTCTCCGAGACTTTATCACCGAGGCGGCCACGGAAGGTCTGAAAGGTTTAAATTCGGGCGGCAAGGGAGGAAAGCCCAATTGGAGAGGTGGACTCGCCGGGGTCAAGAGAGGAGCGACACGGGCCGTGAAACGTAAAGCGACGCAAGAGATCAAACGGGCGTTGGCGAAAAAAGTGAGAAAAGACCTCTTTGGAGTATGAATCCCATTTACTCGAGGCGCGTGAGACTTATCCCGATACGACGAACGTATAAAGGCGGATCGATCTTCCCGTCCCGATCAAAACGCCCGAACTATCGTTGGGTGCAGTCGGCCCTGAGAAGGAGACGAAGACGACGACGACGTAGACGATGACGGACCTCGTGGCTCATGCCCGTTCGGCGGGGGTTCGTAACCCTCGTCTGAACATGTTCAGTACCCCTCCCACGGATGTCAGCATGTCGTCTCGACGGTTGGTGAGAATCAACCCGTTCAATACGGGGATCAACCCCGTGACCTTCCAAGTCGATCCTCAAGAAGACTTTATCGACTTGAACGAGAGTTTCTTCGAAGTGGAATTGACAGTCAAGAAAAGTAACGCGACGAATCTGTTGACAGCGGATGTCATGGGACTCGCCAACAATCTGGCCCACACCCTCTTCAAACAGATCAATGTGAGATTGAATGGGACTCTCATCAGCCCTCAGACGGATACTTACCACCTCAAAGCTTACATCGAGACCCTGTTGAACCACGACCGAGACGACGGTGAATCGATCCTAACACCCAGCGGATGGTACAACTGTCTCGGTGTACCCGACGACGGAGATGCCGATGAATTGACAGCCAACGCGCTGGATTTTACTACTCCTCACGCTGAATATACTGCTTTAACCCAAGATCTCAAGAATTTGGTCCAGGGACGATCCCAGTTTCTGGACGGAGAAGCCGTGACTTTGAGGTTCAAACCTTTCCTGGAAGTGTTTCATCTCAGCAAATTACTGTTACCTGGCGTGCAGATCCAGATCGACATGTACTTCAATGCCCCAGCCCTGTGGACAATCCGATGGCATGGTAATGATACTCTGAGACTGACTGAAGCCGACGTGAAAGTGAGATTGTTCCTGTCTCAAGTGAGAGTGACTCCCTCGGTGTACCGAGAGATCATGACCAGCCTGAAAGGAGGAAGAGTGGCCACTTACCCCACGGTGAGAGGTGAAATTCGCACTTACTCGCATCCTAACGACAATCGTCATTTCGAGTGCAGCAATCCTTTCCACAGTAAGCTACCTAATCGGTTAGTGGTGTTGTTGATGAAACAAACTGCCTTCAACGGAACTGTGACCATCAATCCGTTCAATTTCGGAAAATTCAATCTGGCTTCCATCAAACAATTGGTGAGAGGTGAAGAATACCCCTACGAGACCTTGGAGCTCGATCACGATGGGGACAGTAAAGATCAGAGAGGTTACTACAGATTCCTCCAAGCCTCAGGAGCGTTGTGCAGGGGAAAAGGAAACATGGTCCGGAAAGTGGATTGGGGGGACGGCAAGAGATGCAACATGTTTGTATTTGACAACACGGCCAATGGATGTTTGGACAGTCCAGTGTTGAACCCCAAGCAAGAAGGTGAACTGCGTCTGGTGATCGATTTCGGAGCCAATCCGGGAGAAAACCTGACTATCTTGTTGTACGGCGAATTCGAGAATTTGCTGGAGATCAACGAGAACCGAGTCGTCATCTACGACGTGTACCAATGAGAAGAAAAAAAAATGGAGAAAGTAGCCTTGAATAATATACAATTGGATCATTTGGCCCTAACGAATCCGTCCCTACGCTGTGTCTTTTACGGCACGGTCCCTTGCGATCGGCTTCCCAGGACAGTCCCTCAAGAAGGACCGACCGCTTACATCGTGAACACGGACCCTCACGACAAACCGGGCGTGCATTGGATCGCTTTGTGGGCCGACAAGAACAAGTGCGAGATCCTGGACAGTTACGGTCTACCGTTGGACGCGTACGGAACCGCCGAACCGATCCAAGAATGGTTGGATCGTCATTTCAAGTACCAGATTCACAACGGCAAGAGTCTGCAGTCCCTGTTCAGCCAGAGTTGCGGCGGTTACGCCCTGATGTTCCTGATCGACCGAGCCGAAGGTCGGGACATGAACGAGTTCTTGAATCGTTTTAAGAAAAACGAGTTTGTGGAGAACGATCGTAAAGTAGGGCACATGGTAGAACGTCTGATCGTGGACGAGTTGGCCTGGCGCAAGATTTGTTAAACCCCGTGTCACCAGGACACGAGCGGTTCCTCCCGAGGAGTGCGTCATTTGTTATAAAGTAAGCTGTTCGAAATAAAAGAGGTTCATTTTTGAAAAAGAGGTTGTGTGGTAGTCATGGCTCTTCAGTTTCAAGGACATAGACATTTGGACGACGTGATAGCCAGGTTAGAAAAACGCTATGGAAAAGCGGGTGGAAAGACGCCTCAACCCAGTGAGGCTCATTTCAAGAAAAACCAACCGCCAAAACGACAACTCAATCTGAAAATACTTCAACCCGCCAGAAGACAAGTGTCTTTTCAACCGCCGTCCGTCCTGGACACCGGTGCATTACCGGCGACGGTGACCACGCGTAGGAAACGCAAGAGAGCCGCCCCTGCCATGCCGAAGCTTTCCGAGAAGGAAGATAGGAAAAGAAGAATGAAAAAGAGGCATTGGTACGAAGACAAGTTCGGAGATTTGAGAAAATTCGCCAAGAAAAAACCACGAAAAAAGAGATCGGCGCCTGCCAAGAAAAAAGGACGTCCCAAGAGAGCCGCTGCCAAGAGGGCCATGGCCAAGATCAGGAGTCGGGCCAAGAAAAAACCCATCTGTTTCAATCGTAAGGTCACCCTATTGGGTCTGTTGAAACGCATCCCTGCCGTCAAGACCCCATTGGCCAAGTTGTTCCGATAAAAACGGAACGTCTCGAGACCCTGGACCATTTCATGATCATGGAACGACGCAAAGCGTTTCAATTTCACACGCCGTCGAGTTTGTTGATAGCGGGTCCGTCGGGGTGCGGCAAGACGGTGTTCACGACCAAACTGCTCTTGGAGAACGGCGACTTGTTCCAACAGACACCGAAGAGTATTCATTACTGCTACGGATCGTGGCAAGACGGTTTCCAAAAGCTCAAGAAGGGTGGAGTCAAGTTTTACGAAGGCATCCCCGACAGCGAACAGTTACCCCGATGGTTTCCCGGAGGGGGTGTGTTGGTCCTGGACGATCTGATGGACGAGGGTGGTAACGACAAGCGCGTGTTGGATCTCTTCACCAAACATTCGCATCATCGGAACATCACGGTGATTTACTTGTGCCAGGATCTATTCCCCAACGGAAAATTCGCCAAGACCATTTCCAGAAACGCGCATTACATCGCGGCCTTCAAGAACCCTCGGGATCAGTTGGGGATACGAAATTTACTTCTGCAATCGTTTCCCACGCAATGGCAGGAGGTGTTGGACACGTTTCGCAAGGTCACCGATCGACCTTACGGTTACATGCTATTGGATCTTCATCCAGCCAGTCAGGACGATCAACGCGTTCTCAGCCATGTGTTAAAAGACGAAGGATTCGTCCGGTGCCATCAGTTTGCAACCCCATCATGTTGAGGAGCGAGGTCGAGTGGTTTCCGCTATTCATTCACCTGTGTAAAAACAGGCTCAAATACATCATGAATCCCCACGAGCTGGACTACGAACCGATGAGACAGGTCACGGAATGCGAGAGTTACCGTCAAGTACCGTCCATCATCAACGCATATAACGGTGAAGGTTTCGATTATTTGGTTCATAAACAACGAGAACTCGCCGAGAAGAAGATAGAAAGAGAAAGGTACATGGATAAAAATGAGCTCTTATGGTAGTGACGATTTCAACTTCTCGGCTCTGGAAGATTATTCGCCTTGGGGGACACCGGCTCGGACGAGTACACCCATTCCGCCTGCCGCGGGTGTGGGTGCGAGTCTGAACACTCCTCCTTCACCGCGATCGTCACTGGCGACACCGCCTCTGCCCAATGTCTCGCCCGTCGGAGTGGGTACCGCTGGCTCGGGTGCACCGCAGACCAACGTCACGGTGGGTGTCGGCAGTGCTGGATCGGTGTTGCGCGCCAATGTCACGGCAGGTGTCGGGGCACCCAGGATAACAATGTCCACACCTTTGGCACGAGCCGCTCGAGGAGGGAAACGACCGAGACGCGTCCCACGTCAAAATACACCGACGTCCTCCAGTGATTCCGGCAGCCGCAGACGAAGTAGCGCTAGTGGTAGCGGCGGTGGAAGAGGCAGAGGCAGAGGCGGAGGTGGAGGTGGAGGCAGAGGCGGAGGCGGAGGCGGAGGCGGAGGCGGAGACGGAGGCGGAGGCGGAGGCGGAGGCGGAGGCGGAGGCGGAGACGGAGGCGGAGGCGGAGGCGGAGGCGGAGGCGGAGGCGGAGGCGGAGGCGGAGGCGGAGGCGGAGGCGGAGGCGGAGACGGAGGCGGAGGCGGAGGCGGAGGCGGAGGAAGTGGTAGTGACTCCACACCGCCTTCGTCGATTCGATCGGGTCGAGGAGGAAGAAGAAGGAGGCGAGGAGACCGTGTTCTCGACCAAGCCCAGATGCAGCAACAATTGGAAGAGATTTTACGCCAACAACAACAGACGGCCGCGGGTCGTCGCATTGCGGGCATCACGACCACCAACACGATTACGACCACCTATAAAAACGGACAACGTCCTACCGTCACACGCAATTCGACCAGTGTACGTAACTGAGAACAACAACCATGAGAAGACGCCGTCGTCGACAGAAAAGGAGAAAGCAATGGGGCGGTGCTCTTGCGAATGCCCTGTCTGCGATGTTACCCATTGGTAAAGGGGGTGCCTTGGGATTGGCCAAAGCGTTGGGTGGCCGCGCCGTGAAAACAGGCATCCGAGCTGGAACCACCGCTGCCATTGGTGGTGTGGGAGTAGGCGTGGGTCGAGGGATCCGAAGACTTGTGAGACTTAAGAAAAGACGACCCCCTCGTCGATGAAAAACCATTCGAATC
Source organism: Orbicella franksi (assembly GCF_964199315.1). Classification (NCBI taxonomy): domain Eukaryota; kingdom Metazoa; phylum Cnidaria; class Anthozoa; order Scleractinia; family Merulinidae; genus Orbicella; species Orbicella franksi. The sequence continues at coordinate 27,015,660 of NC_138154.1, forward strand.
AAGATGTTGAGGAGTGAAGTCGAGTGGTTACCCTACTTTTTGCATCTATGTCGATGCTCACGCTCCTACTGGGATGCGACCAGCATGGATCACGAAGACATGAAACGGATCGCGGACGAGTGCGATAGTTACCGACAGGTCCAGGACATCCTGAACCAATCCGTAGAAACCGCCTTCAAGGACGAGATCTGGGAATACAAGCAACAAGCTAAAAGGATCGAACGTCCCGACAGAAAGTCAGACTACGTTTGGCACTGGTTAGAGAAGAGTCATGAGTACTTCTGTCTGTTTATTGGATGAACCTTTCAACACCGTGGTGGATTTGGATTCCCTGAAACGTTTGGACGTCTTGTACGCTTTCTACCACAAGTATTGGTGGTGTCGAAGGCAGATGTTCGGTTACTACAAATTGTGCAACGCCATTCTCAACGGACTGGCCTTACTGACCGTGGCCGTGAGTATCGTCGTGGGATCCGTGTGGAAAGATGGGTACACGGTGGTAGGAATGACGGCTTTCGCCACCTTACTGAAAGGATGGAACGATTTCAAGAAGTATTCGTTCAAGATGGACATGGCCCAATTCGCTTACACGACGTACGAAAAGACGTTGACAGAACTCAGGAACTACGCTTTGGGTGGCGTGGAGGAATTGGATGGGTTTTTGACCAAGATGCAAACGTTGGACGACGTGGTGACGGATTTTACATCTCCCACGTACGACCGATACGTTCGAGACTACGCCCTACGATTTCGTCACGTGCCGCTATAAAAAAAAACGACATCGCGGCCAACCTCTTCATTCAGAACCAACATGCCCAAGAGGTCAAGGAGAAAGAAAGCGTCTTCGAAAAGACGTAAAACCACTAAAAGAAGACGGTACCAAAGGGGAGAAGGGATCGGCACTGTGGTGGCGGGTTTACCCAAGGCGGCTTGGGGTATCACCAAAGGCATCGGAAGCCTGAGAGCCAAACAAGAAGCCAAACATACCAAAAGGATGTTGGAACGAATGAGACGAGGTGAAAAAATTCCACACAAGGGCGAAGAGTTCCGATGCTCCATCATGTGAAAAAATAAAAGGACGAGGATCGGCGTCGTACACCTCACTCGACACCATGCGAGCACGGAGGAAGAGGAGACGAAGAAGGAGACAGAAAGGGGGTGATTTGGCGAGTATGATGAGAGCAGCGGGTTTGGGTTCTTTGGCTGGACCCTTCGGTTTAATGGACAAACATATCCATAAGAACAGGGGAAAGATCGAAGGAGTCTTACGCAGGATACCATTTCAAACGGCCTTCAGGCGTCGAGGAAAGCGATAAAAAGAGTACACCAATCCGCTCGTACGCATAAGTCCACGATGAAGCGGTTACGACGACAACGTCCTTTCCTGACGCGCGTCCTGAAAGAGGCCAATCGGAACAAACGTCAACGGATGTTACAAATCGCCGACAAAGATCAGATCAACGCCATCAGCGAGATGGTTCTCAATTTGCTGAAAAAGAGGATCCCCATCAACGCAACGACTTATGGGAAACTGAAAAGACATAAAAGGGTTCTGCGCGAAGTGGGTAGACGCAAAAACTCTCTCAAGCGTCGAAGAGAACATCTCCTCACCCAAAACGGAGCGGGGTTCTGGAGCGGTTTGCACGGTTGTTTCAAAGCATGTTGTGTACGGTGAAAGGACGCAGTGAGGACGGTTACCCGCTGGAGGGGATCGACGTCATACCCAATTTCCCGCCGAGAGAAGACGAGTCCAACAATACCATTCCTAAACTCGTGCAGTTGTTGCAAGACGCCAATCGTCGCGAAGCCCGATGGAAAGACTCGTACGAGTTCTTGAACAAGAGGTACCACGACCTGTATCAAGAATACATGGCTTTAAAGTTCGGTGACTTCTGCCAAACCTGTCAAACGAAACGAGATACCACGCCGCCCGGTGGGTGCATCGAGTTGTGCAGGGAGTGCGGTAAAGGCAAGCGAACCGTCCGAAGTCTCGAACTCGAGTTGGAAAAGAAAGACGAATCCATACGGTACTGGCAAGACTGTTACGAGACGGCCTTGAGAGAATTGTCCGAGTTTCCTGACACGACCTTGAGTCAGAAGGTATGAACGAAGTCATGATGGTGCCCGTTCAAGAATTCAATCGTCTGCAAGATTATTACAAGGGGAAGATCAGCCAGAATGCCTTGTTGAACAAAGCCGGACGTCTGGCCGCCGAAGAACATCTCATCCTGAACGACAAACGCATCCCCGACAGCATGGCCGTTAAGATGACCAAACCCATCGCCTCCGAGGAAGGGAAACTGGTGAAACGTATACGGACGGGTAAAAGCGGTCCCATCTCGTACCAGGGAACGACAGAACCCGAAGGCATGGTCGACGCACCCGTCGAAACTCTGTTGAAACAGATCCTCAAGGGAGTCAACCAACCAGCCGCAGCCCCCGTGATCATCCCGCCACAACCCCTTTCTACGACAGGACTGAAAAAGGAGCTGAAAACCCCCATACCCTCCACGTCAGGTTTTAAAAAGGAGAAGAAAACCCCCAAACCTACCATTCCACCCAAACCAGTCACGCTAGGTAAAACTCCCCTATCGTCCAAGAAAAAAGCACCCATCTCCGATAGAGCCAGACGTGTACTGAAATCACTCGGTATCGACTACGACGACGGTGGTTACAGTCCCAAAGGCAAGGCAAAGAAGTACAAGAAGGTCAAACCGTCAGCCGCAGAAAAGTTACAAGCAGGGTGGGAAGATTTCGAAGACCCCTGGAGAAGGGGACTGGACTATGACTCGGATTAAGAAGAGGAAAAAGGCACCTCCACCCCCGAGGAGAAGTACCCGACGTCGCCGTCGCCAACGAGGGTATGGGATCGACATCCAAAAATGGTTGGCCAAGACTGGGATCGAGTTTCATTGGCCCGGTTATCAGTACATGGGACCTGGTACCAAACTGAAGAAACGTCTGGCGCGTGGAGACCCCGGGATCAACCGTCTGGACCGACTGGCCAAACAACACGACATTGACTATTCCAGGGCCAAGAACTTACAGGACAAATGGGATGCCGACACCAAGATGATCCAGGCCATCGACAAATTACCCGGACGTAAAACCATGACAGAACGCATTGTTAAGAAAATCATGCAAACCAAGAAACGTTGGAAATTGTAAAACCTTTTATTGTTGTTGTTGTAATTAAAGTTACACACGCTTTGTTGTTTTTCAAAAAAGAGTCTCTTTTGTCCTATAAATAGTGTTCCAACTGATTCATAAGTTCGGCGGTAATGTATACATTGCGCGAATATTCAAACTGAGTAGCCTGCTCTACCTTATCCTCGCGTTCAAATTGTTGAAACCATCTACCCATGTCGTGTAACATAAACGACATCTTATCAAGCTCAGCAGCTATTTCAGTTATCATTTTTTCTGTTTCCCGTCTTTCTTGCATTCGTCTTACTCTGTTTTCTTCTGCTTCCTTCCTATTTTTCCTGATCTTTTCAAGTCTCCGTTTTACAGGATCCTCGGGTTCCGCTAACATGCGTTCTAACTCTGCTACCAACCCTTCATCAGGCTCAGAGTCAGAGTCAGAGGAGGAGGAATAAGACAACCGCCTCCCACGGCGTTGCGGTGGAGGGTCTTCTGGTTCCGCTAACATGCGTTCTAACTCTACCACCAACCCTTCATCAGGCTCAGAGTCAGAGTCAGAGGAGGAATAAGACAACCGCCTCCCACGGCGTTGCGGTGGGGGTGATGCCGGTAGTGTTGCAGTGGTGGTGATGGTGGTGTTTGTGCTCTTATAGGCGGCGGTCGTGGTGTTGGTGGATGACGGTAGTGCTCTTTGTGGTAGTGATCTTAGTGTTACTGCTCTTAGCGGAAATGGTGATGGTAGTGATGCAGTAGTGGTGCTTGTGCTCTTATCGGCGGTGGTCGTGGTGGAGGCGTAGGTGATGGCGCTTTTATTAGAGGTGGTCATGGTGATAGATGATCGAAGTGCTCTTTGTGTTACTGCTCTTAGTGGAAATGGTGGTGATGATGATGATGTTCTCGGGCAATCCGTAAACAAACCTCTAAGAATTTCCTCCGGATCATACATATCCCCATTCCTTACCTCACACCCCTTGGCCCTGCATCGGGCACGATACCTTCTTTTATGTTCTCGAACTTTCTCGGGGTTTTTCTTCCTCCACTCTCGGTTGTACTCTCTGTTGTACTCTCGGATTTTTGCGGGGCGCCTGAAATCAGTTAACACAATACGGGCTCTAAACAGCTCCCGAAGAATTTTCTCTTGATTGTACTTAACCTCATTCTTCCTTTCTAATGATTTTATAGCATCGCACGCAATGTCATTGAACCGTACCTCGTCCTTGCGTCGGGCACGATATCGTCTTTTCTGCTCGCGAACTTTCTCGGGATTCTTCTTTTTCCACTCTCTTACAATCTCTCTTCTCCGTTCTAATGAGCGGGCAGGCATGGTCTTTCGTAATGGACGGTCAATACACGTTTTAAAACTCAAAGCGAAAAGGACGAAGGTAACGCTCAATACAAGTTAAAAAATAACTCAGAGTGGCGAGCCGACGACGCGGATTCGTTTTTATACAGATCCGTCTAGCCAATCACAGTGCAAAGACCAAGTCACGTGTTACCCCGACCCAGGGGATAGGGGGGTATACCCCCACTCGGTCAGAGACTGGGGGCGGGTCGAGTGGGGGGTTACCCCCTATCCCTCTCTCAGTCGGAGACTGGACATCATTATACCATGTTTGGTAAGGGGTTACCCCCTCACGGTAAGAGACTGGACACCATCGTACCGCGAGTATAAAAATGAGTGAGTTGGTCCGTTCGAGTCACTCTGAGTTTTGAACTTGTATCGAGCGCTGGAAAGAAGAAACCATGGCACAGGAGCTGACCGACGAGGAGATGAACCAACTGATGGATCAATATGAAGCAGTGACCGATGAAGAGATGAACCAACTGATGGATCAATATGAAGCAGTGAGTATAACGTTCACAAACTGAGTATAACATGCACCCTGCACCAACTCTCCCATCATCTTTGTTACACCTTCTTTTCATAGAGTTACTGGGATTGGCTACCGGAAGAACTAAAGTGTTACGTGCTTGACTTAGCAACTTGGCAATGCATACGCGATCGAAGGAACGATAGACTATTGAACAAGCTTCACAAAAGAATCTTAGATTATGCTGAACTGAAAAGACGATGGGGATATGGACACATAAAAATACAGCTGTGGAAACATAGTATAGGTCAAGGTTTTCCTCAACTGTCTTTCTTTGCATGTCTTTATGTACAGAATTTTCTTTGGACAATGTATCAACAAGCGTGGCGAGAAAATGAGTTTCTATCTAGGAAATGGTTTCAGGAACGCGTTCTATGGCTTAGAAAATAAAAAGCGACGTTATCTGAGACGTTTTGGAGACGTTTTGGAGACCTGACAATAAAAAACTGACCAATAAAAAACGTTGTGTTCATTGTCTTTTACAGAACAGACGAACCTACGACGAAGCCTTCCCCTTCGACGACCGAGTGATGATCCAAACCGGAGCTGGTGCAAGACCACCTCTAGAATTCGAATTAAGACCCATAGGCGCTCGACGTCACTGGAGAAACGTCCTCAACAAACAACGATTCGAAGCCACGCTCAGACAACACAGAGACGTGACTCGCGGGGAGAATCTAGGTCAAGAATTGACTCTAGCCCTTCAACGATCCATCGAGCAACAAATCGCTCAGGATCCTACCCTGACACCCGACTCCACGGTCCATTTCACCATGCAGTCCCGTGCCTTCACGCACGCCTTTCAGTCCACCACCTTCACCGTGCGCGAATTCGAAGAAGGGAGTGAAAGACTAAACACTTATCTCCAGTCTCTCGCGGCCAAACTCAACTCCAACGAAGAATTCACCCCCGACGACACGTTTACCATGGAAACCACTTTCATACGTACCCCAGGTCGTGGCAGTGGAAAAAAACGATACAAACCGAGTTGCGCCGCCGTGCGGGGAATCGTCAAACGGTCGCGCGTGACCATCCAAAACAAAGACACTCTCTGCTGCGCCCGAGCCATCGTCACCATGAAAGCCTGGGTAGACGCGAACGAGAATTCGCGTGACCAAGATTACCACAATCTCAAACAGGGACGACCCGTCCAAGAGCGATTGGCCCAAGACCTCCACCGTCGAGCCAACGTTCCCGAAGGACCCTGTGGCATTCCCGAACTGCAAAAGTTTCAGGCCGCCTTACCTGGCTACCAGCTCAAAGTCATGTCCATCGACCCACCCCACATGATCATCTACGCGGGACCCGAACCCTCGACCAAGATCATTCGTCTCGTCAAAGAAGGCGATCACTACGACGGATGCAATTCGTTCAAGGGATTCCTCGGCAAATCCTACTTCTGCGACGAATGCAATCGAGGCTACGATCACGACGACTTTAAAAATCATCCCTGCCTCGGTCAATGGTGTCCCGCCTGCAAACGAAAGGACTGTCCCGATTTCATCGAGAAAAAACGACCCCTAGCGCCAGGCAAGTTTCCCGAACCCACCGAGATCTGCCGATTGTGTCACAGACAATTCTTCGGTGACCGATGCTACAACGACCACTTGCAACGGCGGAGTCTCAGCATCCCCTCCATCTGCGACACTCACAAAAAGTGTGAGAAGTGTTGCCAAGTCTACGAATGTAAACGCAGGACAGGACGAGGAGGTAGTCGTCGTTCCCCCGATCACAAGTGCGAATGGGGCGAATGCAGCATCTGCGAAAAACAAGTCCATCTGCCGACGCACCGTTGTTACATCCAACGCCTCCCCGAAGACGAAGACGAGCCCAAAAAGAAACTCGTCCCCCGCGACAAAGTCAACGGTCGACCCTTCGAAGAATCCGGTCCCGACGATCCAGACACGAGCGTCTTGGTAGACAGAGATCCGCCCCTTCAAGTGTACTGCGACTTCGAAGCCATCACCGACGCCGAAGGGAATCAGACCCCCATTCTACTCTGCCTGGAGGACGACGAAAATGAGATATGCTACTCCTTCTACGGGCCCAACTGCACCGCCGACATGTTCGACCAACTCGAATCCCTCGCCGTCGACCAGGACAATGACGAACGGAACGTCATCGCCCTCTTTCACAATCTCAAAGGCTACGACGGGATGTTCATCCTGCAACACTGTTACGCCACCCATCGAGAAGTCACCGGCCAAATCACCGTCGGCACCAAGATACTGTCCCTAAAATCCGACAGACTGACTTTCAAAGATTCCCTCTGCTTTCTCCCGTTCCCGCTGGCCAACTTTCCCGCCACCTTCGGAATCCAGGAACTGCGCAAAGGATTCTTCCCGCACAAATTCAACACCCTAGAAAACCAAGCGTACGAAGGTCCCATGCCACCGCGAGACATGTACGATCCCGACGGCATGTCCGCCAAAAAGAAAGCCGAGTTCGAACAGTGGTACCAAGAGAAAGTCGACAACGACTACCATTTCGTACTAAGGGAAGAAATGGAAGCCTACTGCGAGTCGGACGTCAAACTCCTCAAAGCGGGCTGTCAAAAGTTCCGGCAAGAATTCAAACAAAAAGCCGGCTTTGATCCCATGGAGAAATGCGTCACCATCGCCTCCGCCTGCAACCGATTCTGGCGCAAGAAACTCGTCCCGATCAACACCATCGCCTCCAGACCTCCGCGAGGATGGCACGGGGCCCGATCCAATCAGTCCGTCGAAGCCCTGAAATGGCTAGCCTGGCAAGAACACTCGTTGCAACGCACGGGTCAAGGCGATCGTATCCTTACGGTGCGAAACGGGGGTGAAGTCCGACTAGCCGGTCATCTCGTGGACGGATACGATCCGACCACTCGAACCGTCTACGAATTCCACGGATGTCTATGGCACGGATGTCCTCGCTGTTTCCCGACCCATCGAGACCGATATCCCATCTGTCACGCCGATCGCACCATGCAGGAAGTCTACGAGGCCACACTCCGCAAACACGACCTTCTCAGTCGCCAAGGTTACCAGCTCTGCGTCAAGTGGGAATGCGACTGGAACCTAGAAGTCAAAACCGACCCTGATCTCAGCCAGTTTCTAGACACGTTCGAAATCGTCAAACCGCTCGAACCCCGAGAAGCTTTCTTCGGAGGGCGCACGAACGCCGTCAAACTGCATCACGTGGCCGACGGGGCTCGAGGAGAACAAATCAAGTACGTCGACGTGACGTCGCTCTACCCCTGGGTCAACAAGGGAAGCGACTACCCCGTAGGACACCCACAAATCATCGTCAACCCCGACGATCAAGACATCCATTACTACTTCGGCATGGCCAAAGTGGACATACTACCACCTCACGAACTTTACCATCCCGTTCTACCTTTTCGGCACAGGGGTAAACTCACCTTCCCACTCTGCCGATCGTGCGTGGAAGACGAAATGACCAAACCCCTCCTTGAGAAATCGCCTCGTTGCCCTCACACGTCCGAGCAACGCACGCTACGAGGGACCTGGTGCACCCCCGAAATCGAGAAAGCCGTTGCCATGGGATACACGCTCATCAAGATCCACGAAGTCTACCATTTCCCGCCAGAACAACGCCGTAGAGGACTCTTTGCCGATTACGTGAACACCTGGCTAAAAATCAAACAGGAATCCTCCGGCTACCCGAGCTGGTGTCACACCCCCCAAGACAAGACACGGTACGTGCAACAATACCGCCAGAAAGAAGGCATCGCTCTCGATCCGGCCATGATCCAGAAAAATCCCGGACGCAAAGCCACCGCCAAACTCATGCTCAACTCCTTCTGGGGCAAGTTCGGCGAAAACCTACACAAACCCACCACCCAAGTCGTCTACACCGCAGCACAACTCTTTGATCTCGTTTCCAATCACTTCAACGACATAAAACAAGTCAGAATCGCCAACGACGAAGCCCTAGAGGTCGTCTACGCCGAGCTCGAAGACAACCAACCCGATAACGGACGAATCAACATCTTCGTCGCCGCTTTCACCACCTGCTGGGCTCGGCTCAAATTATACAGCTACCTGGAACTGTTAAAGCAACAAGTTCTCTACTTTGACACCGATTCCATCATCTACTCGCACAAACCAGGTCAAGCCGACGTTCCGCTAGGCGATTACCTCGGAGAGATGACTAACGAATTGGACGACGGTGATTACATCATCGATTTCACCTCAGCAGGACCCAAGAATTACGGGTACAAGACAAAAAATGGAAAAGTGTGCTGTAAGGTGCGTGGCTTCTCCCTCAATGTACGAGGATCCAGGCAACTCAACTATGACGTCATGAAACAAAATCTCCTCGACGAACTCGAACAACCTCTCGAGGACGGTGGACGACGCAACATCCCCGTCGTCAACCCCAACTTCTTCTACAGAAACCCAGCCACCAAACATCTCAAGGTCATCACACGCACCAAACGCTACGGACTCGTCTTCGACAAACGCGTCGTAGACACGAACACTTTCAAATCGTTTCCATACGGATACACACCCATGTAACTTCCTGTAAAAATCAATAAAAATCAATTGTTAAAACTCACTTCCTGTCTATCGCCTTATTTGGACATGTTGCCCTTATTTGGGCATGGGCGCCATGTTTGACCCCCCTGGACGCCATCTTGTTTATGCAAATCGAAAATACTGCCCTCTGATTGGTCGAGAGCCTTTTTTAATGATATGCATCGCCTCCTGATTGGTTACGGCCCCTATTAACGTGCTTTACTACTCCCCGTCCTTTTATATGGGAGCCCCCTCCTCCGGGATCGGAATATTGCAATATTCAAGTTTTCACAAAATTTTATAGCCATCCCCAGCCGTTAGAGCTGAAAAAGTTGCTACCCATAAGTGACGATTATATTGCACAAAGGAATAAGACCAGATCTTCGTAAATATTCATAAAACTCATCATAAACGATCCTGCTTAAAAGCAAAGTTTCACGGTTCGCCGTGCCCAAGTTTTCGCATGAGAAAGTACCTTTCTGGCGTTCTTGCATGCAGAACCATATTTAGTTTAGCAGTCTCAGACTACAATTTGGGTAAGCAGAATGACCGATGCCTAAATTTCGCGGAAGATATCGACGGATGTACATAGAAAGTGTCTATTCTACTAATGAACATTGAATTTGTTATTCGGGCCGTAGAATGATGTCTGGATACACGCATTAGTTATCTAATGGCAGTGTTCATAACCATGGCTTGAGGTGTCATGCGGGGCACGATGAGGAATGATGATGAATGTTCATAACCAATGGAATCTAGCTGTGCCCGGGAGAGGGTACATAAAAAAGTCATTCTTAAGAAAAATACCATCTCTATCGCGGTGTATTCGCGACTAACCGCGAAAGATTCAAACTGAAAATTTCCCACAGAAATTATCAGCTCGCTTTTGATTGCTTCATAAACAATGAAATCAAACGGACTTAGAATGTTACAGTTTGCAAATGCGCCGACGCGACCGTGAAACGATCCTTTAAATTTGAACTTTGTTCTTGTTGAGCGGTAGAGTAACCTTAGAGCATTTCCATTCTAGAGGAAAATTTCCTGATACAATATAGATCTAACAAAGATGCAACAAAAGGAACTAGGGATCAAATCGATGCCCTCACGAACTTTAAAAGAAACTAAAAGCCTGATGGTCTCTAGAGGTCACCTCGCCTCACATTAAAATATTTATAAATACTGTACATTAAGTAAAAAAGGCAAATAAACAGAATGAATGAATGAAAAGACATTTTCAGAGATTTTGTCTCAATTCATCGCCTTAGATTTTCATGATTTAGCCAACAAAAATTCATTTGTTTAATGTTCTTAGTTATGTTCGGTCCCCTTAACCAATAACATAATGTAAGAACAACAGCTCTTTCCGACCGAGTTGAATTTCATCTTCATGTACATACTTTGGCACATATATACGTACATATATATTTCATTTACGCTCGAAATTTACAGAGTAGCTGTAGAGCTAATATCTTCGAGAACAGAGGTTACAAAAAGAAAAAAATTATAATTATAGTAATAAAATAAATAAATTAGATTATGTTATTTTTAAGGGGACCGAATATAACTAAGAACATTAAACAACTGAATTTTCAAAAGCGATTTCTTTATTGGCTAAATCATGAAAATCTAAGGCGACGAATTCAGACAAAATCTCTGAAGACGTCTTAAAGTTGGTGACGGCACCGATTTGATCCCTAGTTCCTTTTGTTGCATCTTTGTTAGGTCTATATTGTATCAGGAAGTTTTCCTCTAGAATGGAAATGCTGGCTCTACCGCTCAACAAGGAGAATGTTCAAATTCTGTCTTAAAGTCGGATGGTTTCACGGCTCGGCGCATTTGCAAACTGTAACATTCTAAGCCCGTTTGATTTCATTGTTTATGAAAAAATCAAAAGCGAGCTGATAATTTCTGTGGGGAATTTTCAGTTTGAATGTTTCGCGGTTAGCCGCGAAAACACCGCTATAGAGATGATATTTCTCTTAAGAATGACTTTTGTATGTACCCTCTCCCGGGTACAGCTAGATTCCATTGGTCATGAACATTCATCATCATTCCTCATCGTGCCCCGCAGGACACCTCAGGCCATGGTTATGAACACTGCCATTAGATAACTAATGCGTGTATCCAGACATCATTCTACGGTCCGAATAACAAATTCAATGTTCATTAGTAGAATAGACACTTTCTATGTACATCCGTCGATATCTTCCGCGAAATTTAGGCATCGGTCATTCTGCTTACCCAAACTGTAGTCTGAGACTGCTAAACTAAATATGGTTCTGCATGCAAGAACGCCAAAAAGGTACTTTCTCTTGCCAAAACTTGGGCATACGCCGAACCGTGAAACTTTGCTTTTTAACAGGATGGTTTTTGATGAGTTTTGTGAATATTTAAGAAGATCCTTTCCTTTGGTATAATAAAAGAGCAAAGACGAACAATTTCGGAAGATTCAGCCTTTAATTCAATTCAGTGTTCTTATGCTTAAATTACAGTCTCGTTAATTTTGTATTTTAGTTATTTTTAAAGTTGCTAGCAATTCCTGACTTCAGAGTTTCGCATTTACATAGTTACTTAAGCGTTTACTTATTTTCCATGTAATCATTTAACTACTAATCTAAGGCTGTCATCATTAGCACCATCAGCAGGACCCTGCTGTTGTGTACTGAAATAAAAAAGAAAAACGTGATTTTTTCAATCAGTTGTAAATTTTGCTTCCGTTTATCAGAGAGAAGTGAGGTTATGTCAGTAGCGGCTCTACGATTGCACGTTAATAATTTTTATGTCTTAAAAGATATTTTCCATGTTTTACGTCCATATCCATTCCCTTACGGTCAACATAAAAAGAGTACATTTAATGATACTAGGAACAGTTTACTTAAGGGTCAGGGTTACAATCAAATTCATACGTACTTAATCATAGCAACAGCACATAGATGGAGGAAATCCACACTCGTGTGGATCATAACCACAGAATGAAGTTCCTGGGGGGCAATAAGCATTCACACAGATACCGTTCCTACTGGTACAGTACACTAAAAAAAAAAAGAAACGGATTGTTTAGGTGTTTACAACAAAAACTCTTCAGTTCCCAAACTCAACTTCAGACGTGTGCTACAACTCAGTTAAACAGAATACAAACAACAAACGCTGTTGTCACCAATGCAAAGGAACACTCACTATCACGTTTAGCGCCAACATGCAAGGGATTCTCCAGTTTGTTTTCGAGGCGTGCTCCCTGTACGGCAAGAGTCCCCAAAATGATCAGCAAAAGGTTCAAACGAAACTTGCCTTCCATAACTTTTCTGCGACAAGAACAAAAAAAAAAAGGAGGCGGTGAGTTACTGTGCTTCTGTTAAGAATCGAACGAACTACGATTAGTTTGACTTAATAACGGCAAACGTTAAATTCTCATATTTAAACTCTTTAGAACCTAACTCAAAGCTTATTTCAGTCTGGCGTAGCTTCAGTCAAAGGTCGCTCTGTATAACTCTAGATACTGCTGTCAGAGAATCATTCAATATCCTATCTTTACCTTTTTCCTGAAATTTGCAACAGGTTAAAACGCAATGTCAAATACCGCCTTCCTCAAGAACTGACAACGAATGGTTGGAGACGTTATTTTTATACCCTATAGATCTTCTATAATTTATGCTTTTGCGTGATGTGAATGTAATGAATTACAAACAAGTCAAGCTAAAACAGGAAACGAAATAAATCAACTTCAGGAAACGGAAATCCAATTTTAGAAGAACATGGAAAATATTTGATGTACTTTTTGTTTTCCACACTTTGGTAGGTGCGGCAGCCTAATTGTTATTAGTGCACTGCACTCCAAGTGCTCAGAATAACGTTCGTTGATACCTGAATTTCTAATTTTTTTACGGGTTTCCAACAAGGCGCAATTACAAACAGTTACTCTGTCCTCAGTCCTCTGTGGACATTCGAGGGTTGCGACCGAGTGACGAGAAGTGAGCCCGACAGCTCAAGTTACTTTGTCATTTATTTATTTGTTTTATTATTATTATTATTATTATTATTATTATTACTATTTCTTTTCTGAAACACGACCAGTCAACTAAGATTTACGCGCAAGAACCGATCACAAAAATGCTTAAATTTATCATTAGTCTCTCGAACATGCTTGAGATAATTCAAGCATGATGCCCAGTCGACAAGTAAGCTTAATCAAGTGCAAAAACCACAGGAAGGAAACACGAACAATGCAACCAACGGAAACGAAACGGTTTCCGGAAACGGAAAACAACAACTTCAGGAAACGAGAACAATTAAGATTCAATGACGCTTTGTTTCTATTGGGATCAACTGCATAAGTGAATTGATTGGGTTTATTTCTTGGTCTGTTGGGACAAAACTATTTTGGGTTTACAGTGGAACCCAGATATAACGAAGGGCCAAGCACTCAATTCAATCTTTGTTATACCGGGGCTCGTTGAAGATGAAACTCCGTTGTATCGAATTTGCGGTTAATAGCTTGTGAAATTAAATCATCAATAGAAGATAGCGACACTGATTAAATGAATATTAATTTTTTTATAACTTAAGTTCATACAGCGTCACTGTACGTTTTTAGGAATCTTGCTGAGAACTTTAAAACAATTGATTTCTTGTTGAAATGAAAAAGATTTTGCTTGGGTCAATTATCAATTTATAATTCCCGTGTCCAGCATTTGATTGAGGGTCCTATCAATGCAAGGTTTAGGTTCTCTCACACACCTTTTAAGCACTGAAGCGTTGGACAATTGTTCTCGCTGTACCCGCTGTACCATGGAATCTTGGCAAAACCGTAGGTAGCAGAAATTCTATATAGATCATACCGACATGGTCAAAATTAAGAACTAAAAGCTACGAAATTTACAAAATATAAAATTTGGCATCAGCCTTAGTGATTGGAAATGTCGCATTTAGATTATTACCAGGAGACAGCTTGGCCGGCGGAGTGGCTAGCTCGCCGGACTAGAAATCCGGAGGTCGCGTGTTCAATTCCCTCCCTGACAGCCGGAGTTGTTTCACATGAGTTACATGAGTTATAAAAAAAAAATTAATATTTATTTAATCAGTGTCGCTATCTTCTATTGATGATTTCATTTCATAAGCTATTAACCGCAAATTCGATACAACGGAGCTTCATCTTCAACGAGCCCCCGATATAACAAACATTGAATTGAGTCCCTTGGCCCTTCGTTCTATCTGGATTCCACTGTAAACCCAAAATAGCTTTGTCCCAACAGACCAAGAAATAAACCCAATCAATTCACTTATGTAGTTGATCCCAATAGAAAAAAAAACGTCATTGAATCTTAATTGTTCTCGTTTCCTGAAGTTGTTGTTTTCCGTTTCCGGAAACCGTTTCGTTTCTGTTAGCTGTTGGTGTTTCCTTCCTGTGGTTTTTGCACTTGATTAAGCTTATATGTCGACTGCACATTATGCTTGAATTATCTCAAGCATGTTAGAGAGACTAATGATAAATTAAAGCATTTTTGTGATCGGTTCTTGCGCGAAAATCTTAGTTGACTGGTCGTGTTTCAGAAAAGAAATAAAAAACAACAAACAAACAAACAAACAAATAAATGACAAAGTAGCTTGCGCTCTCGGGCTCAGTTCTCTTGACTCGGTCGCAACCCTCGAATGTCCACAGAGGACTGAGGACAGAGTAACTGTTTGTTATTGCGCCTTGTTGGAAACTCGTAAAAAAATTAGAAATTTAGTATCAACGAGCGTTATTCTAAGCACTTGGAGTGCAGTGCACTAATAACAATTAGGCTGCCGCACCTACCACAGTGTGGAAAACAGAAAGTACATCAAATATTTTCCATGTCCTTCTAAAATTGGATTTCCGTTTCCTGAAGTTGATTTATTTCGTTTCCTGTTTTAACTTGACTTGCTTGTAATTCATTACATTCACATCACGCAAAAGCATAAATTATAGAAGATCTATAGGGTATAAAAATAGCATCTCCAACTATTCGTTGTCAGTTCTTGAGGAAGGCGGTATTTGACATTGCGTTTTAACCTGTTGCAAATTTCAAGAAAAAAGTAAAGATAGAATATTGAATGATTCTCTTAGTGTAGTATCTAGAGTTATACAGAGCGACCTTTGACTGAAGCTACGCCAGACTGAAATAAGCTTTGAGTTAGGTTCTAAAGAGTTTAAATATGAGAATTTATTGCCGTTATTAAGTCAAACTAATCGTAGTTCGTTCGATTCTTAACAGAAGCACAGTAACTCACCGACTCTATTTTTTTTGTTCTTGTCGCAGAACAGTTATGGAAGGCAAGTTTCGTTTGAACCTTTTGCTTATCATTTTGGGGACTCTTGCCGTGCAGGGAGCACGCCTTGAAAACAAACTGGAGAATCCCTTGCATGTTGGCGCTAAACGTGATAGTGAGTGTTCCTTTGCATTGGTGACAATAGCGTTTGTTGTTTTTACTCTGTTTAACTGAGTTGTAGCACACGTCTGAAGTTGAGTTTGGGAACTCAAGAGTTTTTGTTGTAAACACCTAAACAATCCGTTTCCTTTTTTTTTTCAGTGGCCTGTACCAGTATGAACGGTATCTGTATGTATGGTTATTGCCCCCAAGGAACTTCATTCTGTGGTTATGATCCATACGGGTGTGGATCTCCTCCATCTCTGTGCTGTTGCTATGATTAAGTACGTATGAATTTGATTGTAACCCTGACCCTTAAGTAAACTGTTCCTAGTATCATTAAATGTACTCTTTTCATGTTGACCGTAAGGGAATGGTTATCGTAGATATGACTGCAGATACGTACAGAACTATACCAATTAGCTAAATATTCCTGGTGTATTTTTTTCACTTTCTGGCATTGAAATATAATAAATAATATGTCCTTCTCGCACCTGCAGTTTTACCACTGTTGCTGAAAGTAGACAAAGGTGTATTTGACTATATGGACGTAAAACATGGAAAATATCTTTTAAGACATAAAAATTATTAACGTGCAATCGTAGAGCGGCTACTGACATAACCTCACTTCTCTCTGAGAAACGGAAGCAAAATTTACAATTGATTGAAAAAATCACGTTTTTCCTTTTTATTTCAGTACACAACAGCAGGATCCTGCTGATGGTGGTAATGATGACGGCCTTAGATTACTAGTTAAATGATTACATGGAAAATAAGTAAACGCTTAAGTAACTATGTAAATGCGAAATTCTGAAGTCAGGAATTGTTAGCAACTTTTAAAAATAACTAAAATACAAAATTAACGAGACAAATTTAAGCATAACACTGAAATAAAGGCTGAATCATCCGAAATTGTTCGTCTTTGGTCTTTTATTATACCCTAACCCTAGGAAAGACACGAAGTTGATCCTGGTACCCCTTAATACAAAGAAAAACGGGAAACAGAAGTATCTCTGCTTGCTCAGTTTTTAGAGCTTTACAATTTACGCTTACTAACCGAAGACAGGAGTTAGTGGGGCTTGCTCAAGTAGCGTGGTGTGCTGATAACACCATTATATAGTCACACGGCATTAGCATATATAGAAAATCACCAAATTATGTCCCTCAATAAGGCATTTGTAAATTTTCGTATGCTTCTACAAGGGCACACAACGAGCCAATTTGTCAGAATTTATCTGGGACCATCATGGCCCAAACTAATTAACAAATAAGCATTGTTAAAAGTGTTTTCTAGTTGCAGGTATGTTTACTCTTATCCTTTTCCCAGCAGAAATTTGTGTAAACATTTTTTCTTCAATAAACATCAGAAAATTTTTAGGACAAGAAAATGCTTCCTAGTCTCCTCAGTCTTATTTCACTCTAAACGGAAGGAGGTCAATTTCTACCAAAAAATCCTGCACTGAAAAAAACCGAGGGAAAAATTAAATCGTTCAAGGCGAGCCATAAGAAAAAAATCGAGCAAGTGTTTTCTACTATATAGGTCGTGTGCTTTACTTAAAGGAATCATTGCACAAGTTATTTCCCACCAAAACAAATCATGCGCAACCAAGGGTTGAGAAGAAAACTTTCGTTCCTCAGGAAATTGCCCACCTCCACCCCCCCCCTCAACAAGGAGGCTGTTTCCCTACATGTTCTAGGTATTTCGGTTCATCGTTTTCCTCATCAAGGTTAGGATTTTAAAGTTCAGCGACACTACTTTACGTAAGCAAGAGTCTGGTGCCTCGGCCGCCGGATTGAGCTGGCACACGTGGCTATGAATGCCTTGAGTGCTTTATGATATTATAGGTTCAACGCAATCAAACAATGACGCGCGTTTTTTGCTAAATCAAAACTCATTGGGTTATTTTAAAAGGTACGCCAAAAGTAGCGGGTTAATTCGACCGTAGGGAAGCTAGAAACCCGCTCAAAACGGGCTCGGAAGACTACCAGAAACAATGATAACACAGAAAAAGACAACATATGACAACAGGTGAAATTTTTAACAGTTTTCTTCACTTTTCTTGCACTTTACGATCGGATTTAATATCCATGTAGTACGCTAAATTAGGCTAACATGTGTGTGGCTTCAGCAAATTAACGCCACCTATAACATTATATACGAGTCGGACTCCGAATTCTTGGAAACGCTCGGTCGTAAAGCCTGGGTTTCAATTACGACATCAGCGCAAACACAAGCAAGGGCATAACGGTAGTGGGGAAGCCCACGGTATTAGCACCTAGGCAAGCGCAGAATGGGCAATTGCCTTATTTTCGGTTCCATAGCTCCTCGAACAGTTTTTAAAACGAGACGGCGGACTTTCGCTTATGGTATGTTTACAGCAGGGCGTTCTCACTTGACATGTGCATAAGCACAAGAAGAACAAAAACGTTTGTTCTGCTTATGCTTGTGCTTTGGGAGTCCTCACTACCGTGTGCTTTTACTCATTTGACGGGAAGGAGGATAGTCTTGATGTACCAATTTCTTTTTTTCAAAACCAGCATGCAGTACAAACAGGAAGGAGAGTGGAGATTCCGAGACAGGGAAAGATTTTAAAACATTTTCCATCTTAATTTCTCCCAGATCAAAAGAACGAGTTTTAATTCCAATCATTTGTTGAAACAAATGATGTGACAAAACCAAATCATTCTTGTATTCAAATTGCATTGCTTCATCGATCTGTACATTTTTTTAATATTCTCAATATAACCTCTGTAAAGAAGAGAGCTTTGATTGTTTATCACATATATACACTTGGAGACCGCTATCTCTAATTCTCAGGTGGAGACGAAAAAAATCAGAGATAACGGGAGTTTGAGATACCCGATAATAAATGAGTGAAAAATATATTTAAGTGATCGAGAAGTAAACACAATTTGAGTTAGCTAGATAACCGAGTGTGTGGCTCTACTATATATGGGAAGCTAGAGACTCTCTGGTTACTAGCTAGAAATGGCCAGTAACAACCATGATAGTTTCAGAGAACTTAAGGAAGGAACCAATTTGGTCACTCGGTGTTGTTCGGTGAGTTAGTTTTTGCTTTTGTCGTTGTTCTTGTTCAAGTCGTTATTCCTTCACTCTTACGTCTAACGCCTGCTCTTACGTCTAACTTGGAAATTCTAGTGGGCTTGAATGTGCGATGACATGCCTCGGAGCCAATTAAGTCAGCGCTAACATTATAAAAGACTAATCCTTCTGTCTAACCAAAGCGCCTTTTCTATGCGCAACCTTAGTGCGATTCTCTCTGCGCTGTGCTTTGTTAACTCTATGTTACACGTCAGTGCTCAAACGGGCTGCATTCAGCGATGATTGAGGTATCAGTATAGCCTATTTGATCATCCGCGCGCGGTCCACTCTAGCGTTCTGGTTTCAGCAAAAACCCATATAACCCGTATATTTATTGGAAGCTTAATAACTACAGGTTATGACCCGATCTGTTTAAAACGGTAAAAATTTACCGTGTTTCGAAAATGTGAATATGTTTACAAAGCTTCACGAACCCATAAATCAAGGTATAAGCCCGCTAAATTTAGGTCGGAGAAAACGATTAACATGGCATTCGTTTCTTCAAACACTGACCTCAAAAACCGTGTCTCAAATTTTTGGCACATGCGTTTGTTATTATTTTACAAGACGATAAAGTTAGAAAAGGGAAAAAAGAGGACTTCCCGCGAAAAAAAGGCATAACTTCTTAATGAAAAGAATAATCAGAATTCGCAGACACGCTTTTGTCGGCCAACGTTCCGACAACATTCTCTCCGAATTTCAGCCAATTTGGTCTTGGGGCTACCGACCTGGAACTCGAAATACACGTACAACTCACCTATTTTTTACTTTTCGATTATCACACCAAGGGAGACACCGAACAGGAATCAACTTTCTGTATAACAATAGGACTATGACAGTTAACATGGAACAGGTACAAATTTCCCGCGACGGCGCGCGGTAAATTATTCACCACTGAATAATTAACAATTAGTATATTCTCAGCTCCGACTATTGCATTTCTAGCTCTCTGATTGGCTCAAAAACTCCGACTATGAGCCATTAGTCGGAGTTTTACCTTATATGGAAAACAGTGCGCCAAGTTTAAAAATTTTCCGCTCTGTAAAATTGTTGAAATAAAAATCGGCGGCAAAAACCCGATTAAGAATATACTAAAACAATTATTCCATTCGACCTTGTTGGATATGAAGTGATCATAACCAACTCGCGCTACGCGCTCGTTGGTTATTTATCACTTCATATCCAACGCGGTTTCATGGAATAATTGTTAATTATTCCATGAGCGCGCGTTGGATATGAGATGGTAAATAGCCAACGAGGCCCGTAGGGCCGAGTTGGCTATAACCAATCTCATATCCAACAAGCGCGAATGGAATAATTGTTTTATTAAATTCGGTGCGTTTGTATTCTTGGAAATATAGCTTAATTTTATTGGGTTTTAATTTTACAAAGCGACCGGAAGTCGATGTGACAAAAACAACAAGTGGGAAATCACATGACATGCGCGCCGTTTGTAAAATTAGTTGAATGAAAAATTTGAGAGCGAAGCAAACGAATTTGCTGAATGAAATTGCAATCAAGTAGAATTCAAGAAACGTCTATCAAATGAAGGAGATATAACCTTGGCCAGAAAGTTTGAAAAGCGTTCAAGTTCGAGTCATGGAGAAGAGCCAAATAATTGTGCACTTGCACATTGCCATTGTAATAATGCTGCGGAAAACTTTGATCGCCATGTGACACAGACGTTGTGCCAAAATTATCCTCGACAAGATCTCTCTCAGGATTTGAAAGCCTTGGTATTTCGAGCTGTATGTGTGGAGCTCATTGCTGGTCAGTTTTAGAGTCAAGGACAGAAACTATCTTAGCGTCAGATTCATCTTCAGAATCTCCGAGGCCACCCTGGTGGTTTTTCGTGGCTGGTAAAGAACCGGGCTTACTTCGGTTCAGCTCAAAACACTCAACTCCTTGAGGTGTTTTTCGCAAGGACAGAATTGTTGGCGCTAGCTGTCGTTGATTCTCTCGTCGTTGTCGCCCAAAAAAGAGACTGAGATAAAACTAGGTCGTCCTCTGTAGCTGTGCGGGGTTCTTGCTCTCGGCCGATCCGAGCTTGCTTAGTCGAAAAGTTTCCTCATCTGCTCATTGGGAACTGGTTTCTTATGGACTACGCCGGCAATTATGCCTGTTTTCCTGCGGCCTTTTACAAATGCATATGCTCTAATAATTTATTTGCCTGGTCAGAGATAATGGAAAACGGTTTGTTGTGCGGCGGCGTGCGAAGGAAATGATCAACTGGCGGCTTTAATGGATTAAATCAATGAACTTTTGCAATACGTGTCATCTTTCTTCCTCGCAGACGAGTAAAAACACTTCAACTGAACATTCAGTTCTTCTTTTGACATTTCTTATATCGGTTTCGAAAATTTGGTGCCACCAGGACTAGCAAGCCATTCTGTTCAGGTAAAATTTGTTTTTGTTACATAATCTTCATGAATGCGTAAAATCTCGCCGGTCATATTTTAATTTTGCAACTTTAAGGGAAACTTAACGTATACGTACCGTTAAATAATCTTATCTCGAGCTTTGTGGCTTTTTTGTTGATACTGGGTCGGCATTGTCCATAATTTCCTGTATTTGCTGTGTAGATAGCTCACCGAATGTGCTTTTTTTCATCCATTTTTTTTGTGGACGAAACTTTGCTTCACACGAAAAAGCTCATGCCGAGCGACATTTGCCGCTTTCATTTCCATATAAGGTCAAACGCAGGTATAATGGCTGGTAACCGAGATCCAGTGAACCAATCAGAAAGCTAGAATTGCATTATCCAAGGCTGAGAATTTAATAAAAGCTAATAAACCGCTTTTTCATGTGTGAAGTCAGAATTCCAAGGTTAGTAAACGTGAAATCATCTTTTGATTTACTATATTAACTAAATTTTTAACAGTATTTCAGCGCGGCTTGCGCTCATTTCGGCTTGCTCGCTGGCTTCGTGATCGCGATCGTTGTCGAGTTCATCCAGCAAGTTTTCTTAGTTGTAAAACGACCCTTTGACGTTTTCCGCTAATTTAGCGGCTCACTCTTTGTCGAAAGTGTTTTTCGCCCTCTTTGGCCTTCCTTTAGCCGATGAAAACGGGCAAGATCGCTTTTTCTTCTTCGAAGACATCCGGCACTGATTATGGCGCGCGAATCGCGTGTCAACTCGGCATGATCTACATGTATGTGACTTCTTGCCTCGATAATTAATTCATTTGACAGAACTTGGTAACTCTCAATTAAGTAATTAATATGAAAAAAATCTTTCTCGCGCAATAACTAGCGGCAGATATAATATTTTTCGTAGAGTGTTTTTTTATCTTAAAGATTACCTTAAGATTTATCCAACCGCTTAAAAAAGTAAAAGTAGGCAAAATGGTAAATTTTCCCTTTAGTGATACCTTAAAGTCCTCCTCCAGAAAAAAAGAATAAGAAAACGCACACACACACAGGAAAGACCTCAGAAGCTGGAGCCATTCTCAGTAACTACACAAGATAAACCATGGCGCAAGGCCTGAGACCAACAAAATGAAAGGACTGAACAGCTCCGTTCAGATGCAACTGGAACAAGAAACACAGTTTGGTTCTAAATTTTGGGAGAAAAGGTAAACAATCTGTTAAGAAGTTTTCTTACAAAGCAAAACATCATACTCAAAACAAATGCAAAAACTGATGACACCGGCACAAATCACGGATAGTTATCAATGGGGATGGCTAATAAAAATGCATATCTTCTCTGACTTTTATTGTTTTCTGCACTATAAAGAAAGTAAAACTGAGTGTCTTATTCTCTAAATTTTTCTTTCTCATTACAAAGCCGATATAAAATTATTTGATCATAAAGACCTGAAGAGATAACCGCTCAGTAAGTCCCCAAGAGAGTGAGCACATTTCTTCATGTACGACGTGTTCATTCAGAGCACTATTAGCGACACAGTTTGTTATAGTCTGTATGTTCTATTTATCATATCTATTCATTGAATAGCGTCTTTTTATTCCTCGGGTTCTTCAGGCTTGCTCTCTTCTCTTGAGTGTTTTAGTTTCTCTGTTAGAATGCCCGGCTTCTTCTTCAAGTCTCCTTTTCTCCACAAGACTATTTCCTATAAGACACACAATCCTGCATAAGAGAAGCCTCATGCACAACAAACTTTTCTCGACATGTCCATTTTCAAAAGAAAGTCACCCTAAACAAGGTGAGAAGCCTAACTCTGCACGACAACTTTTTCTACACACGAATATTTTCTTAAAGACAAGCATATTAACATGTAGATTTGAGATGAAACTTGTCATAATACAGCTCCCAGAGGCATGCACGTCACAAATGTTGCATGCCACATACACTCCTGGCCAAAATTCCTATGGACACTTGACAAAATACCAACCGTGGCAAATGATTTTGACGTAACATCAAGCGGGAGATCATTTTTCAATTTTCCGACGCCCCCTCCCCCACAAAACTATGCTAGAATACTGGGTCAATTTGGATGGATCAACTCAACACTGCGTTGGGGGTGGAAGGGGGAGGAGAAGGGGAGGTGGGTGAACAGAAAAACCATAAGTTGGAAAACGTGCAAGGTGTTTTGGCCAGAATTGTACATGCATGAGTCTCCAGTGACAGTGAAATCTCAGCGGTTGATGTGGTGGCACCATGTTTAATATTATTGTAATCGTGTCTGTATATTACACAAAGATCTCGCAAAACAAAAAGACCCAAAGTGAATAATTTCGTTTGAAAGACCATTCAGTAAGAGCTCAGAAAATACTTTATATTTGGCTTTTCAACAACTCCATGTTAGCAGTAAAAGATACATCAACTAAACATACTACAGTTACACTCTTGACAACAAAAGGCATACCTGCTGTTTAAAGTATCTTCTTTCCTCTTCATCAACTAGGACAAGATTTAAGAAGTACCTCACAGAAAACTTCTTGTTGACATCTTTAAAAGTGGGCGTCAGTTCATAGCCAGCTAGGAAAAGTCGGATGGGAATGGACTCTCCTGAAAAGGCAAACATGCATCACCAAATATTAAATTTTAACAGTAGAGGATTTAACTAACAGTGGCGAGTAGCATTTGCCTGCATATGTTGAATGACATATTTATTGCCACCCAATTTTAGAATTACAAAAAGGAGTGGAATGTGGCCTCTTAATGGCAATTACAAGTTTAGTTCATAAATTGTTGATGTAACATCAAGATCACTTGTACACGACAGAATGCACCATTGTAAAAAAGAATGCCTAACATCTGCCAGGATGATAGCCTGCGGACAGGCTCACGATGAGGATGGAAATAAAAATTGGTGAGCAAAGTGAGCTAACGAGCATGAAACTATAGAACTCGGACAGCGAAGCCATCGGGGCAAAGTGCTCGCTGGGAACCTGTTCGCAGGCTGCCAGGACCTTCCCCCAGTGTGCCAGGAAAGTCCAGTCTGATAGCCTGGGGTTAGGGCATTTGTAGTTGGGCATTTGTAGTCGGGCATTTGTAGTAGTTCTGTCTGTCACTCGCCTCACATCATCATCATCATCATCATCATCATCATCATCATCATCATCATCATCATCATCATCATCATCATCATCAGCCATCATCGTGCCAACAGACACATAAGGCCTCACAGGCACGTCAAATTTCTTGGGAAAATTGTTATGGAAATTCAATTTGGAGGAGTATGGTAAAGAGGCAAACTTTTTGTTAGCTTCTGACTAAAACATCATAGTTAGAACTTGCCCAAAGGGCAAGCCTGAAAATTTGTTTTCTTTAGATGTTACACTTTTGGTCTGGCTGCATTAGCAGGTTGCTTACATTTTTCCTATTTACTTTGTAAACTTAAAAGCACTGTAAGAGAGTACAGCATGCCCCCTGGAAGAACTCATCTGCTTAATTTTCAAACCTGGGCCACTTGATCTGAGATCCAATATGCCAACAGGTACAATGAAACCTGCACTGGACAGACACCCTGTGTAACACTGACACTGGCCTCAGTAAGTCCGGAACTATTCTTTCCAAATTTCCTCTAAAATGAACCCCTATTAAGAGGGCACCTTTTGGCTTTGTCAAGAGGACACTACTAATTGTCGCATGTCAGCCTCATACAGGTTTCACTGTACACAGTCCATTGTACCCTGCACAACAACACAAGGACCATGTTAGTTACAAGTGGTTTACCAAGTTTTGGAGTATTTCACTGAAAAGTAGCCATGAAAATTTCCAACAAGTGATGACATACTTAGAAGTCTTTTAGCACTATGTGGAGTTTGGAAATGACATCTTTCAACAAAATTATGGGAGATGTGGTTAATAAAGTAAGAGTCCAGACAGTGTTCAAAAGTCAAAATGTGTTTAGTCTCCATCTAAACACATTGACAAATTTAGAACACTTGGTAATTCCTAAGGCTGCTTTCTTTCTTCAATTACTGCTGAAGAAGGTTACTGACAGTATTTTAACTGAAACGTCCATTATTTGTATCATTTTTAGCCACAGACAAAATGTTGTTAGCTTTTTAATATAGAGTCACATGTTCTTTTACCACTTTGCCACTGAACCTCTCACAAAGGTATGGAAGTTTTCAAATATTCACTACACAAGAAGTAGAAAATTTGTTGCACACACCTCTCACAGGAGCTCCATCCATGATCTCATACTTGGCAATTGTCTCATTCTCATTATAAGTATTGGGGCCTTTAAAAGAAATGTTCAGATCATAAATTGTTATATAATGTAAGTTGGCAAGTTGAACCAAATCCTTCCCTGTGATTGGTTTCCCTAGCAGGCAATATGATACTACAGGCAATTGTCTCATTCTCATCATACTTATTTAGTATTGGGGCCTGTAAAAGAAATGTTCAGATCATGAATTGTTTCATAATGTAAGTGGGCAAGTTGAACCAAATCCTTCCCTGTGATTGGTTTCCCTAGCAGGCAATATGATACTACAGGCAATTGTCTCATTCTCATCATACTTATTTAGTATTGGGGCCTGTAAAAGAAATGTTCAGATCATGAATTGTTCTATGATGTAAGTGGGCAAGTTGAACCAAATCCTGTCCCTGTGATCAGCTTCCCTAGCAGGCAATATGATACTACATATGATACTATCTTACCCACTCAGTATTACCTGCTGTTTTCTGAAACAGAGTGGCATTCTATACAAAAATTCTGCTTTTGACTACGCTTCAATGGGCAACAAAAGTACATGTAGTTGAGGCACTTTAGATTTATGTTTAACCTCTTATTCTTTTTCATTTACATCTAGCATTAATTCTCAGACACCCCTGCCCCCCCACCCAATTAAATGTTGTATAGCTGCTATAGGTGATCTTGTCTGCTCAGTCTTAGAAATAGAAAAATCAACATTGCTAGGAGGGGAAGAGGGTGAATGTTTCCAAGACACTCAAAAATAGAATTTTATTGCGAAGTGTCTGAGCACTTTTGTCGCTCACTGTTGTTCCATCAAGATGGCAGAATATTGGCCTGTCACAATTTAACCTTTACAATCTGCTGACCTGTACCAGTTGTTTCTCTTTTAATAATTGCTAATTCCATGTGTTTGATCTTGATTCGCACAAGAAGAAAGTAAATCTTGCCCACAATCACATCTTTCAAGTGATACCTAGGGAACAGAAATGTATTTGTAAAAAGAAAGAACCATTACACAAACCTACAAGTAGTACGCTAACTACATAAAAATCTTTTGATAAACAACACTTCTCTCCATGGACCACAAGAAGTGGAGAAGTATTGTAATGATGGCTTCATGTTCCAGCTGGGACTATGAGCACGAGGGAGTGAAAGATTGTCAAGCAGATAAAGTGAAGTGAATAAATAAAAACATAAACAAGGAACTAATTTATAAGTGGTAGAAAATGCATTCAAAAATAAAATCACATACAATACAGTGTACTTTGAATTTCATATTATATTTTTTGCACAATCTTTTTATATTTTGTATTATATGACATCAACAAGGAAACATGGTTCCTCTTCACACCACTTGTTACTGACGCATAAATAAACAGCGCATACTTTGATTTGTTGTATTCAAACTCTATGTGCAAACAGTCTTCAATACCAACTTCCATTTTGATGCTGAAAGATACGGACAAAAGATAATTATTAATCAGTATTTCAATATGGAAGTTTTGGGAAAACATTTTAAAATAAAAACTAAACAAATTAATAGCAAAGATTTCACTGTTCTCATGACAACTTTGCAAAGTTCAAAATCTCAGCATCAGATCTATGCCATGAGGTATAAAAATTTTAGTATGACTGTAGATCTAGCAAGATAAAAAAAAAATGTGAAATTAAACCAGATCTTAACACTCAGTCTGACTTTATGTGTACATGTACTAAGCTTCTCTCGTAGACCAATGCTATCCCAATTTTTATACTTTACCACTGATCATATTCATAAATACTTCACCGCATTTCTTAAATTTAACTCCATCACACAAAAGATAAAAGATAGAGTTACCTAAATTTAAAATCAAAATGTTTATGGCAAGTTCAGAGTATTTAAATCAGTGAATGATCTCTGTAAGCTAGACATCAAACTTTCCCTCTCTCCAACTCTAAGAAGTTCACAACAACTACCAGTTAAGAAAAACTTGTAACTCAAGTAACAGATTGCCACAGATATAGAATTATAGAACAAAAGTTGCCAATAACTAGATCAGATGTTACGTTTTATTTTACATTTTTATTTTACATTCCCATCATACACTGTAGCACTGCCTGGTCTTAAAACTGAATGAAAACTGTTGACAATGATCCAAAGCATTTGAAAAAACATATGTGTAATAGACAAGAAAAAACATGCAAAAAAACTCTGCAGGGTTAAAAACAAGTATTCGAAAACAACCCTAAGAAAATAT
The DNA here is from genome assembly GCF_964199315.1 of Orbicella franksi. Taxonomy (NCBI): domain Eukaryota; kingdom Metazoa; phylum Cnidaria; class Anthozoa; order Scleractinia; family Merulinidae; genus Orbicella; species Orbicella franksi. The sequence goes on from NC_138154.1 coordinate 27,043,527, forward strand.
GCACACTGATTGGTTAAAAATCATGTTTCTATAACTCAATAGAAACACAGAACTAGCACAAGCTGTTGAAGTAATGATGGCACGAGCAAAGAGAATTTACATTTTGATGATCAAAGTAAACAAGTTGTTTCCCTTTTCTCATCGTGGCATTTTCTAAAAGAAATAGAAAACATGTTCTCCGTGTTTCTATAGAGTTGTAGAAACACTCATGAAAGTTTGGGAGAACTTGAAGAAGCTGTGAAAACACTTGCCTGCGGCTCGTGTTCCCAAAGCATTTCTCATTCTCCCAAACTTCCACTTGTGTTTCAATCTATAACTCGATAGAAACACAGCACATGTTTTCTATTTCTTAATTGAAGGTCAAATGAAGACTAGTTAGATAAAACAAAAAACTTGGTAAACAAAATCTTGTGTAAGATCTTATCGATAGAATACTTTACACTGCTAAGATCCATGATGATCCTACAAGTTGTTAGTAACATTGTATTCCCACATTGCTATTAGGATCCAAGGAATCAGAATTTGAAAGGGATTTTGCATGTGACAAATTTGGTGTCTACACAAGAATACCACACAGCTTACAAAATTTCTAAACACAATAATGTGACACACTAAACTGGTCAAACAGTGAGGCCATGTTAGGGGTTTCTCAGATATGGGATGTTTAGGTAAAAAATTAACAGGGATATACGTAGGATAAGGGATATTTGGAACAGATTTTCCAGGATATCAAGTAAGAAAACTGTTAAGACGGATTCCACTCAAAGTTCAAGCAATAAGTGCAAAAATTATTTACCAGAGAATCTACTCACAACACGGTAACTTTTTAAATACTATTTAAAACATCTCAATTAAATTAATTTCTCTGTGTAACCCCACGATTAAATTCTCAGGCATTCTCAAAAAAGTTAATGTCAAACCTCGCAAGAATGCTTAATGTGTGTGTTATTGTGTTTTCAACTAACGTCAAATATCCATTTTACTTGAAATATGGATAACTTCAAGTTCAATTTTCTCTCACAGGGTCAGCTTGAGAGGGTAAGTCTTGATAAGTTCTTCTTACCTTTATTCAAAACATTACCATGCTATGAGGTTTTTTTGGTAACTTTATTTTTGTCATTATTGCTTGAATGTTCTACAGAAATCATCTTAATTTTTGAAATTGAAATTTACGGGATATGAGTATTTAGGCCAAAAATTAATGGAATATGGAATAATCACCCCCTCCCCCCTTTCTAATCAGGTCTCAACAGTGATAAAAAAAAAAGAGATCACTAAGCAGTTAGAGATCAGGGGACTTATAATTCTGAGATCTGAAGCAATATCTTCCTTTAAAGCTAAATGGGTTTGCATACAGTATAACTTAAAAGTGTAATAAGCAATACCTATTGTTCATCTCAGGAAAGCTCGATAGAGTGTGGACAGCCAGATCAAGCTCTTTACTTATGTCACTGATTCGTCTGATGACGGACACTCGCAGAAAATATCTGAAAAATAATAAGGTACACTAAGGAAAGTCTGCGTACGAGCCAAGTAGTCCATCAGGCCAGAGTTTATCAAGGTTTCTGTAGCATGAAGCTACTAAGGGTATTTCTACCCCTCCCCTGGATGGAATGCTAGTCCATCGCAGGATTTCCCCCAGCATTAAGTTTGCTGGTACCCATTTATACACCTGGGTGGAGAGAGGCACTGTGAAAGTAAAGTATCTTGCCTAAGAACACAACGCAATGTCACTGGCCAGGGTTTGAACCTGGACTGCTCGATCCAGAGACAAGCACATTACCCATGAGACCACCACACCTCCCACGCAAAAAATAATGTTAAACAAACTAAGTACAAAGGGTTATGTCTACTCCATACTAATCATCAGTGCTGCTATGCATTACTCAGGTCCCTGTCACCACTCACCCCAGGTTCTTTATGTATCAATAATACCACAAAACGCAATCGCAAGTTGAGCTTGTAACTTCAGAGTATTCACAGTTTTGAAAGGTTCTACTAATAACAAAAATCCAAATTGTTTCACAGTGCCAGAATGCTCATGATGACTACACTGTAGACGGCAGTGTTCACTGGTCACTGAAACTCACAGAGAATCTTTGCACTTTGTAATCACAATAATCTTTGTGTTCAAACATCTACTCACAATCTCTGCACACAAACCTCTAAAGAAATAAATATAATAAAAATAAGAACCTACCTAAGTCGGACATTTGCTCCAGTGTAAGTCTCATAAGGCTTCTCTACATTTACAAACTCAAAATCATATGTTGCACTCTGCGTTAGTTCTCCAGGCCTTGCCAGGTCTCTTACCAATGAAGTGAACTCATGATGATTACCACGGTCATAAAAAAGCTCTGGAAAAATTAAATATTTCGAGTACTGTTATGAACCAGCTGAGCTCAAGGACTGTTTAAAAGAAAAATAACTATTGGAAACCACAGTACAATAGATGAGGTACAATGTAGCACTTAAAAGTGTGGAATACTCTAGAGGTGAATGGTTGCAGCCCTTTTAATAGCTGTAAATTTTAAGTAACAGTTCCCGATTCATATATCAGTTTTGTCTGTAACGCCTCACTGACACAGGAGTAGTACTACTTCATTTAGTGGTTAAAGGGACACTGTCACCATTTTTAGCACAATTTTGGAAATCTCAAAAACATATATCAATCATTGGAAGTTGAACAATAATGGTTTTATTTTGTAGAGCAGTACTCGACAAATGATTAAAACCCATTTGGAAGTGAGAATGGCTAACGATGGGGAGGATGGAAATGGATTGCGATATGGATTTTTGAAAAAGTGTTAAGATGTCAGTTTTTCAAAGGTCCAAGTTTGGCTCAAAATCGTTGAAATTTTGCAAAAATGTTGCTGCAGTGTAGACTTTCTTCAAGAAATTGCTTTTAATCATCAAATGATTAAAAGCAATTTCTTGAAGTAGTCCCTAAATTTATGTAATAAGAACTTAATTAGCTTCAACTAAACGTTAGCCAGAGTTAATTAAGTTATTACATAAATTTAGGGACCATTTCGTGAATTTACAACAGTTTTAAGCAAATATATCATGACAGTGTCCCTTTAAATGACAACTGAAACTCGCTGGAGCAAAGTTAAAATTACAAGTTGGTTTGAGAAACCTGCAAGTGCCACAAAACTAAAACTTTAAAAATATTACCAATCTCCTCTGAATCTAAAAAGTCAAACAGAGCACATATAATTATAGCCTAAGAGGACATTCAATACTGTGTAATAATACTATACATCAAAATTCTAACATGGTGCTGCAGCTTCTGCCAAACATCTATGTTTTTATTGTTATCTTTGTATCAAGTCTTCTATGGAAATTACCACGAAAAGAAATTTAATATATCAAGCACAGACCATGAACCAAACCACATTTTTCCGATGGCAACTAAAATTGTCACCACCATATTGTCTGTCAATAGTTGAACGACAAGTAACTCCTCACCTATTTGACCCACAAATTCTATTTTTATCCCATGATGTTCCAGTTTTTTTCCAGGAACTTTCAGGTTTACATGGACCTATTCAAAGAAGCAGTAATTCATAAACACTTCAAAAAGTACATTAGTATTACCACCAAAAATTCCCAAGTTAGATCTCCCTTACATCAGAACCTATTCAGTCTAACATGGAAAAATTCAGGTTCTCATACACAGGTTTTTACCATATTCACAGAATACATGAAAGTCAAATTCATTTGGTAAAGAGCCATTTGGCCTACCATCAGTTCACAAATGTCTTGTTAGGTCACCAATTGATGTCTTAGGTTAGTTCCACTGAACTGCATGCAAGGCTCTTCAAATGCTAGCCAGCCAGCAGGCTCACCTTTGAGTCACATGTGCGAGCAGTGAAGAGCAAAGTGATCTGGCGGGAAGGAGTCTGGTGAAGAGGCACCAAGAAAGTGAAAAAATTTGCAGAGATCAGAGCAGGCTCACTTTCTATTCTCGCGGCTTCCCCGCTCGATTTTGTGCTAGCAGCTACGCCGCATGCACCTGTGCTCCAACGTCAGCCTGCTCGCAGGCTATTCAAATGCAGGCTTGACCTCAAGCCATTTTGGGAAACTGGTTTACTAAGCTAATATTTTAGTAAACAGGCATGTGTATAATAGTTATGCAAGGCTTTCAAGTGGTGAATCATGGAGTATCACACCAGTCACACACTTGCCTTAAGGTTCAAGTGTATACAAAGAAAATACAAGTGACAAGTGGGATATTCCATGATATACCACAGGAGAGCGTTGGATAACTATTTTATACCACACCATAGAAAATACAGTGGTTAACACAATCAGTGACATGTGCCTTCGCATGGTGCATGATGAAAAGGTTAGATGTAATACCGTTGAATATACAACCGCTTTCCTGTATTACCACACATACAATACTATACAATACTTTATTCAAGAGATACAAATAATATGTAAAAAAAAACCTCTTGAAATGGAAATCATGTGGTTAGCCCTATACATGTATTTGTTATGGCATTGTATAAATGAGTTGCTAGCAAGTAGGGCAAACACAATTTGTAAATTTCCTTGAAACTCTTTCAGAACAGACTTGAAAATTCTGTTTGCCGTACAGTTGGTGTATTACCTGAGCAAAGGCACTGTCCCCCCCGCCCCCCAACCCAGGTATTCCCTTCCGCATATGTTCATTGCAACCTAATCAAATTCATCAAATTCACTTTTTACTCTCCGTGAGTGTGACAGCAATTAATTAACTCCAAAACAACACTGTACAAGCTTGATCAATATTGAGTTTATCACGTAAGAAATGTAAATATAGCTTGAAAATAAGCTCTAGCAAAGATTCGAAAAGATGATCTCGACACCGGGTGACTCAGCTGTAGTGTCGAGCTTGCAACTAAAGCTGTGATTTTTGTTGACTAGTGTTATGATTTGATCAATTTGTGAGGCGAATGTTGATACTTCAGTATTAAACTGCTTATCGACTTTTCAGTTGGGCTTGAGCCTCTATTTCAGAATGCGATCTCAATGCAACGGTAACCATGCACCTGACCAGCAACGAAGAAAATAAGCTTGAGATCAACTGCGCACAAATCTCTGCTCTTGTATTAAGATTAAGCTTTGTAGTGAAACAAACCTCCATCGAGGCATACGCAAGCTCGATGCAAATCAACTCCTAGCAGACGATCTAAAACAACATTAGCAAAATTAGAAAATCTAGGTATTGGTTACTACCCCTACCTTTCCAGCTACAGTTTCACCGTCGTAGTACAAAAACAGTTTCTCTTTTTTGCCATCTTCGTTTTTTACGTCGACTTGCTTGCGGTTTTCGGAGTTAGCAAGCTCGATTTCCACTTCGGCAGACTGGCCAAATCCGAAGAAGCTCTGGGAAGAAAGAGTGGAGATCCTACTGTTAATGAGTTCGAGAAAGGCTAGAGCAACTCCACCTCTAATTTGCGATACATACCATACTGAAAAAGTACAACTACTACAAATGATATCCAAGATGGCCTTCTTCCTCCAAATTAGCCTCGTTGTGAGGCGACCGGCCGCGAACAGGCACATATCAACCACAGGCCCGGAGCTGCCACAGGCATACCAGGCAAAAGTTTTGAATCCTCCACTTCGTTCCCTCGGGACAAGATTGCATTCGGCGGACTAATAAACTGGAAGTGTGGCAAGGAATGTAAACATTTTCCGGTTGGTATGAAAATGCACGTTTACCGCCATGACATTAATTAGCTTTATAACACCAGCAGCTCATGACCTCCTTTCCCGCATATCTTTTTATTTTCAGTAACAGCATTTCCCGCGAAAAATACTATTTCCGTCGCAGGCTGCTGGGCTCAATTTGAAGCTTAAAAAGTGGTGGGCGATGTTGCCGCACATTCCTGTTACCTTCCTCTGACCTGTTGCTGTTTTAAAATGTTATTGCAAACTATGCCCACAAGACTTGACTAAATGGTATTCTGGTCTTAATACCTCCTACTAACCGAGTTTGAAGGCCGTACTGTAAGTCATTTCCCCATCGATTTATGGCCCATTAACTCATTCATTAGAACTTTATCGTGTTTATAATGAACACCACTTTTTAACACGCAGGTGCACAGCCCCTCTCCTCATTAAACCTTTTGTTTAGCGACGTTACCATTGCCGTTGCCGTCGTGGTTTTCTTAAGCTCTCTAATAAAAATGGCGGGAATAAAATTCCTGAAGAATGCGGATTAAATTCGAATTTTGCCGAATACCTCTTGCATGCAAGACGAGGTGGCCGAGTGGTTAAGGCGTTGGACTGCTAATCCAATGTGCTCTGCACGCGTGGGTTCGAATCCCATCCTCGTCGACTCATTTTAGCAAAATTGCCTTAAAACCATTTTAACTCTCCTTATGATTTCATGCTTTTGTAGTATTGATATTGGAGAATCAATGCTTTTAAATAAATATGGAAAATAATGATTTAAAGTTGTAAGTTTAACAGAAGAGCTATTTTCAACTTGTGCCAGCTTTAAAGAACTGACGGACAACAATACAGGGCTTTCTATTTCCCTTTTCTTCAGGTCTCGCAAACGATTTCCTTTTGGCTTCATAGGCATAGTTGACTATTTCTCTTTTCCGAATTTTGTTTTTTTCCCAGCTAACCCCTGTACGTGTCTTCATCACAGATCGAGTGCGTGTGTTTTTGTTCATCAGTCCCTCCAAAATCTCATTCATGTTACTCTTTTAATAGAGCGGTTTTCACTTGCGTATCGAAAGTAAATTCGCACTTCCTTCAAGGTTTTGTATCACTGTGCTAATAAGCGATAAAAACTCGCGCCCGTGACTCTGTCATCCAACCAGAAGGAAAACCATCGTCATTCGTTTTCCCGGGCTTTCCATTATAATTTGCTTTTAGAGTTGGTTCACCGCTGTCTATTGTCTGTGTCCTTTGTGATTGGCCAGAGTTATTACCTGGATTAATTTGGTTTTGCTTTTACGAAACTCAATTGAAAACCGCTCTGACTTGATCAAACGAATTTTTATGCTGAAAAATAAATGACGAAAACTGACGAGTAAAAATAACTAAGTGCCTGATTAATCCGATTTCATTGTATTACAAGACGAGGCGGCCGAGTGGTTAAGGCGTTGGACTGCTAATCCAATGTGCTCTGCACGCGTGGGTTCGAATCCCATCCTCGTCGGCTCATTTTAGCATGGTAATCGATTACACACTGGACCTATTTTGTTCATTTACGCTTTGATTTTGACACACGAGTTTTCAATTTTGCGTTTTGTGTCGAAAAGGAATGTTTGTAGAGGTTATCAAACGGTTTCAAGTTCAATTTGGAATTAATTTGCACGAGTGAGTTTTTCAAAAAACTGAAATTGCACGAGTATGGCAAGCCGTTTGTAGCAAAATTAAATCCTTGCAATATATGTTTAATCCTTTAAATAACGGTTTTATTTAAAGATAGAAAAAGGCATTCAATCCAATGGTAAATAAAATTTTTGGTTCAATTCAATCTTTTAATTTTCACGATTCAATCCAATACCTGGAATATTGATTCAATCCAATACCTAAAATATTGATTCAATCCAATACCTAAAATATTGATTCAATCCAATACCTGGAATATTGATTCAGTCCAATACCTCGAATATTGGTGCAATCCAATACCTGAAATATTGATTCAATCCAATACCTGAAATATTGATTCAATCCAATACCTCAAATATTGATGCAATCTTCCTGGGCCGAGCGCGGCCAACAGGAACGAGAGTAACTGAGCACTAGAGAGCACTGAAAACATGGCGGGCGAAGGAGAACTAGAGTTAGAAGTTGAGTTTCCTAAGTTTCTTGCAGACATCTTGGATAAAACGGAAATAATTTTTGAGAACTTTGACTCAGAAGTTGGAATCATGGAAGACCATTTCTTAAAATTCCTGTTGAGGTGCTCGAGGAACTTTGAGGACTAGGATTCATCTGGACAACGATAACAAAGATGATTGGAGTTTGGAGATGGACAATTCACAGAAGATTGACAGAGTATGGCTGAGAAGATATGAGGGGTTTCAACAACTTACCTGATAAGGAACCGAAATCATTCAAGAGTATGGATATAATTTCATTGCAGGTTTCCTTAAGTCCATTGGGTTACGGGTTCAACGGAGAAGAATAAGAGAAAGGTTAGCAAAATTAGATCCCCAAAATACTGTCTTGAGATGGGGTGCGTAAATTCGCTTTGGCATCTGGATGGACATCACTCTCTGATCCGATGGAAAATATTAATTCGGCTGTATAGACGGATTTTCACGGAGAATAATGTTTTTGAAATGTAGTGCCAGCAATAAAGCAGAAACAGTTCTTGAATTCTTTCTGGATGCCGTTAAGAGAGACGGAGAATTTTGGCCTTCGAGAGTACGAGTAGATCATGGTGCTGAAAACGTTGGTGTGTGCGATACAATGGAGCAGGTTAGAAGAGAGAAGAGGGGCAGCTTCACTGCAGGGCCATCAACACAACCAACGAATTGAAAGATTGTGGAGGGATGTTTCCGTTGTGCTTCCCACTTGTACTTTTACACTTTTTGTAGTATGGAATTGTCAGGCATCCTGGACACTGATAATTCAGTGCATCTTTCCACCTTAAACCTTGCTCTTTGCCAGTTCACTGAAGCTTTCAACCACCAAAATGTAAGAACAGAAAAAAAACTGGTTGCCATACCAAATGTGGCTTAATCATATGATGCAGCCTGAAAACCCCCTTTCAAATGGAAAGTCATATGATTTTGAATACTATGGTGATGATCCTGATGGTCCAACTCCATTGGACAGTGATAACAATGTTATAGTTGAAGAAATTGACCTGGGACAACATGATTCATTGCAGTCATTTGTATTGGAAAGGGTAGATCCCTTAAGATAATCAAGTCAAATGGGAGTAGACATCTTCCAAGAGGCTCTAGAACTAGTGACAGTTAAAGTTGGGCAACTGACAATTGTATAATACTACATGTGTGTGGGCTGGGTAAAGGAGATTATGGCCCTTAAAGTATTTTGACAACTCAATTCACAACAGAAAACCTCACCCTGTATCAAGTAAATTATTTTCTCATCTTCCTTTTCATTGATATACAAAACTCAGAAACTGCTTGAATTACAGAATGCCTAACTTCTAGCAACACAACTAAACTGAAGAGAAATCAGGGCATTTGATAACTGCCATGTGCACTACTCTGCCTTGTAGATTTTTCAGGTGCTTATCAAAACAGATGTTAAAATGTGGCAAGGTTAATTTGTTATCTTATTTTCAAAAGTACCCAGGAGACAAGACTAACCTCTTGGTGCACTGGCGTAATGGCTACTAACAGGACTCATGTCACTAGCCAAAACTAACCTTGCACCAGCCAGCCTTTTTGAGTTATTTTTTTGTAAAAAAAATACCTCTTAGTCGGCGCGTCGGGTATGTTATGGACGGGTCAATGGGTGAGTGAGTGAGTGAGTAAGTGAGTGAGTGAGTGAGTGAGTGAGAGATGTATGTATGTCACACCAATCAGATTGGATCTACTATAAACAGCCAATCAAATTTCTTATTGTAAAGGTAAATGGTATGTGAGAAGATTTGATCCCGATAGAGTTCAGAACGGCCGTATTCATTCTTCTATAAAAGAGGAGGAAGTATTCATATATTGGGTTCACTTCGACATTTTCTTTGGGTTAGGTTGAGGATTTTAGTTAATGAACGAGATGAGCCTTGAGGTGTGAAACTGTTCGTGAGTTAGTAGTATGCAAATGCAACGAGATATTTTTATTTTTAGTTACAAAGGCAACTTGATACTTTTGTTTTTCACAAGGAGTAAATTCAATTAGAGGTCACGAATCGTCTCGTCTAGTTCTTAGGACATGTTTTAGAGGGGACGAGACTTCAGATTTGAAACAGTTCTATCGTTTACAATAGTAATGTTTTGTTCTTGTTGCATGCAAATATAACAAGATATTTTTGTTTTTTAGTTACAAAGTGTAATTTGACACTCTTGTTTTTCACAAGGTAGTAAATTCAATCAGAGCTGACGAATCGTCACCACTCTTTCCCACGAGATGTTTGCTATCTTTAGTAACAAATGGTAACTTAACACTTTTGTTTTTTATATGGGAGTAAATTCAATTAGAGCTGACAAGTTATCGGCTATCGTTTCCAGGATATTAAACAAAAAAAGAAGCTTTCATTTCTGGAAGGTTTTTACGTCTCTGCAGTAGCAGTTTAATAGTTTTATTTGATGACATTCATTTCAGTCCCATATTTTTAAAGGTAAAAAGTATGAAAACTGTTCAAATGTTGTTCTTTGAAGACTGTGTGGCACCAAGTTAAAGTGCAATTTAATTAAATCAGACTTTCAACGTGTCAGAGGTTTTTTTCTCTTTCTTTCTATTTTCGGTGAAGTTGTGTTGTGTTGTGTAAAAAGGTAAACTTACGACTCGTATAAAATACGAAAAAGTCTCAAAATTAAGTTAAGTATTTTTGAGCAAAAATTCCTCTTGGGGGTTGGAAGGGTTATGTGATCGGTGAGTGAGGGAGTTATGCATGTGCGTGTGTCACACCAATCACAGTGCGGGTTGTATCAAAGAACGAATCAAATTGCCTGTTAGAAAATAATATGGTATCTACATTAATCTGGAGACGTGTCAGATTACTGTAGTTTGTTCAGTCAAACATTTTATGGCTTACTATTTAGCGATCTTACCATGACCGATGTAACATCGCAACCAAAATAACTTGTCAAATTAACCAAATCATTACTGTACCATGAATACTTCTATCTCCAACACTTCACACACAAAAATAACTCTTGCACGCCTTGCGTGCCTATGTTTCATACACAGCTTCACTGACTTTTTTATAAGAGTGGTCAATCTTGGACATTTCTTGTTGCATCTAAAATGTTAATAATAATCGCTAAGAAAATTTCACTCCCACAAACACGAATCCTGTTTTTCTTCAATATGCTTATGTTCAATCTCTGATGTACTTTTATCAGTGTTGCCATTTTCTTTTATCTCCCTTTAATAGTTAAATATTTATCATATGCTTATTAAGGCAATTATTTCCATGAAATTCACTCATAGTTTCCCTGTTTTCATTAGTTTCTATTCTCTTCAGTTTTACTTTGTCAGGATAATTCTCAATTTTGTCTTCATCCAGTAGACCAGTACTCCATTCCATCATGATTGTCACAATGGCTAGTGAAAGTGCAAAATCTACTATTCAAAACTGAAATGTGTGGCTAGTTGGCAGTAGTGTTAGCCTTGAGCCCTGGGTACCCGATAATATTCACAACAAATTGGTGCCATGTTTGTAATAGAATATCAAGAAAAACATCGTTTTTAGGAAAGAAGTACCACATGTGGGTTAAATAATGCAAAACATGAGACAACAACATTGAAAAACTTAAAACACATCCCAATGTTCAATGATTGCTGTCTTGTAAAATGTAAAGGTTCTTATTTCAAAAATAACTTAAAGCCAGGTTTACACAAGCAGTTTTTGTGAGAAACATGTTTAACTGTGCACACGGCACAGCAAAAATTTTGTTTACAGTTCAAAGTTTAGTGTGCCAGTAATGATTGGACAGCAGAAATATACACAATACCAAAGACCAATGTGGTAGCAAAATTTGCCACAGTTTATGTTATTTGCCACAAAAAGCTAGCACACACAGCTTTTAATAAACAAATATGTTTGTCTCATAAAAATTGGTTTACTTACATCTACAAAAGCGGCAGTAATAGAATCTAAATTTTCCGTGTCCCTTGTGTCTCGGTTGTAGCAACGTCTCATTTACCTAAGCAGACTAATGGTTTGATCAAGAACTTCGGCGTGCGCTTCTGCAACTTCTGAGTCAAAATTCTCAAAAATTATTTCCGTTTTATCCAAGATGTCTGCAAGAAACTTAGGAAACTCAACTTCTAAATCTAGTTCTCCTTCGCCCGCCATGTTTTCAGTGCTCTCTAGTGCTTAGTTACTCTCGTTCCTGTTGGCCGCGCTCGGCCCAGGAAGATTGCATCAATATTTGAGGTATTGGATTGAATCAATATTTGAGGTATTGGATTGAATCAATATTTCAGGTATTGGATTACACCAATATTCGAGGTATTGGATTGAATCAATATTCCAGGTATTGGATTGAATCAATATTTTACGTATTGGATTGAATCAATATTCCAGGTATTGGATTGAATCAATATTTCAGGTATTGGATTGAATCAATATTTTAGGTATTGGATTGAATCAATATTTTAGGTATTGGATTGAATCAATATTCCAGGTATTGGATTGAATCGTGAAAATTAAAAGATTGAATTGAACCAAAAATTTTATTTACCATTGGATTGAATGCCTTTTTCTATCTTTAAATAAAACCGTTATTTAAAGGATTAAACATATATTGCAAGGATTAAATTTTGCTACAAACGGCTTGCCATACACGAGCCACTTCGGCTCGTGTAATTTTAGCTTTTTGAAAAACTCACAAGTGAAAATTAATTCCAAATTGAACGAGAAAAATCGTATGATTACTTATTTAATAATATACATGAAAAAATCACTCGATTCTGATTGGCTGAGAACAGTGCAATTCAAGTATAACATCAGAGCAAAAAGTGTAACACCAGTGCAAAAAGTGTAACACCAGTGCAAATTACAAATTGTAATTCTGGATTATGATTGGCTGAAAGGCAATAGGAAATTTTTTAAGCTAATGATATCACGTAACATGATGACGAAAATTTTGTGCGGAAACTTTGAGAAAAGTTTTCTCGAATGAGAAAAAATGGCTCCAAGAAAGGCTTCCGGCACTTCCTCCATGCGAATTTTTTCAAGCGGCTCGTGCAATTTCAGCTTTTTGAAAATCTCTCTCGTGCAAATTAATTCCAAATTGAATTCGAAACCGTATGATTACCTATACTTAAAAAATTCGAGTCGAGGAAGTGCCGGAAGATCTTTCTTGAAGCCATTTTTTTCTCATTCGAGAAAAGTTTTTTCAAAGTTTCCGTCCAAAATTTTCGTCACTTTTAGTGATATCATTGTCTTAGAAAATTTCCTATTGTCTTTCAGCCAATCATAATCTAGAATTACGATTTGTAATTTGCACTGGTTGAACTGCACTGCTCTCAGCCAATCAGAATCGAGTAATGTTTTCATGTATATTGATTACAAAGGTAATCGTATCTATAACAAAATTCTCGATCGTGATTGGTTCTCCGGTCGCCTATTTGACACGTAATCGGCGCGCGATCACATGGGTGTCCAATTATAGGTATCCAATTCGAACTTTTCGTAATTGGATACCTGTAATTGGATATCCACGTGATTCGCACGTCAATTACGCGCTCTTTAATGGCTTCCTTCGCACTGTTTTCTACAGTTTTCAAAACTTATAAAAGCGTTACAGGCGTTTTCGCTCAAAAGAAGTTCTCAAAAGACATTTTTAATTCCGAAATTTGTTATAGATACGATTAATTAGTAATTGGACCTCGTGTCGTACAATTCAGGGAGTATTAAATCGTACTCGTAATTTCAAATCGGCCTCGTGCATCGCGCTCGTCCGATCTTGAAGTTACTCGCGCGATTACTTCCTGAATTGTACTCTACTTGGTCCAATTACTATTACAAATCACATGTATCTAATGAGTTTCCGAGAAGAAAGACGTTGTTTGAAATGAAACCTTAACTTGTTCAGTGTAGGGAGGGAGAAGCGCTGTTCTATGTTGAAATAAGGGGACCTTTAACTCAATCCCTTCCGATCGACCGATTTTGGTTAGCGGATGCTATTATTAGGTACGAGCTGACTGCAATATTTTGAGAGCTTGTGAAACTTGGCAAATGGAAAAAATTGTAACTCTTTGAACAGGGTATAATATTGACGCTAATGAACCCACAAAAGCGGAACAAAAACTATTTAATACATCGGGCTCAAATTTCTTGGGACAGTTAGTCGTACCATACAAGTGAATATATGAAAGATCATATATTTGAACTGTGGAGAAAGATGTGAAGACATGATTGATCATCGCAGGTTATTGAAGCCTGAAAAAAATTCACACCTGAACGGGATTCGAAACCATGACCTCTGCGATACCGGTGCAGTGATCTACCAACTGAGCTATGAAGCCAACTGTGAACTGGTCACATCTTTCTCCACAGTTCAGATATATGTTCTTTCATATATTCACTTGTATTCTTCACCATCTACGGGTATATTACGAACTCACAATGTGACCAGCTCCCAGTTGGCTTAATAGCTCAGTTGGTAGAGCACTGCACCGGTATCGTAAAGGTCATGGGTTCGAATCCCGTTCAGGCCTGAATTTTTCAAGGCTTTAAGTTCATAACTGCGAGTTAACATTTTCTCCTAGCTCAATCGGGAACTGGATCATTCATACAAATGAGGAAACGTTGTAATAAAATATTTCCCTACAATGATACTTGTTTACTTGACATTTTCTAAGCCATCACATGTTATTATTGCTACCGCGAATGCATCTTATCATGTCTTATGGAAAACAATTGACAATAATATTCAAGTATCGAACCAAATAACGCAAGTTACAAGAATTCAACATTAATTTAAAAAAAGCGATCTGAAGTTCGTGAAACGAAACAACTGCAAGACAGGGGCGAAAGAGTGTTAACGATATCAAAGGAATTTTAATGCCATTTTTGTGAAGATATCTTAGCTCATAGCAGAACATAGTGATTCAGTTCAAAAACTGAAGCGCTAGCTCATTTTAGCGAGTAATATTCTCCGAAATTGCTGAACTGGTGAACTTTTCGCACGGCGGAAAAGGTATCCTGAAAAGCATACATATATTAGCTATTTGCATTCTGATTCTCAGCAGCATTTTGTTATTTAAAGTACAGTGACGTTCAAATTTGCAGGCTATGGCTATGGCAACGCGTGTCTCGCCAACCAGACCCTCAAAGAAGGCCTTCATTTCCACGAATTGCCGGCCTCGCCACGACTTCGCAAGAAGCTTGAAATTAAGATACAGTACGACATAGAAAGGGTTATTCACGAGAAAGATTCCTTTCTAACGATTCTACGTAATCCAGATGAGTGTGCAAAAATATTCTGGCAGATTCTGCCAGTCTCCTTAAAATTCTGTCAAAGTCAACTCTTCGCCCAGTTTTGAGGAAGAGTTTAACCATCTTTCTAAGCGCCTGGAATGCCTGAGTGCTGAGGTCGTTGGCCGGCTTTTGAAGTGGAACTCCTCGTAGAATAGAAATAAAATTCGAGTCCAATAGCTTGGTGATCCACTGGTTTTCTTCCAGCCAGGTTTCCAACTGTTCAAGTCCTTCAAAGTTTAGTCGGAGATTTCTAAAGTGGGATTCGCTCCCTGATTGAATATATGCACTAGGATGAAACAAATAACACGCACAGGTCAGTTTTCATTCAGGGTGTGACGTAAACCAGAAGAAACCCACTCAAAGCTGCTTGTGTGACCGTCTTATTTTCATCCATTAAATTATCATCAAGTTTGAAGCTTATACCCAAACGGCAGATCTAAGCGTTTTGAAGAGTTTTGTTCCTTCAACAAACAGTGAACAGGGTCCGGACACAAAACTGACTCAAAACAAAACCCTTCAAATCCCTTACTACATGTACAGGAGTTCCTCTCCCTTATAGGCTTCATGCAATGCATGGGGTACAGTTTTATATCTACTACATTTTGGATGAGGGTCATTAAATGTGTTCTATATACATTCGCTCCAAACATAATAAAATTATTACTATTATTATACATTGAACTCACTATCTCTTTTCTGATTGGCCAAAAGTGTACAGTGAATTTTTGAAATCAGCGCCTGTGACGTCATCTAGCCGCAGATTATACATTAATCATGTCAAGGACACTCATAGCCTGCAGAGCAGGCGAAATTTTTTCGAGCGAGCGGTCACATCGTAAAAAGTTTAGCCGCCATCTTGAATTTTTCATGCAGTGGAAGACTGGGGAGAGAAAGAAAGTTTTACCAAGGGGGTGAATGATAGGCAAGAGGAAGGATAGGGGAGGCGTGGAGCGAAGAAAATCTCATTTTTCCCCTCCCCCATCCCCCACCGTCTAACATGGCAGTCTAACATGGCGGTCTAAAAAGGCGGTCGCAAGGTTGTAACGCTAACTTGCGCCAATAAGACGCCTGCACTCCAGGCTAGGGCACTCATGTCATGTATGGTCGCTGAGCATGATTACTGAAGGGTAATCATGTCAAGTTCGCGCGTTTTGTGTTGCTTGCCGCCAGTGAAGAAGCAAACACATCATTGTCGGGCTAAACTCCAGAATACCTGGCCACTTATTAGCATCTCATTGAATAAGAATAGCAACTATTGTTGTATACCTCGTTCTTCAAAGCCCACCGGCACATGTAAATAAAGTGACCGGGTATTCTGAAGTTGCTCCGATTGTCGTGACCATTGTCTTTTTCGTTCAATATATAATTATAAAGCAATTATTAGATTCGGTTTTTGTGATATCCAGACTCGGTAAGGGTTATCAGCCTTAGCCTTTGGCTTTGGCTGATAACCCATACCTCGACATTGATTATTCTGGATATCACAAAAACCGAATCTAATAATTGTTTGTTAAGGACTATAAAACCTTCAACTCACCTGTAGGATGGATGAGCTTTCACAACTGGACAATCTCGAAAAGCCTGCCTGGCATCAGCTCCATTTTCATTCTGCCAATTCCAGACCCTCTTGACCCGTTCAAAGTAATCTTTAGCAACATCTAGGAATTCCTCTGCAGAAATAAATCTTTGGTGCGCTGCTGTGGACAGCTTGTCATAAACGAGGAGAACACATTCAGGAATGTCTTTTGAAAGCTCGGCTATGTCTACTTCTTGTTCAAGTCGTTTGGCAAACTCAATGTAACTTTCTAATTGTTTAATACCACTCTTGTGAAGATAACCTAGAAAAAAGACCAGCTCTTCTGTGTTAGAACCTTTGCAACCTTGCTACATGTAAGTGAAAAGAGATGCGCAATCACTTTTGCTTTGTGTTACCACAACACATTGTCTCAATATCAAGACTTTACATTCACGTTAACCATGAAGTCAGCTCTCTGAGGCTGACGACCTCCAAGTTTCAGTTGCATGAAACAACTAGGAGTATTGCTTACTCCACCCTGGAAGGGTGCTGGTCTATCAAAGGTAGACTTTCTGAAAAGTCCATCGTCTTGTTTATTCAGTACCCGCCGGACCCCTCGCTTGGCTGCTTCACGACCTTAAAAACGGCCGCTTTGCAGCCTAACATCTTCTACCCCGCTTTGCGGCCTTACATATTCTACCCTGAAATTCGTGAAGTCAACTTGTGGCAAGTCTAATGGTGGCCAAGTGGTCTGGGTTTCAGCCCTGGCCAGGTTCATTGCTTTGTGTCCTCACAGTGCCTCTCTCCACCCGAGTGTATGTGTATACCGGTACATGTATAAATGGGTACTGGGAATTTAAAGCTGGGGGGTCAACCTGCAATGGACTAGTATCCCATCGGGGTGGGGTGGAGGTGGGGGGTAAAAACACTTCTACTTGCTTCATGGTATAAAAAAAAACAGAGATTAGGTCACTGAGCTCAAGCACAGACCACACTTTTTATCAATCTTGGATGAAAAAAGAGTTGTCATTTTAAATGTGATTGTATTATTTAAAAAAGTTACTTAACAATGTTTTAGAAAGGGCTGCCCTCAAAAAAACACCAATCAAAATGTAATACATGACTTGGGAGAGTGACACTACAGCCTTTTCTTGAGTAAATATGAAAAAAAAATTTTTTGTTGAGTACTTGTGATAACTAACCTTCAATGTAATCCTGCCCAATCTTATGAGGGGATTGATAACTTAGAAACTCGCTCACACCATCCTTTTGCTTTGAAAGAATATTCCTCAGGCTGCGATGCTCATTTTGGAATTTATTGAAGGCTCTTTTCCGCTGAGAGCGTGAGGCCTTTGGAAAGGTCTTATGTATTTGTTTCTGACTTCGCATGCATCGTTTCAAAGCCACTTCATGGAATCGCTGTCTGCTCTTGTGTTTACACAGAGCAGCTTCCAAGCCATCTGTCCAAGTGTAGTATCGCTCCAGTCTTACTGCAGCTCCAGACTTGTTACATTTGATCTGGTAATTAGTCAAATCTTCCTCTGTAAGACCTTTGGTAAGATGTTAAAAAATGTGATTGTTGTCTAAGTATGTGCAAAGATAAACAATAGAAAAGTGGGGATTGAATTAAACTTTCAGTTGAGAGGATAAAGATAATTTCTTGAAGAACAGAATGCTAATGCAATGCGATGTTTAAGCTCCATAGATTTGGTGAATTGCAATCTTGGCTCACTTCAGATTGGATGGCATGGTACCATGCCCATTTTGCTGGGTTGCTTGGAAGTTTGCCAGCTCCATTACTTTAGAAATTTCTATTCACATTGATACAAGTCACGTGTATCTTGTAGCAGTAAACTCTTTACTTCCAAGAAAAATAAGATTAACATGGGTTCCAATATTCACTACTGGTAACAATCTCATGAACTACAGATCTGAGACTACATGTACAAATGAGTCTGTAGATTTACACAATTGTGCTGTTGACTCTATCATAGGCTGGAAAGGAAAATTGGAATGTTTATCGGTAACTCTGCAGGACCATTGCTTTACCGAAACTTAACGTCTCAGTAAAGCTACTGTAGAACTAGCCAAAACAGATCTCTTCCAACCACACCATCTCCCTCCCCACCCCTAGTGAGTAACACCTCTATTCATACCCCATGTTTTCTTTGTCCTTCCTGCAGGCAAGTTGTAAAAGCCAGGGAGGGGTGGTTTAGTACTGAGAGCGCTCCAATAATACAACCAGTCAGGAAGGTAGCCACTGAAGGTGCTGTAGTCTGTATCTTCAAGTATGATGCGCGATTTATACATCAATTGATACAAGATGAAGAAGGATGGAAACGAACCCTTTACAGTCAAATCGGCATCAAAGTCAGTCTGAAAATGATTGAAGAAAACTTCAGTCTTATGGTCATAACAAAATTAAAATAAACTATACGTGTATTATGCCATACCCAGAGTCTTCACCTCTGTTGACCAGTAGTCGAGAAGCAAATGACCCTCAGGAGTGCCAATTAGAAGTCTGACACTATCAGACTTCCGGTTGAATTGCACATGCTTAGCTGCCAACAAACACATGCTTAATCTGAGTTCCTTGATGTACAATGTATGACTTTCCATTCATGCAATGTTTTTACACCAATCACAGTCAATGGAATTCTTGAGAGTCACTTATTTTTCATAATTTATTCATGTAATAGCCTGAGACCATCACAGCCTTTATCAAGCACAGTGACAGGTTCAAAGAGAAGAGACAGAGGGCTATTATATCGATCCTTCCAGTTTGGTCCCAGAGTCGGCTAAATTTATGAGATTTATAAGATGGCATGCTTAAAATATATACACTTGTCTCCCCTGCTTCCTTCCCAGGAGTTGGGGGGAGGGGGGGGGAGAGGCTGTCAGTAGACATTATAAGGTATAGACTCATAAATAAACATTGACCCTTCTCACTCAAACATATTTCTCATAATTTGTTTGAAAATCATGACTAAGTTTCTTGAACAAATTTACCTGTTGAAATACACACCTTGTTTTTAGTAGTCAGACAACCAAACATTTATAATATGAACTTCTTTACAATTTATTTACTACTGTAGAATCAATTGTACTCTTACTGATTTAAGTATCCCTCTAGACTAGATACATTTCACATCATACACTGTACTAACTGGTATGTCTCTTCAATTAGATGCCCTTGTGCTTTTCTCAATAATTTTTGTTCATGGACAAGAAAGGTGCTTAACTCAAAGCGGGACCCATTTATTGAAGGGAGTGCTTTTTCTAAAAAGTACCATTATACTGACTCAGGGTTCTTTAATTTTATAAATTTTCTAACAAATCATTTTATTAATTCTGAAAGCACGAAATAAAGATTGTTGTTGTTGTTGTTGTTGTTGTTGTTGTTATTAAATGTGTTACACTCTAGTTTGCCTATGTGCTGAGGTCTTCAATGCGGAATGGTTGTGTATAATTAAATTGCCTTTTTTGTGACCAGCTATGATGTGTTCAGCCCGGCAAGGGACATATTTTGAAGCCAGAAGCACGTGGAACTAAAACACACTGAATTCCTGCCGCATTAAGAACGCTTGCTCTCAGTAAATGTAGGGTAAGTAGGCTGATATCAATAACAAAAGGTAAACAAATACAAGGGTTCAAAACAAGTGTCCAAATACATGAATATGTACGCACACTAAAACGAAGCACTCATAAGATAAACAAACAAAAGTACAAAGTTGAGAAAGGCAGCAGACTGCGTCATAGTAAACTTCTATCTGTCCAGTTGTTTGGAATTCTGGATATGTACAAGGAGAAAAAATTGGTACAGGAAGTTCGATGTTCACGCCTCGGAGATCCGAGAAAGTTCGTGTGTTAAAACATGCCCATTGGAAAACATGACGAAAAACATGTTTGAATTTACACAAAATGAAAGTAAAATACTTGCATCGTTGTATTTGCGGCGTAAAATAGTTAGAAAAAAAGTAATTTCTTCACTGCCAAGATGGACTTGTGTATGTAAGGTTTATCTATAAGCTTGATTTTCTGATCGAAAGAATCACAACTAACCTTACAAAGGTGTTTCCACAGTGAATTACAGTTCTGACATAAATCTCGCAGACGACGATTGCATTCGCTGAGATTCAAAAGGGATTTTGCGGGAAGGTAAGACAGAATGATATAAAGAACCTCAGCACTGAGACTACTCAACAGATCCTTGGGGAAATAGGAACTATGAAAGGTTGCCATCTTGTTTACATTGCCAGCCTCGGTTTCGCGGTTTCGTGGAGGTTTCGCAACTGTCTGGCTGCGTTCTTTCCTAACCGGGGTGCTGAGAATTACACTTTTATGATGCACGCTTATAAAAATAAAATAATAAAGTTACAATAAAAAATAATTTCTTATTTTTACAAAATTATTCAACGCACTTTTTTTTTCTTATAAACAAACCATCATAAAGCAATTTAGCTAGTTTTTAACTTTGTGACACAGTTGCTTTCTCCCTCCCCTCCCCTAAGAAGTATTTGCAAGCCCCAGAGTTTTTCGCCAAGATGGCGTCCATCCTGGATCAGTACATGCAGGCTTCTGCAGGCGAAAACTTGAATCCTTTTCTAGGACCAGACGTCACTGAACCGGTGAATGAAATAAGTACTACTTACTGTTTCCTTAGGACTTCTAAGTAATACTTCCTCCGAAATTTTCTTCCTCGGTGACTTTTTAGTCTATTTTGGACGGGCACTTTGGTGGGCTTGCATGTCTTTTACCGCATTGCATGGTTCAGCTGAAATTAATAAGCTTAATGATTTTTATCATTTATTTGCACCTTCCTGAAATGAAAAATTACCCAGATCTCAACTGGATACATTGATGTTAGAAGCGAGGATGAAGTTCCAATATTTCGGCGGCAAAAGATCAACTTTAGGTAAGCTGATTAACCATTAAGTTAACCTATAAATTAAGCTTGAACGTGACAGTTAAGAAGCGAGAGGCATAGCTGATTTCTTTTGCACACTTCTTGAGTGTTGTTAAGAATTCACAAGTTCTTTTAGTATCACACAATAGTGCACATATGGATCACGTTGACTATTTCCTTTGTAAAACTGGCTGTTTAACAATTAGACCCCAATAGCCCGTGAGGCCACGCCTCATGGGCTATTGACCCGTTGTCCTTGCGGGCTACAGGTCTAACTGTTAAATAGTCAGTTTTACAAAGTAGTATCACCCAACTAGTCGGACAGAAAAGGCAATAATAAAGTTAGCAAATGCAAGTTGAAGAAATATTTATTTCGGAATAAAACGAAAGAAAGTATCATGCTCAGTTGCGCCAATTTTGCTACTCAAGGACTACAGTCCTCTAGTAGCATAGCCAATCAAAATACAGGGTTTGCATTAGTCCACTAGTTGGGTGATACTGAAATATTTTAATGTCCAAGAATTGCATGCACCCAAATACTTGGTGTAGGCGGCATGCATTATATGTATAACTCAATTTATTACACTTTGAACTCACGATCTATTTTCTGATTGGCCGAAAGCGTACAGTGAATTTTCAAAATCAGCGCCTGTGACATCTAGCTGCAGATTATACAATAGTCTTGTCAAGGACATTCAAGGTCATGGGTAATCATGTCTTGCATGACCACGGTGCATGATTTCTAGGGGTAATCATGCCAAGTTGGCGTGCTTTGTGTTGCTTGCCGTCAGTGAAGAAGCAAAAACATGACTTGTTTTAGATTCGGGTTTTTGTGATATCCAGAATAATCAAGGTCTTGGTAAGGGTTATCAGCCTCAACCTTTGGCTTTGGCTGATAACCCCTACCTTGACCTTGATTATTCTGGATATCACAAAAACCTCATCCAATAATTATTGTTTATAGGTGGTCATGCAGCGTAAATACAGACTGTGTACAGGCTGGTCATAAAATGCAGACTGAGGGTAATATTGCAGACTGCAGACCACAAATAAAATGTAGACAATAGATCATAAACTTTTTAAGTGTGTAGTGTTACCATTTGCATTATCAGAGCTTATTGCAAAGAGGCTAACCTGAGCGTTGTAATATAATTCAGGCTAACCTGAGCATTGCTTGGCTAATCTGGAAGTTACTCAGGCTATATCGGAGCATTAGCTGAGTTAACCAGAGTGCAGACTTTCAATATGATTAGAATGAATAATGGTTAATCTGTGTAAGGTTACTACTTGATAAATGGAAAATGGAGGTGAAAGTGGAAGTGTGCACTCCAGTTAGCCTAAATAACACCTTCTGGGCCAAATTAACCTGAATTTATAATTTATATTTTCAGACCTCCAAGCACAATTGTGGATGTTGTGGTCTGCAACAATATGGTGGCCATAGCTCTGAGCAATAATGTCTTAATGAGGCTAGACTTGTCAAACCCTAGTGAAATAGATCGTAAGTATGCAAAGATGTCAGAACTGTTATATCTGTTTGGTTAAAGATGTTCTGTAAATGCTTTTTATCATTGACTCATTAAGAATTTAATAACATTCTCTGTGCAAGTCAACCTTAAAGCCATCAGCTAGCTGTAGCATGATAACTCTTTTTATACACTCAGGTGTTGATATAACCAAACGCGTTGATGACTCTATCCATCGAATCTTCATGGACCCCACAGCTAGACATCTCATTGTCTGCATGAGATCCCAAGAATCCTTTTATTTAGCGAGAAATTCCAAGAAACCCAAACCATTGGCAAAGATGAAGGTACATGTTCTAAAGAAAATAGTTTAATTTGCAACTTCTCTTTTCTTCTGTTTTTCTTTCATGAGTTATTTATAAATAATGTTTTCAATTATTAACTGCTTATTAACCGAGAGTGAGGTCTTAATAGGAAATTCTCAAACTGAGACCTTGCCATATTGACTGAGCGATAGCAAGGTCAATGTGGCAAGGCTAAGGTTTAAGATTTTCCCGTAACGATACAACATTTGAGGTTAATAAATTTTTCATTATATGGCTGTTTGCTTTGTCTTAAGTTTATAACCCATGGGCATTACAGGAGAAGAATGTTACGTTCTAGAGTCAGCTAATCAGAGCATGCATTTTATCGACTACAAACACAAGCCATATAATGATATTATAAATAATTTACTAACTATGCACTGTATAACACAAAAATATATTAATTTTTATTGTTATTTAATTATAGGGGCATCTTATTAATGCCATTGCTTGGAATAAATCCAAACTGACAGAGAGCTCTACCCAGACCATTCTCCTGGGAACAACCAAAGGTTTGTTGTATCAGTCAACCTGTTTGTGAGTGTTAAACTTGTAATCAGACAAATTGTGAGGGTTGAATGTGCAAGCAAGAATTTATCAACCACATGTAACTAAAGGTATTATTTTGCATTTAAATCAGGGGAATCTAAGGTAGTTTGTGTTCATTACTGATATCTCAAGCATTTTAGTTGTTAAGTGAAAAATTTTAGCCCAAGGAAAAATTAGATGAATATATTTAGTGTTTTAGTCAAGAGAGCTTAACAACAGGTTAAAGGAAACGCATTGCCATTATTATACTGTCTAGTATGGGTATTCTGTTGTGAGGCTGTCAGTAACAAAATAAATTTTTTGTTGGACTTCAAGGTCTGATATTCGAAACAGAAGTGGAACCAGAGGAGAAATTTTTTCAAGGTGGTCTGGAAAGATTTTGGAAGCAGGTTAGCCAGATTAATATTAAGTGATAATTACATTAAAAAAGGTGATTTACACCTTGTAGACACACGTTAGGTATTTGATTGTGGAGATGTATTGGATATAAATTAATTAGAATTATTAATCAATGGTTCTGCCCCTCACCCAGTTGTAGCCTGCAGTGCAGGTGTTATTTAGGAGTGGAATGCTAGATAAATCAGGTTTACTTCCTTGCCCCAGTCCTCAGCAGTTACCAAATCCAAGATGGTGGCGTAATAGGAAAATACAAAAATGTGCTTTTGCGCACCCAAAATACGCCTGCACTGCAGGCTAACCCAGTTATTGATGTTTCAAATGGCAACTTGACAGAGATGATGGGTGGGGCTTTCATTGTGGTCCATAACCCGTAACACTTGTTCTTGATGTACAGTATGTCATAGGTGATCTTATTTACCTGTACCTCTTGTTGGTAAAATTCACCCACAAAGAAGTAAGTTCACATCTCTTTCACTTGACTCAGCCAAATAGAAAATGTTTCTATTATAAGTGAAGGTTCAGAGATAGATTATAAAACAAATGGTGGAGGGAGCTGCCAGCAGTCAATTTTATTCACAAGAATCTGAGACATGCTGAATGCTGGTTGTAGCCAGAGAATATACTTAAAATATTACAGTCTATTTTATCTAGAATGACAATATTATAATAAAGAAAAATATCCTCGCGTGAATTGACTGGCATCATGTGGTGTGATATTCACAAGGAGTGGTATATAAAGGTCTGATTATCCCAATGGGAAATAATGCAATACAACCTAATTTATACCTGAAAGAAATCATTTTGTTCTACAATGTAGTTGGCATCAGGTGACTCAGAACTTAATGACCACTGTTATAGGGGTGGAGGTGGGGGTGGGGGTGTAGCTTAGTGGCAATGTCCCTATCCTGCATTGTATTTGCTTCATGTTACAGATAATCAGGGTACAGGAATGTAATTCATCAGATCAGTTAGTTGTCTCCCAACCTCCAAGAAGTGCCTTCATTATGATAATGATATAAATCCACCCCTATCCTTAAAATTAAAGGTGAAGAGAAGGTGAAATTACTCGATCAAAGTCTTTGACGAAAAATAGCCTGGTATAAAAATGAAGTTGGTTTAGTCATGGAGATTGACTACCTTTGGGTAACAGCAATTTGAAATAAGATAAGCCCCCACCCTGGGTGCTTAATCAAGGCAATACAGCTAGGGCCACAATTTTTTTGAAGGGTGGCAGCTTGCTTTTTAGGTATGTGTACTGTAGCAGTGAAAGTTTTGTTTTATTTCAGCTGTACAGTGTGAACTCTAGTGGTGATCCAGAAGAGTCAATCTATGGAATCATGTTTGAGAAATTTCCTGCAACTCCAAAATCTGATAGGAAGTATTTCATTATGGTGTCAACACTGAGGTACAGCAATTTATCATTACCTCTTTTTGGTGAAATTGTTGCAAGGAGAATTTATTGAATGTATTAAGTTACTTTTTTTATTTTTAGGTAGAAAGGTAGGTATTCAATTCTTAGGCAATGTATTGAAAGTAATCATGAGATAAGTTCTAGCAGTATATTCTACTGCAGAATGAGTTCTTTGTAGGTAGGATAGGTTCCATGTGAATGATTTATGTACAAACAACCAAATGTTGCAAAATAATTTTTTCTTTAAATTTGTCTTGTACAGTCGTATGTATCAGTTTATTGGTGATGCATCAGGCACAGACTCACTGGATTTTCAGCCATTGTTTGCAGATTACGAAAATAACCCAGGTACTGGTTCAAAACTCATATCCAAGTTCTGTTCTCATCTTACATGTTGCTACAAAGAATTATTTAATCATATCCATGAACTTCTATTTAATAGCACCCTTCCCACTTCTTATGGCTTCTTTTTGTCTTCCCTTCCTGTATTCTTTCTTACCTTATTTATCTTTTGTCTCATTCTACTTTTGCTGTTTTTGTCACTCATTCTCCTCCCTCTATTTTTTCTCTAACTCCTTTTATCTTAGTTCCTTTTTTCCTGCTGTTTCATCCTTATGCCTGTTTGTCTGCCCATCCATTCATTCATCCCTCCATCTGTCCCTCTTTCCAGGCTTTTAGCCAGATGGGTGTCCAGGCATCCTGTGGACGGCCATTTTCTATGGAAAATTTTTTTATTTTTCATATGTTGCCTTATAAATTGCTCATTTGAGCAGGCCCTATAGCACATTTTGGACAGCCACTTTTCAAATTCTGGCTTAAGTCCTGCCTCTTTCAGATCCCTTTCTCTCTTCTCTCCCTCTTTTCATCTTCCATATGTCTTACCTTTCTTTCCCTCCTCTCTTGTAACATTTTTCAGTGTTTTTTTTATCATCACTTTTTTTTTATCATACTTGTTTATTATCTCCACATTTTCTTTGGTATATCTACCAGGTGTTGGAACTTGACTGGTGTGTACATGACTTTCATATTTATTTATTATGATTATTTTTTACAGCACCTTTCCTTCAGATGCCAGGTGCTTTGGATTCTAGTGAGTTAGCATTGTTTTACCCTAAAGTCAGAGGTCTACCAAGATCTTTTGCATGGCTCACAGGTCTGTCATAAAAAGAATAATACCTATTGATGAATGTGATTTTATAAAAATTATTACATTTACTGTGTGTATTAAATATAATATTGGAAGTTAAGGAAGATTCTAATTAGTCGGTTACCCAATCTATGTGGGAAAAAGGTATAGTTATCCAAAGAGGCATCAGAGCTCGAAAAAAGTGCTATCCCAGTGTCCTGGACAAACTGAAGATTTTCCTTTTGGGCAGCTAACTTTTCATTTGACTTGGCCAATGGGTAAGAGATCATGCAAGTCATTTTAATTAACCAACTAAGTCATTAAAAGAGCAAACTAAGACTTGTACTGGGCAAGCAAAATTTGATAGCTACTTGTCCCAAGGACAGCTGGAATTCAAGTTTTTTTTTCAAGCCCTGGGAGTTAAACCTATCACAAGCCTTTAGGTACCAGTTAATTGCTCCACTGACGAGCAAGCTGCAGGTGACCTGTGAGAGCTAGAGCATTTATTTTTAGATTGGCAAACTTCTCCCTTACTACTGAAATGGTTTCTTGCTTTGAGTGAGAATGTACATGCATAGAAAGAAATGATGAAAGAACTTGCAGTGGAATTTCTTTTTCATGCTTTATTTATTTGTTGTCAACAGTTTGGCCATAATTGTTGGCCTAATACCATATTCTTCACCTATGTATGCAGGGCTTCAAATAACGGCCGGTCAATGGACAATGTCCAGTCAAAAAGAGGTTTTGTCCAGTCAAATCCTTAGATGGCCAGACAATTCGTCTGGTCGTTCAGTTACGCTGGTAAGGAAAAAATGTCAGAGTTTCAAGTTTTAGATATTTAAAGGTTCAATATTATTGACATTTATGGAAAAGGAAGGGAAAAAGGTGGATACTTAACTACCAGACCAAGAACTTTTAAGAAATGATTCATAATAGTCATAAAATTCCTAGCTATCATTGCAAATTTTCGCACAAATGTGATACTGATTTTGCTTTACCATGCGTGCACTCTTCTTGCATTGAGATCGGTGCTCATGTACAATAAACGCTTTGAAAATTTACTTGTTTCATAATTAAACATCGTGTGAAGGAGGGAGGGGCACTTCTATAGCAAAAAGATGTAATTGATGTTTGTCTGGCCAAAAATGAGATACGTCTGAGCAAAAATAGGTTTGACTGGACAGTTTGACTGGCACCAGCCGGGAAATTATTTGAAGCCCTGGTATGACAGTGACGCCCCCGGCCAAATTTTTCTTGGAGTAACCTGGTGTTATAAAGGATGAGATTATCTCATCCTTTATAACACCACATTTTTTCAGTTTGAAAGCCCTGGAGATGTAGAGCCTGAAGGGCTTTATTTATATTGGACTAGTATGATATGGACAGTGCCCATTACTCTTGATCACTCATTGCTGCAGCAGCTGAGGATTTCTCTGAGTGTCATTAACATCATCATAATCATCAGTTATTTGCCATCAAAAGAAGTATATATAATTATATTAATTATTACATCAAGATTTGAGATTTTCTTCGCTCCACCCCTCCCCTATCCTTCCTCTTGCCTATCATTGACCCCCTTGGTAAAACTTTCTTTCTCTCCCCAGTCTTCCACTGCATGAAAAATTCAAGATGGCGGCTAAACTTTTTACCATGTGAGCGCTCGCTCGAAAAAATCTCGCCTGCTCTGCAGGCTAGACTTATAGGGGAGGCTGCCTCAACTGATGAACCCCACCTTACCATTTACGCCACCAAGGCTACTTGCAATTATAATGTTTTTGGCAGGCTCCACTGTTTGTTCGCCCAGCAAACATTTGAACTGGTGCATTGATGCAGGTACTCTTTATTTCACAGGAAGTGGTGTTTACTTTGGCCAACTGGACTTCAATCCTCTGGACTCTTGTGACAACATCACAGCAGAAACAAAATTGTTACAGTATCCTAACTTCATGAATTTCCTTCTACATGTGATCAGACAGTATTATAAACCTGTCAACTGTGGGATAATTGTCAGCATACTGTTACCTTCAGACGGTTGTTTATGTCCATGATTGTGTGGTTTCATATAAAATTATATCACTTATTGACTAGTAGTGTCCTGAATGTGTATTATCTAATCATGCAGTATTCAAACTGAGTCCCAATCTTGAGTCCCATTCTGACCACTAGCTGGAGTTGTCATCAGCCGGCTTGTGTTTTGTGGCAACCCCAAGTTCAACTCCTCAGCCATATACATGAATGTGTTTGTATGCTTGTAAATAGCTAACTGGTTTATCTCCTGCTAGGTGGGGTTGGGCTTTGTTATCACATGTTTCATTTAAAATATTATTTTGTTTTCAATCAACATATAATTGTGGAGATGATGATAGATGCGAATACAGCCATAACTACTACTTTGTTTTTTCAGGTCTTTTTTCCAGTAGTGCTATGGCTGCATTGCATGTATCATCATGTCTACATTTAATTGCTACTGTTGGTCATCTATCACCAACATTTAATTGCTCATAACTACAAGCGTTTATGCTCTAAGGCTATAATCTAAAAGTAACAAAATTATTCTTAACTGTTACACAAGATACAAGCTGGTAGAAGGACAAGAGACAACTCCTCCTTTGTCCATTGGCCTGACTGGTTTCCATGCTCTCATGCTTTACAAAAACAAGTAGGTCTATAGTCTGCTAGTCTGTTATTTTTCCTAAGTAATTGTTTAGTCATTTTAGTGAGTTAGCTTTTTTTGTTCTATTAGTTAGTTATTTACTGTTAAACACATTGAGTTACGAAATGCGCCCTACCAAAAATGTAAATTATTATTATTATTATTTTTTTTTTTTTAATTATAATTATTGCTTTGATGAACCACACATTGTTTTTAAAGGTCATTTTTTAATGAAGACAATACATGTTTCAGATGAGATATCATCCATCGTCATTTGTACAGTGAGAAATAAAATGAAAATATGCAATAAATAGTATAACTGAGTGAGATATTAACAAGAATAATTAAGGATGAAGGCCTAAAATGAAAATATGCAATAAATAGCATAACAGAGTGAGATATTAACAAGAATAATTAAGGATGAAGGTCGGCGCAAACAAAAAAAAGGGTCAGTTATTATTATTATTGTCTTCGTTGTTGTTGTTGTTGTCGTTATTATTATTATTATTATTATTATTATTATTATTATTATTATTATTATAAGGAGACTCCACCAAAGCTTAAAAGCATAAACTAAGTAACATAAGACAGAGAGATGTAAATTGTTATTCCTCCTGGATGGGATATGTATAGTGGACTACTATAGTTCAAGGCTTACCTGTGAATGACGTGCAATGACCCTGGTCAGCACTTGAGCTCAGACCACTCATTACCAGAGTCCAAAGTTAAACACATAACATTTGAATTGATGTTTTTGTTTCTTCCTAATGCTTATAACCAGGTTTGAGGCAGTGTCACTTCTCAGTGAACAAGTTGTGTTTGAAGATCTACTCCCACCTCGGGTCGGTATTATGTTCACTTTTAGACCAATAGAATAAAGTAAGAGTATAGTCTAGTATGTATACTGTTAATTTTTCAAAGTTACAATGGAGTGCTTAAGGTTTCACACCAATCTCAGTCTACTGTTCAACTGGTCTTCAATAGTGATATGTGAGGACTCTAGGAACGTATTTAGCAACTGGATTGAAATCAAAAAAATGTACACATACTCAGTCTTCTTAGTCGTACCATCCAAACATAGCTATTAATTAACTCTACATGCTGTAATAGACAGCCTTGTTAAGATGAGACAGGATGACAAAAATAGTAACCACACCAGAGATGGTTTTGTTTTTAGTTAGGATCATTGGACTCCACTGCCAAGTGGGAGGCAAATAATTTACTGTAGGCAGGCAAAATTGCCAACTGCTGGCACATTTTTACAGCCTAACTGAATGCAATATCCAGCTTACAAAAGAGATCAAAGATTGTCATGTCTCTGTCTGCTACCTAAATTAGTAGATAAAAATAATGATTATTAATAAATTAGAAAACAGTCCTAAGAAAATATGTGTGCTGATTGGTTAAAAATCGTGTTTCTATAACTCGATGGAAACAAAGAACTAGCATGAGCTGTTGACGTCATGATGGCGCGAGCAAAGAGAATTTACATTCTGATGACCAAAGTGAACAAGCTGTTTTTCTTTTTTTCGTCGCAGTGTTTTCTAAAAGAAATAGAAAACATGTTCTCCATGTTTCTATCGAGTTATAGAAACACTCATGAAAGTTTGGGAGAACTTGAAAAAGCTGCGGAAACACTCGCCTGCAGCTCGTGTTCCCACAGCATTTCTCATTCTCCCAAACTTCCACTCGTGTTTCTATAACTCGATAGAAACACAGTACATGTTTTCTATTTCTTAATTATTGTAATAATTTTATTATAATAATGATATCTCTCTTTTGTAGTACGGTGCAATGAGAGGTCTGTGTGTTGATACTGTCAAGAAATCTGTATGGATATTCTCCGATTCTGCTATTTTCCAGTACCATGTTACAAGAGAAAGCAGGTACTTGCAGCTTTGCAACTGGCTATTATACTAAACAAGTCAACTGTAACAATTACTTTTATTGCAAAGTCATGTGACTGTAAAGTGTTTTTCCTACTATAATTAAAGTAATTGTATCTATAACAAAATTCTCGATCGTGATTGGTTCTCCACGCACCTATTTTTCGCATAATCGGCATGCAATCTTGTGGGTGTCCAATTACAGGTATCCAATTTGAACTTTTTGTAATTGGATGCCTGTAAGTGGACACCAACGTGATTTGCATGTCAATTAGGCGCACTTTTGGCTTCCTTTGCACTGTTTTTCACAGTTTTCAAAGCTTATGGAAAGCACTACAGACATTTTTGCTCAAACGAAGTTCTCAAAAGACATTTTTAATTCCAAAATTTGTTATAGATATGATTAATTAGTAATTGGACCTCATGTTGTACAATTCAAGGAGTAATTGTGCTCGTAATTTCAAATCGGCCTCACGCTTAACATCATAATTTTGTTGAATGCATAATCATGTTTAAATAATAGTTATGTGTTCTAAGTGTTATTCGAAGTTACTTCTTAGGTGCAAGTTGCCAGTGAATAAGTTAAGTTCCATCAACAGGATGTGTAGATATATACAGGTTATTAATGTGTAGTTAGGACAACTTTCAGTTCATAGATCTTGAGTCAGTTTATCTTCCATTCTTTTGGTCTGTAGAGATGTCTGGAGAATGTACCTTGAACGAGGAGAATTTGAATTAGCCAAGGAATATTGTAAGGTAAAAATTTTAAAAACGAAAATTATAAACTAAGTAGATAATCTCTTATTAGGAGCTGCTCATGAAGCCAACCATGATCACTTGTTTCTCTTCTGAATTTCATTTCTCATTTAGTGATCAGTTTTTTTTCCCATTGATCTTCTAATCTCAGTCAGATGCTGAACTGACAGCATGATACATCAGTGATACAAAATCCAATCCTGCTGCAGTACAAGCTCTGAAACAAAGCGATCTTCACCACTTGCTTTACTTTTGTTTGTTTCAAATGTCCCTGTGCATGGCTTGCTCTTATTAGGAATGGAATGTGTACTATGTGACTGTTAGCTGCAAAGGGACCACAGACACATTTCCATTATTTTAATGAAAACATTATTGCAATAGTCTAATTTTGTTAAAGAAATTACTGAATGATATAAGTACACCAAAGCTTCAATTTAAAGGAACATAATTTATGTAACACGCTACACACATGTCTTTGAAATTGATTCTTTTTATGTGATCTGCTAAAATTGATCTGCAAAAATTGCTAAAAACTATTAATTACAATTTGCTCTACTTTCAACAACTAAATTGATATCTTCATAAATTATGACCAAAAGCACTTAGTGATTATTTCAACACTGTTTTCACAAAAAATACTGACAGCAAATTAAATTGCTACAATTGTAATTCTTTTGTCCCTTTAAAGAAATCTCCAAAAACCGGCTTAGGCATGGCAAAACTGATTCCTGTACATCAATTTTGTATTGTAAATGGTACATGTAAGTAGAAGTTGCAAGCACATAGTTTTTGTACGACATGCTAATGCAACCTTATGCACTTACAAGTTCATTTGTGATGGTGACAACAAAACGAGCGCCATGAAAACAGACTTTACTGTAGTTATAATCTGTATGTATCACTGACAGGATAATCCTGCAAATTTGGACAAAGTTTTAACTAAGCAAGCTGAGGAGCTTTTTGACAACAAGAGGTAATTAAATTATTTTACTTTGTCAGAGACATGATAATTATAATTTCCACCAGTAATTCTTCAAATTTATATGACTTTGCATCTAGGGTAGCATTGCTAAAATGTTTCTTCACAGAGGTAGAAAATATGGTTTTTGCTGTAAACATGCTGTAAAGGTACCTAGCGAATTAAATTGAATGGAATGGTATCAAGAGTTATTCTGAGGTTGGTGTGTTGATTGATTGGTTGGTGGTTTCAATTGATTAATTGATTGATTGATTGATTGATTGATTATTTAATGAATGAATGATTGATTGGTTCTAAAGTTGGTTGGGTGATTAGATGATTGACTGATTGATCGATTGATTGAATGAATGAATGAATGAATGAATGAATGATTGATTGGTTAGGTGATTGGCTTATTAAGTGATTGACTGATTGATTGATTGATTGATTGATTGATTGATTGATTGATTGCTTGCTTGCTTGCTTGCTTGCTTGGCTGATTAATTGATTGACTGATTGATTGATTGATTGATTGATTGGCCAATAGATTGAATGACAGACTGACAGACCGACAAACCAACCAACAGACTGATGGATAGACTAACAGACGAATGGACCAACGGACCGACAACTGACCGACTGATTGATTTACCAGTAATCTGAATGACCAAACAACTTAGCGACAGACCAATGTATAATATACCATTGAACTGACAGTTTTAGTTATTGATTACAGTTGGTTGAGGTCATTGATTGATTAATTGCCATTATAGCTACACCAATGCTGCCAAGTGCTATGCTCAAGCACAAGTCTCTTTTGAAGAAGTTGCCTTAAAGTTTATTCAAGTGGGGGAGAGACAGGCCTTAAGAATGTTCCTGCTGAAAAAACTTGATAGTCTTAAAAACCAGGTAAGATTAAGTGTTCTTTTTTAAGTCTTGATATTCCAGCACCTAACCTTCCTTAGAACTCATGTTGGTCTTTGATATTTATTGTCATGTTGTTTGTCTGTCTGTAATTTAGGACAAGACGCAAATGACGATGTTGATTATGTGGTTGATAGAACTGTATTTGAATGACCTGGGCAGTTTAAAAGAGAGTGATGCAAAATCAAAACGCAAAGACCTGGAGGAGGAGTTCAGGAAATTCCTGGCACAAACCAAAGTCAAGGTGAGTGACTTCTAATGTAACCAACACAATGATGACAGCTGTATACAAAGGTTAATAGCTGATTGATGGATGAACAGCCATTGGCTAGATAGAGCTCAATAACTCAGTAATGGCTGGCAAATGATGGTTGGCCAAAGTATGGGTAATGACTGACTTGTAAGTGGATGCTCGATGGCAGATGAAAAGTTGACAAGTAGCTACTGGTGAATGGCTGGCCTAAGAAAGCTGTTTTTCCATGTTATTAGTACTAGTTGGTGAAATGCCTTTCCAGGGAATCATTTTCTACTAATTTAAGTGTATATCAAGCTAATTTGAGTAAATATACAATTTTGCAGACATGTTTGGACCAGAACAGAAAAACTGCTTATGATTTGATTGCTAGTCATGGAGATGTGGAAAATTTAATATTCTTTGCTATGTTGATGCAAGGTGTGTCTCTGTGTGAACTGGATTTAGTTTAAATATAGAATATTACAGATTTAATTGAAAAATGTAGAAATAGGAATGTGATTTCTAATAGTATCCTGTCACACAAGGTTACATTTAACTTTAAATGAATAACAATTTGGCAATATATAATGTAGCACTTTGTTGTGTGTTTTGAACTGCAGGAGAGAGATCATTTTAAATATGTGAGAGATTGTCACGGTAATCTGTGCAACTTGAGTAGTAATTGTTAAAATATCAAAACCCTGGAAAACAAATCGGACTTGAGTGGCATGGGATTCTAACCCATGTGTGATACTAGTGATAACGGTACAGTGTTCACCCCCAGACTGCCAACAGTGGTATCAAGTTAATTGGGAGTTGGTCAGGTGAAGCCTTAATTTTTTGGTGGCTGCAGTGATCTTCATCCTTAATTATTCTTGTTAATATCTCACTTGGTTATACTATTTATTGCATATTTTCATTGTATTTCTCACTGTACAACTGACGATGGATGATGTCTCATCCGAAACTGATATTGTCTTCATTAAAAAATGAACTTCAAAAACATTGTGTGGTTCATCAAAGCAAAATTAATAATTGTGGTAAAATTGTTTCAGATTTTGAGCATGTAATTAGCCACCATATTCAACATGATGACTTCATGGCAGCATTGGAAGTTCTCATTAAACAGGTCAGAAAGTTCAATGTTGTTTTGAAGAAGGAATTTCCTTTGGTTACCTGCTGGAAATTTAAAAGTGTTCATTTTATTACAAAATAATAATATATAGCCACTGCGTAAAATTGTAATACATTTCACTAGGTGAACAAAACAGGCCTTTCTCTTTGCCTGCTCAATTCTTCCGCATGTTTGCCACTTTAGAAATGACAACAAAACTGGGGCGGTCTCATCTTGCAGTGGCCCTTGGGATCATTACTGGGGACAATATTGCTTCTCCTTGTTTTTTTTGTAAAATAAAAGCAAACTTAAGTAGTTAAGGTAAAGATTTAAGAATGGCTGACTGTTAGGATCGAGAAACGCCGGTCAACGACCCATTTGGCAAATCGCTCATATTTTGCCCAAAGATACCCTTAGGTGACCTAATTCTAAAAATCATATTATAAGGTTCCAGCGAATTTTTATTTTTCAGAAATTCGCGAAAATTTGAAAGCGCGGTCAAAGTGCGGTTTTTCGTGTAATAAAATGACCGAAATAAGGTGCGAGGACGAAGCGCTGCTAAAGTCTTAAAATAAATTAAATTGACCTCAAACTTCACACAAATGTGGAACAACCACTCTAATTTATTCCTCGTTTTAAACTAATCTCAGATATTTTGATATAGTGGTTTTCCAAACCATTTTAAAAACACCTATGAAGCGTGTGAAAAATAACGACAAAATATTGGTCATGTTTAACAGCATAAAAATGCACCTGGTACCTCACTTTCCGATTATTTTACTTTACAGCCTTAAAATATCATTATTAAACATATACCATGCCAAGTTTCATGCTCGAACTCGCAGTATTTCCCTTTGAGAAAAACGAAAATCTATGTCAATGTGTTGCGCGCAAATAACACAACAGTTATACATGAACAATAGACAAATCAATTTCAAAAGCGAAAGTAAACGGCTATCATTAATCAATCAATTCAATCAATTAAGCAATTCACTGCTATCAGTAGAAACATAATGTCCTCATAATGTCCACTACATAAAAACTGTTTTTAGACGTTTTCGATTAAAACATAGCCCGTTAACTTTGCTTAATTTCCTATCCGCCGTCATGTCTAGTTTGTCATCCCGTGTATTTCTTAATGTAAACAACACTGTGAATGGTTCTCATAACAAACGCACAGAGGTTTCCTGGAACCTCGATGTTTTCGATTCACCAAAACGCTTTAAGTTCGTCAAGACACAATAATGGGTCAACTTGGAATGCTGTTTAGCATTAAGGACGTTAAGGACTGTAAATTAATCGAGTTGAAACATCTTGAGGCAAATCAAAATCGCGCCCTTATTCTAATTGCTAAACAGCCGATCTCCGTTCAAGTTCAAGAAGTCGAGAGGTTAATTCGGCAATGTATCACCGGTACAACAACAAAATCAAACCGAGGTCATCAAAAGTGTAAGTTTAAAAGTGTAGTGGCAAGTTCGAAGTAAATTTCGCCTATATAAATTGGAAACAAGAAGTGAAACGGTCTGACCCGAAACAAATAAACGAAATATTAATACGGCTAATTTAATCCGAAAATGTTGCAGAAAACATACCTAAAAGCCGTCGATTCCCCTCAATACCACTCCACATTGCCTTAAAGAGGCCAAGCTTTCTGCTGTAAGAATCAGGGGCCTCATGAATCTGTTTTTATTATATCAGCAACCATGCTGCATGGCTGATATTCGAGACTCAGTAAAAGTTGTCACACAACCGTACGAGCAGCCCAGTCACGCTTTCACTGCTTTCGCGAAAATGTTCAACATTTCGCAATTACAAGTTTAAAGTAGTGACAGTAGATTGAAATGCGCTTTTTAAAGCCGTCCTATCCAGGAGCAATTATTTCTTGTTCTTGAATGGCTTTTAGTTGTAGCTACAGTCGGGGAAGGGGGGGGGGTACTCCCGGAAATTTCGAATATCTGTATGCTGTGGAAGATTAAAGTGGTCTCTAGCTCTTAACGCCAACACTGAAACACCAGATGATTGTCGAAGTATCACAGGGATCACTAAGCAAAATAATTTTGAGTTTAGCTCCGCTGAGTCAGATACCTGTTGGCGCGCATATTGCATTGACCGTGGACAGGTGGAAAAACAGTTAAACCGGAAAAGCCTGTTGCACATTGTAATTCAGCGTTGTCCAACACGCAATCGGTCTGGTTGTAATGTTAATCGTATTTGATAGAATCTCAAGTTTTCTTTCGACACATACTCACGTACTGGGGTGGTGACATACTACTAGATGGGCGTGGCCGGGCGCCACGAGTCAAGTCAGTCAACTCGCAAAGCTCAACCGAGAAGAGTGATAGTGAACCACTGGTGGAAGGACTGCAGATTGTCCCTACGCCTTACCCTAATAGTCCTCTGTGTTATTCTAATGAACTGATGCTGTTACAATGATACTATTTAGGTTTATGAACATGCTAATGGGCAGGGGTTTCTTTTGCAATTTAGTCAGACATCGCTCTTTGTTTATTTCTGCTGGAAGCCTCGTTCTCTGAAGGAGACTTCAGGTCATTTTGTAAAGAGGTACGAACACTGCGACCTTAACATCAGTGCCAGTATCAACGGGTGTGACCGAGGAAGCGTCTGCTGATGTTTCCATGGATAGTAACCATGCACGACAGGGTGTATTAATGCCTTCAAGGCAGCTGCATTCGTATCTTTCATAGGCTTTCTACTTTAGAGAGGCACTTGTCACTGGAGAAATGTACTTAGTCCCTGGAGAGACATTCCCTTATGGACTTAGCCAAAATGTGCTACAAACCCTGCTTGGAGCAAGCGTTGGCGCTTAACTCAAAGCCACAGTAGGTCACCAAGAAGTCCTTGTTGCTTTAAAAGGGGGTTGGGCTCTCAGGGCAGTCAATGACAAGCAGCAATCGTATCTCATGGCAAAATCCCGCGTTGGTCAAACGACAGGCCGAAAGCTTGACGCCGAAATGGTGGCGCGGGAGATGCGCAGAGCCCGGGACCCTTATAATATTCGTCTTTTTCAGGTGCTACTTTTTCTCTCACAAAGTGACGCTCTGCGCCAAAGTGATCCTGATGAGATGCATGTTCAGGCATCTGAAGAGGAGAGCAATTTTAGTCAAGTAAAGGAAGTTGTAGAAATAGTTCAGCTCCAACATCCTTTGGTATACGACCAGCAAGACCCCTGTGCCTTGGCGATGGACGGTGGCCTAAAGAACCTGAAACTGCCTATGCTACGGTGCGGGTGCGAAGACATGGGATTAGATATACCTCTCCCATTCGTGCGCGGAATAGCTCCATACTCAGCGCTTGTGAAGTATTTTACTAACAACTGCACTTGCCGGAAGTATTCTTAGGAACCGTCGATGTTTAACTTCTTCGGTATTGAGCAAACATCTCTTGCCGGGGGGGGGGGGGGGAGGATCGTCAAATTTTTGTAGAGAGGGAGTGGGAGTAGAAGAGGGAGATCCTTTAGAGGAAAAACTAACGGCCGAATCGTCTCAACCTCGTTCCCAGCGAATTTGGGAACAAGAGGGTGGTAAGATGAGAGACTCTGGGAACGAGGTTGGAATCGTCACGCTTTCCAAATTCGCTGCAGCGATTAATTTGCCTTTATCAACTTAGAAACAGATGATCTAATGTACTTTTTCCGACACTGCGCGCAGGCGCAGCGCAACAGTGCCCTAACAAACTAATCACTCTAGAAAATCTGAAAACATAGATCTCGCGAACAGCTTACTTTCCTTAAAATAGTTTTTCACAGAGAACTACTTATTAATGATTCTTTTATACTGCAAAAGAAAACCTTTACCATTAGCATGTTCATAAAGCTAAATAGTATCATTGTAACAGCATCAGTTCATTAGAATAACACAGAGGACTATTAGGGTAAGGCGTAGGGACAATCTGCAGTCCTTCCACCAGTGGTTCACTATCACTCTTCTCGGTTGAGCTTTGCGAGTTGACTGACTTGACTCGTGGCGCCCGGCCACGCCCATCTAGTAGTATGTCACCACCCCAGTACGTGAGTATGTGTCGAAAGAAAACTTGAGATTCTATCAAATACGATTAGCATTACAACCAGACCGATTGCGTGTTGGACAACGCTGAATTACAATGTGCAACAGGCTTTTCCGGTTTAACTGTTTTTCCACCTGTCCACGGTCAATGCAATATGCGCGCCAACAGGTATCTGACTCAGCGGAGCTAAACTCAAAATTATTTTGCTTAGTGATCCCTGTGATACTTCGACAATCATCTGGTGTTTCAGTGTTGGCGTTAAGAGCTAGAGACCACTTAAACTTCCACAGCATACAGATATTCGAAATTTCCGGGAGTACCCCCCCCCCTTCCCCGACTGTAGCTACAACTAAAAGCCATTCAAGAACAAGAAATAATTGCTCCTGGATAGGACGGCTTTAAAAAGCGCATTTCAATCTACTGTCACTACTTTAAACTTGTAATTGCGAAATGTTGAACATTTTCGCGAAAGCAGTGAAAGCGTGACTGGCTGCTCGTACGGTTGTGTGACAACTTTTACTGAGTCTCGAATATCAGCCATGCAGCATGGTTGCCGATATAATAAAAACAGATTCATGAGGCCCCTGATTCTTACAGCAGAAAGCTTGGCCTCTTTAAGGCAATGTGGAGTGGTATTGAGGGGAATCGACGGCTTTTAGGTATGTTTTCTGCAACATTTTCGGATTAAATTAGCCGTATTAATATTTCGTTTATTTGTTTCAGGTCAGACCGTTTCACTTCTTGTTTCCAATTCATATAGTCGAAATTTATTTCGAACTTGCCACTACACTTTTAAACTTACACTTTTGATGACCTCGGTTTGATTTTGTTGTTGTACCGGTGATACATTGCCGAATTAACCTCTCGACTTCTTGAACTTGAACGGAGATCGGCTGTTTAGCAATTAGAGTAAGGGCGCGATTTTGATTTGCTTCAAGATATTTCAACTCGATTAATTTACAGTCCTTAACGTCCTTAATGCTAAACAGCATTCCAAGTTGACCCATTATTGTGTCTTGACGAACTTAAAGCGTTTTGGTGAATCGAAAACATCGAGGTCCCAGGAAACCTCTGTGCGTTTGTTATGAGAACCATTCACAGTGTTGTTGACATTAAGGAAATACACGGGATGACAAACTAGACATGACGGCGGACAGGAAATTAAACAAAGATCGAAAACGTCTAAAAACAGTTTTTATGTAGTGGACATTATGAGGACATTATGTTTCCACTGATAGCAGTGAATTGCTTAATTGATTGAATTGATTAATGATAGCCTTTTACTTTCGCTATTGAAATTGATTTGTCTCTTGTTTGTGTATAACTGTTGTGTCATTTGCACCCAACACATTGACATAGATTTTCGTTTTTCTCAAAGGGAAATACTGCGAGTTCGAGCATGAAACTTGGCATGGTATATGTCTAATAATGATATTTTAAGGCTGTAAAGTAAAATAATCGGAAAGTGAGGTACCAGGTGCATTTTTATGCTGTTAAACATGACCAATATTTTGCCGTTATTTTTCACACGCTTCATAGGTGTTTTTAAAATGGTTTGGAAAACCACTATATCAAAATATCTGAGATTAGTTTAAAACGAGGAATAAATTAGAGTGGTTGTTCCACATTTGTGTGAAGTTTGAAGTCAATTTAATTTATTTTAAGACTTTAGCAGCGCTTCGTCCTCGCACCTTATTTCGGTCATTTTATT
>NC_138154.1:27084812-27127812 GCF_964199315.1 Orbicella franksi
ACACGAAAAACCGCACTTTGACCGCGCTTTCAAATTTTCGCGAATTTCTGAAAAATAAAAATTCGCTGGAACCTTATAATATGATTTTTAGAATTAGGTCACCTAAGGGTATCTTTGGGCAAAATATGAGCGATTTGCCAAATGGGTCGTTGACCGGCGTTTCTCGATCCTAACAGTCAGCCATTCTTAAGTAAGAAAGTAATTAAAATAATTATTTTAAGAAAGGCTCTTAATTAATGTTCTAACCGTAAAACATCAAATTATCCTAGAAAGAAAGAAATAATTATGTTGTATATTTTGTTTATGTTTTAGACAGACACAGAGCTGTATTATAAGTTCTCGCCAGTGCTGATGCAGCATGTTCCACGGCAAACAGTGAGTGCATGGATTGAACAGAAGAAGAAATTGGACCCACGGCGGCTGATTCCTGCTCTTGTTCACTATCATCAGCAAGGAAAATCAACACAGGCAAGGCTGACTGATCAGAACATAACAGAAGCAGAACATAACTTGTTTAATTAATAAATAGATTGAAAGACAAGCTGGTTAACTAGTGTTTTCATTCCTAATTGATTAGTTTGTAAATGTAAGGCAAAGGTCTGTGCTGGAGCTTCCTGTAGCATGAAGTTACTAGGAGTATTATTTTTTACTCGCTCCTTGATGAGATGCTTGTCCATCACAGAGTTACTGCCTGTATTTAATTCACCAGTACCAATTTGTATGTGGGAGGTGCAGTGGCCTCATGGTTGGTGTGCTCGTCTCTAGATTGAGCGGTCCAAGTTCGAGCCCTGACCAGGGACAGTACATAATGTGTTCTTGGGCAAGACACTTTACTCTCACAGTGTCTCTCTCCACCCAGGTGTATAAATGGGTACCAGCGAACTCAATGCTGGGGGAAACCCTGCGATGGACTAGCATCCCATCCAGGGGGGGAGCGGGGAGGGGGGGGAGAAGGAATACTGCTAGTCGCTTCATGCATAAGAAACTGGGATAAGCTCAGGCCTGATTTGCCCCTTGATTCATATGCATACTACCCATTCATACCTCTGTTATGAACTAACATCTAAATCAGAGGAAGGAGGAGAAACACCCCTAGTCAATTCATTGTACAGACACCAAAGATATAAATGCGCCATCCTGATGGGCTATTATTCTGCAATGCAGAACTTTCTTTCTATGTTAAATATTCATGCAGCTGTAATGCTTACAAGTTCATTCCGTATGTTTTTAATCATAGACTGAGGAAGCCATCCGCTACCTGGAGATCTGTATAGAGAGGTTAGGAAACAGAGACCAAGCTATTCATAATTATCTACTGTCCTTGTATATTGAGCAAGATGATGATCTGTCATTACTACGATACCTGCAAATGCAGGGACAGGTAAGTTATGATATTTCATGGCCAACGATAACATTTATTGCCATCCCAAAATATCTTGCAACCACATTCATATGCACAACAATATTTAATTTTTGCATGTAGTTTCTCCAATTAATTCTTAAGTTAATTTGGATGTAGGGCTCTAATAAAAGCTTGAATTCCAACTTGCCCTTCAGGCAAGCAGCTCTCAGATTTTGCTTGCCCTGGGCAAGTCTTACAGTTTACATTTTTATTTAGTTGGTCGACGGCTTGTCTGGCCCCTTACCCATTAATTTTGGTGAATGATAATGAAAAATTGCTTGTCCAGCAGGAAAATCTATTTGTCCTGGACGAGCGGAAGCCACTTTTTTTAGACCTAGGATATTGTTCAAATTAACACATAATTTGGACAGTTTGGTATTGTGTTTTCTTGGTATGTCTAGTCTAGCTGTCCAGTGAACTTAACTTTTTCATTTCTTTACTTTACTGGCATTGGCATCTCCACCAGTCTAATGCAGTACCTGTGTTATGTTGGTAGGACCCTGAAGAAGTGTGTTATGACATGAAGTATGCTCTCAGACTTTGCTCTGAGCACAACAAGCAGCAGGCCTGTGTGCACATTTACAGTACAATGGGACTCTTTGAGGAAGCTGTTGACTTGTCTTTAAAGGTGTAATGAAGTAAAGTCCTCTTACCATATATCTGGCTGAGTCAGCCAATCTGTAGGTCTAGATTATAATTTCCAGTTTTTTGCCACATAATTTATAATTTGTGCCTTTGAAAATTTGACTTGAAAAGGAGTGGTTTGTTATGCTAAAACTTAAAAATGCTGATTCAGCTTCTTGTTTTGGTATTCTTTACATTGGGAACTATTACTCTTGAAAAGAGGTTTGCAATTAGTTGTCCGTATTTAACTACAGTGTGACGTACATGTAATGGGGCTTTGTAAAATTTGATGCTCATAATTATTCTTTCAAGGTTGATGTTGATCTTGCTAAAATTCAAGCTCAAAAGCCTCCAGAAGATGATGAAGTTTTGAGAAAGAAGCTGTGGTTAAGAATTGCACGACATGTGGTGGAGGAAGAACGAGATGTTAAAAAGTAAGGTGGCTTTCACAACATGAAGTTATCCTGATTTTAATACATGTTGCTTTTTGGCTTGAAAAAACAGTGTACTGAAACAGTAATTACTGCACTGTAGAAGTTACTTGTTTTCTATGAAACACATTCTAAACACTAATCTGAGTCTTGTTGACTACGATGCATTTGCTAATATAAAACTCAGGCCTGGGGCCTGTTTCTCGAAAGCCCTGGAAACTTTTCAGGCTCACAAAGCCATTTTTAGTTAATCTGTGTCTAAAAACAGAGAGGTGTATATGCCTGAAACTTCTTGTATGAAGGGAACTTCTGGTCATATTAAGAATACATGTATGTGAATAAAACAACCCAGCAATCTAAAGGTTTGAGATTTTGCTATGGCTTTCTGGGTGCAAAACTGTTGCGGGACCTTCGAGAAACGTGCTCCTGCAGTCTAATTAACACAGACACATGGCACAAGATGATTTTGGTACACAGTAGTTACACCTAGCCATACCTTTGTTTTACCTGGTTATGTATTTTTTCTTCAGGGCAATGGAGTTTTTGAACCAATGTGAACTTCTCAAGATTGAGGATATCCTTCCTTTTTTCCAGGATTTTGTCACAATTGATCATTTCAAGGTCAGAATTTCAGCAACATATATATATTGTCTCGGGAGTCTGATATCCATAATTTTGAAATTTTACTGGCCATGAACTGGACATAAACTTTCACTACTCAGTGATCAAACAGACATTTGCATTGACAAATATCAGATATCTGATATCAAATCTAAAGGATTTTAACTCCTTTAAAGTCCTTGAATATACAGATAGTATCGCTGTGTTATGTACATTATCAAGACTGTTTCACCTTTCTGTTCATCTTTGGTAACACTG
This sequence comes from Orbicella franksi, assembly GCF_964199315.1. Taxonomy (NCBI): domain Eukaryota; kingdom Metazoa; phylum Cnidaria; class Anthozoa; order Scleractinia; family Merulinidae; genus Orbicella; species Orbicella franksi. The sequence continues at coordinate 27,088,149 of NC_138154.1, forward strand.
TTGGCCAAGTGGATGAAAAAACCCATGGTTATTGCCTAGCTAAATGAATAATTTTGCTACTAGAGAAGATGAAGGGTGTGAGAGTCATCCCCCATATAGGCCTTAAATTCCCAAGGCATGACAAGCTATTTTTAGGCAAAGTCAGAGAAACTGGTTCTTCCAAAGATAATGTTAACCCACACGCTACATGGATGTTTTCCTGGTGGATAAAAATTAGTATAGAGCTGTTTGGGCTGTCCATGTGAGTCAAATTAGTCACCATCACAAGATGGGATCATTATTATCCTTTATCACCCCCGGGAGAGCAGAGGCATCCACCAGCATCACAAGATGGAATGGGATTTCAGAAATTGGTAGTGATCTGAAACAACTTGAGAGGGATCACCATGGGAATAAGGCCTATAGCTAGGGGGGCAAACCTCCTTTTTTTTTCCCTTTTGGGTCAAGTAAACTTTCCTCTTTTTTTTTCTTGTAGGATGCCATTTGTTCTTCACTTCATGAATACAATCAACATATTGAAGAACTGAAAAGTGAAATGCAGGTGGGTTAAACCATTAGTTGCCAGCAATGAAAAATCTGAAAATCTGAAAAAATCTGCTTACAGATGTTGGTTAGTTTCATTGTTTTGTCTCTAGTACATGCCTTCTTTATGATATTAACAGTACAGTCATGTAATTTGTGAATTATTTTATTTAGGAAGCCACAGAAAGTGCCAAAACAATAAGATCAGACATCCATGAAATGAGGAATAAGTAAGTCAAATAACAAAAATAATTACTTTTAATTGATTCTAAAAATAAAATGGTACTTATATTAGGTACCCAAAGCATCAATCTCTAACAAAGATAGCGTTTTTTCTTTACACAAACCTGTTTCATGGGCATTGTACATGCTACATGGGCATGGGCCCTTTAGAAATTTTTAGTCTTTTTTAGAGTGTCAGTGTCATGATTTGTGCACTTGTCTAGTTCTGTCTTTTTTGCTCAAGACTGAGTATGTTTTATGGAGTTGTTTTGAGAATAAAGGTCAAGCTTGCTATGGCTAGCTTGGCATGGCTCCTAGTGTTGTGTGAGAATTCTTAACAGTAATAGAGGATCTGGTCAATGGCAAAGGCCATTCTTGTTTAATAGTTAATTTTAGGAAATTTGCAGTGGCCCAGTAAAGGAATAATAGCTCATCAAGATTTTTAGATTTTTATTCCTGTTGTTTCCCTAGAGTTATAGTTGCAGTAGCATTAGCTAAAATAAAAATTAATATCTTTTTCCTAAAACGTTGCAGATACAGTATAGTTCCAGCACAAGAAAAGTGCGCAATCTGTTCATATCCTCTGCTTACACGAGGCTTCTATGTGTTTCCCTGTCATCACGCCTTCCATTCAGATTGTTTGAAGAATGAGGTGAGTAACTATGTAGTCCTAGTGTATCGTTAGTCCAAATTGCTGCAAGATGTAAGAGTTACATTGAGATCTTGCAGTTTAACCCCCATTAATGGAGACCTGTTGTAAGCAGACTCTTCGTCACTACATTTTTAACCTCTTGTAAGTGGACACGATCAGCTCTCTAGGGTGTTCTGGGTAAATTTGGCCCAACACAGACTGTACATGTATCTTATTGCATTACTGTAACAAAGACATTGACCTATTATTGTCGTTGCAGATACTACCAAATCTTAAAGAAAAACAGAGGTATGTACTATCTTCTTGCACTGAAGTTGATCGTTTCAAAAGGGAAAAACTTGTGAAATTTGTCTCTCTCTTTCAAGGCATAACACTTTAAATTTGTATTGTTTGCCTTTTAGAGCTAAAGTTCAAGAACTTTATAGCCAGCTATACACTCCATCAAGAACTGACTCATCCACTGTCACACCAGCTTCCCGAGAGTCTGTTAAGGTACTTAATAAATAAATATACTTAAATAATTATCTCTTTGAAATTCTTTTGATTGCTGTTTTCCAGACCATCAAATGCATTCACTGTCATGAAAAGTCCTGTTACACTTGGGGTACAAAAAGATCTATGATGTACTAGCCCCCCTAAATTTATCTCTTACATTACTTCAATCAATAATTTGCATTTCCTAAAACATTTTCCAAAGAAACTGCACAGCCACTTGCCCATCGAGCAATAGTGAGTAAAGACAGAATCCACTACTGGAAAATGCACTAGCCCTGCACTATCAGACAGGTCTTTCTTTGCACATTATACACTAGGAATTATTCTTGCAAGAAGTGAGGCTAGCCTAGTGAAACTGTTTTATTGAATGTTCACTCTAAGGCACAAGGTCTTATGTGGATATTTTATACATTCGATAACATTATTTCTTTTTGGCACAATAATTATTATTAGTAATAAATTGTTTGGTGGCATTTTAGAATGAGCTGGATGACCTAATTGCATCTGAATGTCTCTATTGTGGTGAAATTATGATTAGGTAAGAACTATTAATATTATTTACCATATAGTGTATATAATTATGATTTATTTATTTTACTGACTTGTACTGCCAGAAGGAATGTTGTCTTGAAGAAATCAAAGGTTGGATAATAGTCATTGTTATAATAAAAGCACATCCCTGACCTGAATATCTGGAGGAACTTACAATACCTTTTCTTGTCTTGAGGATGCAAATCCTTATTTGAATGATGTGATAAATTAGAACATGGGCAGTCCCACTTTTCCCATTCTTGTTCTGTGAGCAAATGCCTGATGTTCCAGGCAAAATTAAAAACTGGGACCAGAAAATCCTGGCTCTAGTTTGATTCTGTTTAATGGGAATAACGCAAGCGCATGGGGAACATGAACCCTCCCACTCCCATTTCACTTTCTCTTCCCCTAGGAAACCTCTGCAGAGGCAAGAGGGGTTACCACTGTGACTAAAGCTAGCCTGTAGAACAGGCATAATTTTTTGGTGTGTTTTAGGTGAACGGAGGCAAAAGCGAGGCAACCCTTTTTTTGCCTAAAATACACAAAAAATCATGCCTGTTCAGCGGGCTAGACTAAAGCTGGCTCACAGTTCGATTTCCATCTGAAGTTGTGATTCTTGGTGCTAAATTGGCTAGCAACAAGACAACCAGATCATTATTCTCTTTAGCCTTGGTTGAGTGTGATGCAGAAGATCATGCAACCATTTCTCCTACTTTTGTTCAAGTCACACACAGAAAAAAGCCCCTCGTAGTTAGTGACAAGTCAACTACCAGACAAGAGACTTATCTGGATCCAAACATTTTTCTGTTTCAGAACTGTTGATCAACCATTTATCTTGCCAGATGAATATGAGAGTGTACTGGAAAGCTGGCAGTAATTTTAGTTAAGAGAACGTTTATTTATAATGAATGATTGTTAATAATATTATTAAAAACAAAAATTAGTATCAAGTCAGCCCAGTCTCCTCTGCTTCTTTTTGTTTGGTTGCCATGGAAACAAGGCATGCAATGTAATTGATGCAAAATTAATGGTGCACTTGTTGCTGAGGAATGTAAAACTAATTTTAAGAAACCATTATATCTTTGTACTAGTTAAGAGTACTAACTGAAGAGGGAATGCTGTCACTTTTCATAGACTATATTTATGTGCTGAGAAAACTGAATGATGCAGTTGATTCTTTTAAACTGACACATTATGAGACTAAAGGTTAGAGGCTGATTACATCAGGTTCAGTCGTAGTGGGCTCATCACCAAGTTGTTTGTAGTAAGAGATATATAAACTTTACCCAGAACTTAAGAATTCTAACTCATTATTTGTATACAGTTTCAACTTAATTGTATATTAATAGGGTATAAAAATGTACAGAAAGAAAACCCCAAAGCTGCAGCAATAATAAAGCGTGAAACTTGTCTCTAATTTAACGTGAACAATCTGTATTGTCATAAATCAACATGACAGGTGACTTCAAATACACTAGAAATATTTTCCTTGTTGTTGTGGTTGGTCTATGGTGAGGAGATTTGACTGCAGATGTGGCAAAATAATTATACTGGGGATGGATCTAGGGGAGTAAACAGTCGGGTAGGTGGTAAAGTCTGCATATGAGCCAGATGGCCCATCAGGCTAGAACTTATCCCGGTTTCTGTGGCATGAAGCAACTAGGAGTATTTCTACTTCCCCCTGGATGGGATTTAGTCCATCGCAGGGTTGCCCCCAGCATTAAATTCGCCAGTACCCATTTGCACACCTGGGTGGAGAGAAGCACTGTGAGAGTGAAGTGTCATGCCCAAGAACACAATACAATGTCCCTGGCCAGGGCTCAAACCCGGACTGCTTGATCAGAAGACGAGCACGCTAACCGTAAGGCCACTGTGCCCTCACCCAATCTAGTGGGAGTAGGGAACGTTCCTCCCAGTGTCTTGAATATGTGGTTCATGTTTGTTGTTGGTTGTTGCCTTACTTTGAGGGTTTTCCTCTGGGTACTCTGGTTTTCCTCCCTCCTAAAAAACCAACTTTTCAAAATCCTCATTCAACCAGGCCAGAGGACCTGCAAATGCATGAGCACCAGCTGTGGCTGAAGTGGCTAACAAGAAGAAGCGATGACTAAAAAGACATAAAAATCTTTGATAAGATGTAACAATTACATTTAAAAGACAAAACAGTAGGAAAAGACGTTTCTGATCATGATGGTATGTGACTGATAACAAAATTGGGGAGATTGGTCTCCTTTAGAGGTTACGTTTTCATTAAATTTTCCAAAGAGCATTTCTGCCACTGTCATTATGGGAGTCCCCCCTGGTGAAAATACCATCTACCAAAACAATAAGCTGTCTTTCTAAAGCAAAGTTCCTGTATAAGCACAAGCAAAATAAATATCAGAAGGTGTTTGTGATTAGAAAGTGCTGTCTTTGGTTAAGCACAGCTGACTGCTCTAACACTGGAATTGAGAAGTACTCAGTCTCTGCTGAACATTCTGAGAAACTTTCTCATTATTACAAGGAAGGTCAAATTTGGGACAAAAATTTCAAACTTCTATTAAATAATATTCATTTGATGATTTTCCCCCATTTTTTCATAAAATGTAGGAAAATGGTAGAGAATATTTGAGATCTTTCAAAAGAAAAACACCGTTTTCCAAACATTCTGGATTGCTAAAACCATCAAAGCTGTAGCAGTGATAGCCTGATTCTAAGACGGGTGAGGTTGCTCGCAGCCACACACTCTCTCTCCCTTGAGAGAGTACGAGGCCGTGAGCAACCTGGACCATCTGAGAATCAGGCTACAGCAGTGGCCACCATCACAGTTATTAGTTTCTATTATCGAAACTTACTAGTTACTTAGTGTACACCTTGAAGATGATGCATGACACGGCATGTGAATGGTGTGTGCAGTAACGACATGCACAAACAATTAGATTGAACAAACATACTTTAAAAATCCTGGTACACATCAACCCCTGTTAAATGGCCACCCTCAGAGAAATGGATAGCTCGTTCACACGAAAATTTTCCAGTCAATATATATTTTTTTAATTTTTACTGCAGTCAGATTGTTACTTGTGTCACAAATGCAAAAAAAAATTGGGGGTCACCAACTTCATTTCAGAGATAAAGTGTGTGGAAAACTACCCTGATTTTAAAAAAATTGGTGCACGTAATTCAGCATGGTCTACAGGGGTTTATAGTTAACAATATCGACTTGGGGTGAGTCAATGGAGACAAACGATCTTAGTCATATTTTGTAGAAGCGGGTCTGTTGCATAAATAATTCCAAATGTTACCAACGTTTTTAAAAAACTCAACCCTTCAATAGGCATTTGAAACCATTGTACAGATAAACGTAGAATTAAAAAGAATGGGATTCAATGGTGGATTTTGCGAAAAAATTCAAACCTCTAGTCGATAGATTTTCTTCATATTTTTTTCACTAAATGTAGCAAATCGGTAGAGAAAATGATCCATCAAAAGAAACATAGGGGTCACTGAACGTGCACAATTGTTAAATCCAGGCAAAACTATAGCAATGGCCATCTGCTCTATTCATGTTCATTTTATTACTTAGCATGCGGTTTCATGCATTATGTGGTGTATGAATTTGCGTGCGCAGTAAGGATGCACAGAAACAATTAGCACAAACATCCTTAAAGGGAGCTGGCTGCTTAATAGAGGTCTTAACAATAGAAGAGCCTTCATCGTGACTTTGATTACTCGCCACCTGATAGGAGTGGCCATTTAAAAGGTGGCCACTTAATAGGGGTTCAACTGTATTCTCAAAACTTTTGAACGTTCCTCAAGCAAATCTGATGGGAAAGCCACGAAGAAAATGTAGCAAAATGTAATTTGAGCAATGCTTTTGCATACATGACACCCTGTAACTGTTGCATTTTATGCAATAATATTATTATTAATTTATATTTAATTTACTGTCAGCTATAAAGTTGCTGTATTGTTACCATTTATTGCAGATCTTTAGTTACTTAACATGTTACTAATCTAATCCAATGCCTACTAATCTTTGCAGATAACAGTTTCCTCTACTGTTAAATATTTGTTCAGTAAATATTCTCCTGATTTAGTCCATCACAGTGCCTGGTTGTTGCTGCTCAATGGTTTTGTTGCCATGGAAAAATCTGCTCTGCCAGAATTAAATTGCTCCACTGACCTACAAGGTACTTATTATTGACAATCTCAAAGCCACTGCTGATGAATTAAACAATAACAATCAATGGAGACCAACATTTCTGGAGGGTGTTACAGCCCCTCTTCCATATTATTGATAACTTGTACATTTTCATCATTTCTTGACAAAACAGAAAGTCTTACAGCAGCTATTCCTGCCACAGCTAACAGTATGGAACAAAGTGCAAATATTGCAGATATGCCATGACCACTGTGTGTATCATGAAGTACCATCAAAACAACTGCTGCAATAGCATTCAGGGGAACCCTGAACCAGTTGATAATGCCTGCATGGTGCGCTTCAGGAAGAATTGTTTGCCGCAGCCAACCCATTGCTGGGAAGTAAACACCACAGGCAAGCTCCAAAACGATGAACATAAGAAATGATATCCGTGGATGTCCTGCGCTTGCAAATACTGCACCAATGTTGGCTACTGATGCAACAACAATAGTTAGAATAACCACACTGGATGGGTTTATTCCACGCTTGGCTGTAAAGTTGAACAGAAAGCTGCCCAGTGTCACACATAACATGAAACAAGAGAAGACAATTCCCAGTGGAGGGTAAAGGTGTGCTCTGTCCAACACCGGTGTCCACAAGAAGACAAATATATACATGGCACTCTCAAAGAGTGACGTAACAATGCCAATCAACATGACTTTGTTGTTAGTTACAATGTGCCGTAAACTCTCCATACATGGCTGGATAACTTTGAGATTTTTTCCACCATAGTTTTCATCCCAAGTAAACTGAATCAAAATCCCAGCAGCAATAAGGAATGGTATTGCAAGTACAAATGGTGCTACAGGTCCAAATTGCATCCATTCAGCAATGGTATTAGCCAAAATTCCAGCCACTACAGAAATCACACTGTTGTAAAGTGTTGCTTTGGCAAACGTTGCTGATACCCACTCATTTGGGAAATTGTGGGTCTGCGTGTGTTCATACAAGTACCATGCATCAAAAGCCGTGAACAACAGAGATGTCGAGATTCCACCAAGTACTCTGCCAAAGATGAGGATGCCATAGTTTCTTGACAGTTTTGTTACACAGCACAGAGAATAAAGTAATGTGAAGACAACACAGGCCTTTTTACGTCCAAATACACTCGCAAAGTATGCACTTGAAGTTCCAAACACGACGCTTGATGCAAAGCCGCACACATATATTATGGCAATTTGTGTGTCAATGAAACCGTAGTGACTGTATAATTTATAAAGGTAGGGACCCTGAAGCCACTCGGCCATCAGTGCTGGGAAATAAACCTTAAAGTAACTATTCTGGAATGAAACAAAGTTAGGGTTGGCTATCATCACTTCCTCTCTTTGTCCTGTTTTGCACATGAAGTGGAAAATACCACAGAGACTTGAGAGAACACCAAATGAGATGTAAGCAATCACAAGCATGTTTCTGTGGAGGACATGCAACCTTGCTCACTATAAGAATTCCTGTAGAATGAAGAAATTTAAACAGTGATTGCATCAGTTGGCATTCCAGTGTTTTTTCTCATGCATTGGTAGATTATGGGCAGCAGACATACAGGCAGACAGATGCAATAAAATTTGCATTAGTTAGTCAAGTTTTGAGCAGAGTGGAATATTTAGGCATAACGTCATTTTCCCTCAGAACTGAATTTCTCCGACATTTGTGAGGTAGAAAGGGGAGGGTACAAAACCTTCAAACAGAAGACAATCTCTACATATAGCCAAGTCTTATTTAGTTATTATAAAATAGGCCTTTCAACCCTGGACGAATTATATTCAACGTTGTGCAATAGCCATATTTATCATAATCAGAAAATATGGAAAAAAATTGATTTATTTTAAAACACTTCACACCATAAACTATTTTGCAGTGCAACATAGACCTAATTATTAAGGTTATGTAAGCTTACTTATACGCTTATTGTTACACAGTGTACAATACTGGTAAGCTTAAGTATATATTTGAGACTTAAGGTTATAATTTACCTTATATATATCCCCCTTTTTTTATTTTTTTAAAAACCACCAAAGGAAATTCATTGGTAAAGTAAGTAGCTGTGGCAATAAAAAATAACGATTGGAAATAAATTGTATTTCGATATTAAGTCGATCAAATGTTCTTTCACTGAAACGCACGAGAAGCTGCCACGTACGTACGAAAGCTTTCATGCTAGTTATTCATGTTGCACAAAATATAACCTAGCTTACTACAGCTTAATTTACTTACAACAAACGCTGAAACGAGCAATTGTAAGCGTCACCTCTTTTGACCTTGCGAATCTTGTTGAAAAGTACTGTAGTATCTGTACGAAAATCACAAAAATCTTTCGCCAGTGAATCTATTGCGCCACGTTGGAAAACAGCAATCTGTTGATAACTCAAATTTGAAAGTAGCAGGATTATCTGCGCCTGCAATAGACCAGTTGTAAAAATCACTTCCGAAGATCAGTCGAAGGACTACGGAAATATGTTCGCTTGATCTTCGTCAACTTGACTTCCGGTTCAAACTCGAAGTCCACCATGAGAACGAGGTAGACTTCCGGTGGAGGCCAAGTAAACAAAACCATATGCCTCGTGACGAAACAGAACAAAACCGCTCGAGACGACGACTTCGTGGCGCGCAATTTTATTTTCCTAATGTCAACATCGTGATATCGAGATGGCAGTATTTTTAGACGAAATTCTACTTCACATATTTGGGTATTTCGATGCACCTACACTGACAAAAGCCTCCTCAGTTTGTAGACAGTGGAGGAACATCGCCAAAACTCCGTCGCTTTGGCGGAGGCTGGTGCTATTGCGATGGCCATCACAGAAGTTCTTGTACGAAAAAGTATCTTTATCATGTGTCAACTGGATGACTACGTATCAAGATTTGTCGCTCCGGGGTAACTTTACCCCCGATTACATGAAATATTTTATCTCTTGTTGTGTAAGCGGCGATGAGTTGACCGAGGTAGAATTGCGTGAAAGTATGTTCTTGCACATGGCGGGAACGATGATGAAGTGGGCAATGCCGGATGTTTTTGATCAAGAAGACGAGTTCAACACGTCGAGTTTCAATAAGAACTTTGAATTATTCTTCGACACACATGACCTAAAGTGGACTTTCATCGACAAGCGAAGAGGATACAGCGAAGATTGGTTCAGTTCTAAAACGAAAATGACCAAGCCAGCGCGCTACATTCGGCCATATCAGGTTATTCCAAGCTGTGTGGTGATGTTTCGATGGCTCTGTCTCTTTCGGGCCTACGTGACAGACGAGACCGGTTTGACATTTTATCGCATATGGCGGTACCGCCTGAAGCACAGGGATACAGGAATTAATTTTGAAGTCTTCGACTGGAAGGCAGCCATGTCCTGTTCTTTGTCTAACGGAAGCCCAATATCAGCGTCTTTCCGAGAAGATGCCTTGGAGCTGCTTAACTTACTCACCCACCCACACTTTCTCATGCACCCTATGGGGGTGAGTGCATTTAAGGAGTTGTACCTGTCCCCCCCTAAACGCCTTAGCAGTCGGTGCAACTCAGCCACGTCATCGCTTTCTAGCTGCGGCTTAACAAGTCCAAGATCGCCACTACGAAGTATTGGTAATTTTTCTTTTGAAAGAAAAGACACTAGGTCAGGACGCAGGATTGCCAGTAGCACAACGGACAGTGATGACGAATCAGAAGGAGGCTACGACACCGGCTATGTCAGCAACTGTGAATACTTTATCAGCAGCAACCACTGGGACATTGAGGAGCAGAACAAAATCCAGGCTGAAGTGGCAGGAATGTGGACAGTCATTAACAACAATGATGTCCCTCACCTGTTTGTAAACTATGATGTAAATAACAGTTCGTGGATATTTCATGACTGCATACCCACCTTCACTGGGTTGTGGGTCCAGGGGGGTGCGGCATTTGATGGAAACTTCGACTCACTGAGGGGCCATGGATTTGGTATAGAACCGATTCCAAGCTGTCTTGCTCTGTACCGCTTGGTTTGCCTTATGAACATAAATGCCCGAGTCTACGTCAGCATGGAGGATGCCTCAATTTGGGCATTACATTTGATTCACAACACAACACGGGCAGTGCTTCATCTCAAGGATATGAATGGTAACAACATTTCTTTAATTATACTCATTTATGAAAAATGCACAATATATTTTGCACAATAATACATCTTGTTTTTCCTCCGGAAGGAGAAGAAATGGAGGGTTAAAGCATTTATGCACAATGCCAGAAGTGGTTTTTGCTAAAGTAGATAATTTACAGGAAATTTGTTTTGTAGGTGTTATTATGATTCATTTAAATATCTTGCTTCTAAATTGGTCATGCAGATCAACAATGTTATTAATCCCTTGTTGCAATGTTCCAAAATACAAGTTTGTCAAATTTTATGTCAGTTCAATCTCTGTGGTGTGACTCAGTATCAAGGACATCGTCAATGTCATATGACACATTAACTTTTAATCATTAATTTTGTTAATTACCTCTTGTGCCTTTCATCAGTTAACTTAAAATTTTATTTCTTTTTGGCTTCTGTTAATTATTTTGTCATCATTTCCCTCCTTTTTGTAACTACCTGTTTCTTAAAACTAACATGGGTTCTTTATTTTCTCATGCTTTTCATTGCATGTGAATGATTGCATGTTTTGAAACATGTCTGTGATCTTTTGATCCCTATTGAAGTGATTGAACACAATTTGCATAATGCCACAATCCTTTGGGAATTATCAATTAAGAATATTTGCCCAAGCATAACTTAGCTCATGGAAGGTCACAAGCTGTTATGGGCTTTTGTGTTGACTAGTTTGCAACCAAACCTTTAAACCCCAAACTCTCCATGGGAAAAATTAGTTGTTTTTGCAAACAAAATCAACTAAAGATTTGATGCATCTGAAACCTGGTAATTAGCATTTCCTTATTACCCTCTTGAACATGATATGCCATTGTTGATATATATGGGCCACTTTTAGAAGCCAGTGTGTCTTGCTCACCATTTCACCCTCATCTCAAAACAATTTGTACAGAGATTTAAAATCATTACATAGATCATCCATTAATCCTTTGATTGTTAGCAAGATAAAGTCCTTAAGGTGAAGCCAAGTCTAGACTTCAAAGATTCTTTGCTGAAGATAATGTAACCTATTCCATTAAATTCCCAGATTCTAGAACAAAATAAGGAGTAAAGGTTGTTAAGAGCTTTGGCCTTCAGGTAAAATGTGGTTGGCTTTGTGCTATCTGAAAATCTACACCTGGCACCAAAATAAAAGAATAAGATCATTTGGAACCACAAAAATGTAATGCAATATTAATTCATAAGCTGCAGGGTTTCGTATATCCTTTGTGACTTCCTGCCTCGTTGTTAACATGAAATAAAGCAGTTTTTGTCTTGTTCACAAAAGCTGTGTGTTTCCTTTTTGTATCAGTGAATGGTCCAACGTTAGGGGTGCAAAGTAGGTGCATGGTATTAATAGCTTCATTTCAAGGTTCATTTGTGATTTGAGGTCAATAATAAAATCAAATTTGTGCATGCATGTGTTAATTTTCAAAGCAGACTTTTCTGGAATGAGGAGTATTTATACTAAGCACAGATTGTGTTGTAGTAAATCTTAGCAAGTCCAAACACTTGCAGTTTAATACTATTTGTTTTAGGTTTCTGTCTTTTTGCCTTTGTTATTCTAATGTAACCTAAGTTTAGTTAATTAGTTAAGTGTTACGGTGCACCCTAAGAACTGAATTTCATGGTTTGCTTTTTAAAAGGGCTAAATACCTTAAGTGGCAAAACTAAAAGGAGCAAATATTGTTTAAAATAAACCTCTTATGTCCCTTTTTCAAGACACAGACGCTCAGTTGGAGCAAAAGGAAGATAGGTGCGAGCAATGGTTTAGCAAAACATTAAACAAAAGAAAATTTACGGTATTGCATGCCAAACTCTTTGGGTTTGATAGATGTCTGTTAGAAGTCATGAAGAAGTGATAACTCATCTGATGTTTGAGGTTACATAATCCCTGGCACTGTGACAAGAATCCTATTTTTCTCTTCCCTCTTTTTTTAGCACCTTGTTTTTAAAGATCTAGGTGTGAGAGGATGCACATAGTTAAACTGTTTCAAATTTTATCCAAGTGGCATTTAACCAATCACAGAACAGAATTTGTAAACATGGCTTAATAATCAAGCCAAGGGGATGGGGAGAAGCATGAACACTTCCTAAGCCCCCCAAAATGACAAACATCTGATATTTCAGTCACAGAATTCAGACAGTCAGAGATTGGTGCTTTACAGTAAAAGCCAGTGTGTAAGAACCTAGTGATTTAAGAACTTGCTGACAGAAATTTGCCGTTTTAAAACCCCAAAATATAAGAACCTGTTGAGCCAAGCAAGATCAAGCAGGTTCTATATACATGTATCTGTGGGTTAGAGTAGATTACAGTTAAATTGTTAAATTGTTATAGAGGTAATATACCACTACCTATTCATTATGTAATCATTTGTGTTAGGCTTATCATAATACAGTTGTGAATGAATACTGTACATTTAATGACCAAATCCAAGTTTATTTATTTTTCTGGTAATCAACAACTATATCTCCTTCATAGAAATTTGGAACCAAATTAAGAACCCACTTAGCCTAAATTGCCAATAAAAACCCCAAAATACAGGAAGCTATTTTGCCAGACTTGAAAAAATATAGGTTCTTACTCCTGGGTTTTAACTGTATGCGACAGCATTCACAACTGGTATTTATTAAACATGATTGGCAAGAAATCAGAGCCATATTTCAGTCCCAAGGTGCTTATGCACATACAGTACATGTATTCCTCCAAAAAGTCAAGTGGTCTAAAATGTCCAGATGGAAACTTCATCAAAACTCAGTTTACTTAACTACTTACATAAGCTTAGTTGCCACATGTGAAGATCAAAATACCTCAAAATCTGAACATGTTTGAATAAACCATAGCCATTCACACTTTCTAGAAGTACCCCCTCCCTCAAAGTCTGAATAATCAATCCTATTGGTCATGGCAGCTCTTAAACAAAAGATCATTTCTAATTCAGGGAATTTTTCTATGATATTTGTAACTATTTTGAACCAATTAATTGTGGCTAAGACCTTGTTTTTACATGCATCTAGACCCCTTGCATCTAAAAATTCACTGTTGATAATGTGGGGCTTTTCTATGTTCAGGTTGGTTTGACGCTTCAGTAAGCCTAACAGAAGACATGCAAAACCAACTCAGAGAAGCCTCTGACAGAAGTACAGAGTTAGAAACAGTGCAGTGGTGTGATATCTCTACCCCTGTGCCAGCTGCAGACAACATCAGTGAGTACATTGCGAGCGATGAAGACAGTGATGCAGATGACAAGGAAGTTGTTGATTTCTACTGTATGACGCCGACGCAGTCTGATGAAGAGTGCGACAGGGGCTCAACAAGCAGTGAAGTTGACTCTGATGACCTTGATGGCCAGTTTTGGTTTTCGTCCATGGCCCCACAGTTTATAGGTGAAGAGGAAGTCCATTTTCCATACAGTGACACTGAAGTTCCAGATGGTCAATTTTCACAGGGCCCAAACAGCTTTTGGCAATCACTAGATGTACCTATTTATCAAGCTTTGTCTGGACACTCTGATGTCGAAAACCAGGGCGGTGCATGGGGAATAAGCTTAACCACAGAAAACTGTGATGATTATGTGGGTGCAGGAGCTCTAGATGAAGTGAAAGCGTTTGGATGCCACTCCTCTGACAGCAGCAAGAACAATCAACTTGTCAGTGGCCATCAGTCAGACAGTGATGGAAGCGATGTGCACAGCAGCGACTCCACTCCAGTGAGCACCCTCAAGCAGTTCAAGCATGACGTGACAGTGTTGCTGAACTTACTGATGGATGAGAAGTTTGCTCATCCCTATGGAACCATAGCTGGTGCTGTAGCATAACCTAACCCTAATGACTATGTTGTTTCTCCTCGCAGTTATTCAGATAATTTACCTGTTGCTGACGAGCTTCTTAACATATCTGTGACTTGCCAGCTCAGCTTGGTATTTTAAGGAGATCATTACATTTAAAAGCCTTTGCTTTTTTGTAAATATACATGTAGGTAAATTAAAAAGTTAGTCCTGGGCTTGTAAAACAGGTGAACATCTCGTTGTACAGAGAATAGTTAACTTTTGTTCATGTAGTCACATTCGTATTATATTAATTAGCAAAACTGTTCAATTAGGGACTTAATTGTAACATTACAAAGTAAAGAGATTTTTCAAAGAATTGCTATATGTAGAAATTTGAATCGGTGTTTCCTCGCAAAAGAATTACTAACATAAAATTCGTACTTATATGCATAGACACTATTTCCTTTTCTCAGCTGATATCGTACGCGCCCAACAGAGATGCTCTGTAATATATTGTTAGAGATGCTCTGTAATATATTATAGTTATTATATAACCACATGTTTTAGAATGGCTTAAAATGATAATATTCAATTTATATTGGAGTAAATAGCTTCAAGCATAGTTTAAAATCCGTTAACTTGAGAAAATATATCTTTTACATAGAATTTGATTTCTTGTTGGATATGAAGAATGAATCCATACTCAGGAATGTCAATAGTTATATGTAGGTAATCACAGCAAATAAAAATAAATCACAACTCAAAGCATGTGCATTAATAAAGAGACGAACGCAGCTGAGCATGTTCCTTTCTTCCTTCTTTCCTTTGACCAATCAAACAAAGAAATAGTTGAGCAGACGCACTAACCTCCGATCAAGCGTTCCTTTTTTGGCGGAGAAAAGAGCGCCTGAATCGCAGATGACAGACGCACTCAATTAATAGCCACGAGAGCTTTTGGGGTGCTAATTAGAAAATTGTGATTGAGCTTATAACGGACATCCTCGGAAATTTTCAATTTGGAACAGATCGATTGTGCGGTTTCCGCAATCTTATGAGGTAGCAAGGACATGCTGTTCATATAAAGAAAAACTTATCTCGCCGACCAAAACTTCCGACCCACCTGAAGAGGCTAGCATCTGGACTCGTTCAATTCATTACAAAACGTCGTTACATGTAGCTCCCGAGGTGGGGACTTTAATTTGAAAAGTTCGGGGATGTTCGTCGGAAAAAAGAGACCAAAATGGGCGAGTTTCGAGCTCAATTTAACCCCTACCAGTTAAAAGTAAAAACTTTACAAAGGACGCATTCGTAAAAGACACCTTGACGGTTAAAAAATAATAGTGGCATTTCGTCCGTGAGGCCAGAATTCATTATTTACACCCCTAAGCGAGACGACGAGTATCCGATCCCCGACATTTTTGCGTAGGGGTGCTTCCCCATGCCGCAGTACCTGCTGATCTTGCCGAAGGGAGACACCCCTCCCTAACTAATTCTGAAAATAAGACTCGAAAATAAGTTTTATTGCCGCATAAATTTTAAGAGTCCTTCCAGCCACCGTTTTCGTGGGAGGGTAAAGCCTGGTTCTCATATGCCGCCGACATACCTGGGACATGGGACAACGTTACGGCATATGTGAACATTTATCGCCCAATCATAATCTTTCCCAGACATTGACCGCCGGCTTGCCTGCAAAGTTGAGCTGAGTTCAACTTCGCAGGCAAGCCGGCGGTTGTCGGCGATTGTCGGCGATGAAAACATTTTATGTGAACATCATCTGCGGACGCAGCGTACTCCAGTAAGACATTTCGATCCATATTTACGGGTAAAATGGTTCAAACATGCGCAATTCGATTTGCATTTCGCGCAAATTCGAGTACGTACGTCGGCGATCCATCGCAGATGAGCCGGGCACCCACTAGGACAGATCGCCGAACTTTGTCAGTTGCAACCGGCGACTACGTCGCAGATAGATCGGCGGGATATGAGAACCAGGCTTAACCAGCGACGGGCAGAAGAAAGGGAAGGCTTTCTTTCCACCTCTCTCGATCTCACCCATAGCAGCCTTATGCTATAAAAACGTCCACAGAAAGCGCTCGGGAAGTTGTAAGAATCACCACAGGAGGAAACGTGGAAACTTTTCCTTTTAGCAGTCCCGCCCCAGTGGAGGGGCAGGGAATACATTGTACTGGGGTAAACGCCCAATGCCGCAAAGATCTGTTACAAAAAGCATTAAAATCTGAGTGCGAGTGTACTTCGTACCTCCACCAGAGACCTCCACCCTCTTTCTTGGGGCCTGAGGACCAAGGATTTGGTAAATCGGTGAAATCAGCAGGAGGGACCCTCCTTCCAAATGACAATCACAAACATACAATCACACCAAAAGCTAACCTGTGATCTGATATGGCTTTTTGTTTTTTCGGCAAAAAAAAAAAAGACCTTCGCCGAAGCAGGAAATCTGTTGAAATTTATGATCGCGTGATGGCATGGGCCCTAATGCCAAACGAACAGAGCCGAGAGCTGGGCAAGAGATCCCAAGAGTCTGTGCAAGCCTTAACCTTATCGATTCCAACATGGCGCCGGTTGCCGAACAGAAGAAAGAGAAAGAAACAGCGACCGACAAGAAAGAAGAGACAAAATCTAAAGATGAGACCAAGAAGGAAGAAGAAAAAGAGCTGGTAACTGCCTACTTTTCGTCATCTGCCATCGTTTTTGTCGTTATTTTAGGGAGAGCGAAGGAATCCAGATAATACCGTGACTCATCAACTTCCTTGCATTGTGTCAGCGACAACTTTTTAAGAGTGGTTCTTTTGTGAATTTTACAGAGCGAGGAAGATAGACAATTGCAAGAGGAGTTGACAATGCTCGTGGAAAGATTGTCGGTGAGTGGATATTTAATACGAAATTGCTAAATGTTAAGAACTTGTGATGAGGACGTTTTACTGATCACTCTGACTTGCTAAAGTAACGTGTGTAGTCGCGAAAAAAAGAATTTGAAAAACAAGCTTAAGGCATGTTGCCGTTTGAAATGCAGTGACATAATTTTGAGAACTTTCATTGAATTGAAAGCTGAAAAGCCCCGAATATGGGGAGTTTCAATGACTACACAGTGCATGTAATGTGAATAAAATAAATGCAAGTCTTACTGACAAGTTAAGTCAAGTTTCATTTCAAGTTTATTGTGTATATACACTGAATTTTTGTCAGAAAACTCACCAGCTAGTTTGCAGGTATAACACAAAAAGAACACTTTTGTTAATTCTTTTTCCTTGCATATTGAAAGTTGTTTCAATTCTTCATGTTGAGGAATTGTTAGTTTTAAGCTCTAACAGGGCTGTCATTAAGTTATGATTCACCTGAAGCCTTGATCTTCACACCCGTAACAAACTTGTTGCTTTATGGGTTCACTCACTCATCCTCATTGCTTTATGGGTGAATTGTAGCAACTACAGGCAAGTTCCCCTGTAGCATCAAGGACCCATCAAGCATGCTCAGCGGTAAACAGGTGCTACAGATTATGACCCTTATTGACAGCCCTGCCTAGGCCGTTAGCCCTCAACCAGAAGTCGATTAGTCCCCAACCTTAACTCCTAACAGGCTAGAGACTAATCAACTTGAAGGCTAGACAACCTACATTCTTGAGATAAATGTTAAGTCGGCTTTGATCAGTGAAAACTCCATTTTTTTTTTTTTTTTTCAACTGATTGCATTTGTGATTAAAATTTTACCAAGGATAACACCTTACACCCAATTTTGATGGGTTCAGTTTTTGCTATTCTTCATAGAGAAAAACAATTATTAACTATCCTGTTAGTGATTCCAGAAGACATTTTACCCTGACAAGGTTACACTTGTAGATTTATCTCTGTAAATGGCAATCAAATGTTCCCCCACTCTCGTACAACAAGTCAGCCGGCTTCAGAGAAAACTGCGATAGCCTTACAGGTTTCTGCGAGTCACACCTGCTTTAAATGAACAAGAAAGTTACCTGTAAAAATTTGACCCCAGACAGCAATATCTGCAGTGCTGTCATTATCATCTTGTTTTAAAACCTTACAAATACATATACAAAAGGTGTGTTTGTAGAGCTTACAGGGGATAGTGTGCTGGAAAAATTTATCCAATGAATCTATTGTGTAAACCAACCTTCAAGAAACCTACAAATGAATCTTATATGTATGTTATTAATTAATTCATGCATTTTTTTGATATATTAGGAGTCTAATGTTTCATTACACAAGCCAGCACTGGAGGCTTTAAGGTCACAAATCAGAGCCAGTACTAGCTCAATGACATCGGTTCCAAAACCTTTGAAATACCTTAGACCACACTTCTCAACTCTGAAAGATATTTTTGACAAGTGGGGAGATGGTGAAAATAAAGTAAGTTATTGTATTACTGTTCAATAATTTATATTCCCCTAATACATGGATATATACATGTATGTGTCCCATGGTAATAATTATTCCCAGGCTTTTTTTTTTTCAGCTTAAAAACTTAAATTAGATAATTACACCAAACTTCTATTAAGATCTTTTGAAACTAGTCAAAATTTGGGGGATTTATTGATGGCTATTCCCGATAACAGTCTCAGACAGGCTGTATGAGAGCAGAACTTTGACTTGGAAATAGTATGGATTTAATATTTAATAATCTACCTTCTTCCCTTACCTGAAGCTTGTGTTTCCATGTGTTTCTCATGCTCCCAATTTTTTCTTGTGTTTTCTATTATTATATACATGTATGCAAGTATACATGTATACATGTATACATATACATGTATAATATGTGTTTTTAGTTTATACTCAGATATTAGTGTTCAAACAGCAAATACAGAAAATTAATGTTCTCTTCAGTCAGAATAGAAGCTCAAAATACATGCAACTGTCCCTTGTGCTGTCACTACTGACTTTGTTGATTGGCTATGGATTGGAAGAGGCTTGATATCAACAATTTGGAGAACACATTCCTGTACAATACTAAATATGTATTTTCCTTCTTTGAATTTTAGAGATTCTTGGCAGATATTATCTCAGTTCTTGGCATGACAATCAGTGAGGGCCGTGAGTGTCTGAAATTCAGAATGCTAGGATCTAAAGAAGAGCTTGAATCATGGGGCCATGAATATGTCAGGTAAGTGTTTTTAAAGTGTTCAATTTGCTTTCATCACAAGCTTACCATCCTCTGTTTGTGTGCTCACAGGAATCCATGGAACTGAGATTATTTTAAAAAAAATGTTCTGACAGTAATTTTATGTCCATTTGTCTAGAATCAAATGAGTTAGTAATATTTCACATTGTTTAAGTTTGGTGATTTGGAGAATGCAGGAGCCTTTTTTTAGTTCAAGTTTTTAGCTCACCCTTTAGATATGTTCAATTTTTTTTACATGTGGGTTAGTTTTTTGATAATTATGTACATGTATATTCGAGTACATGTACCACTACATTAATTTGTAGTACTTTTAGCTTGTGAATATAATTGTGTTTAATTTTCCACTATTACACCTTGTTATCACATTTAATTTAGGTCAAGGGGATATGTAAAATATGAGCCGTTTTGGACTAGCATGTGCTTTATGCGATCAGTACGATTTCAGTTGATGCCTGAAGTATATCAAAAACTAGGAATCAAAATCAAGCCTGCAAATAATTTTTGTCTATAGGCAGGTCATTTGTCAGGACAAGGACCAGTTTTGACCTGACAAAAAACCAGTCTGGTCGGACAAAAAAATTTTTTATGTCCTTGGAAATTAAAAAGAGACATTTGAGCCATTTTGGTATTTTAGTGTAGACTCTTCGCCAAAATATTGGTTGTAAATTCGAAAAGCTTATAAGTTAACTGAGTGTAAAATTGCTACTAGCACCAGCAAGGGGACCTTTACATTACTTCTGGTATTATTTTACCTGTTGAAAATTGACAAATTTACAAGCATTTATACCCCTAGTCACACAAGCATTTCCAACGTAACAAGTATCCCAAGACGTCTAAGGAAAACGGGAAAAGCGATGAAACAATCTCCCGCGTGGACATTCAGAGACTTGAAAATTGGCTGAAATGAATTCTTCAACTTTTTCTGAAAGCAAGTTTCCTCTGGATGTTTTTGGGGTCAATTGAATAAAAAATTTGCATAATTATTTAAAATGTGGAATTGGAGGTGGTTGTGACTATAAAGCATGACTGACTAATCTGTATGTTCACGCTTTTCACAAAAACATTTCTGTGGTATGGAAACTATATTTCAACCACACTGACAGACGTAAAAAAAACTGTAAGAGTTAAAAATCAAACTGATTTTTGATCATAGGGACAGAAAAACATTTGGTTACGTTTTAGAGATTTTAAAGTTTTTGAAAGCGATTGCATTCAGATAAACGAAATGTGAGTATTTGGGCCGTGTATTCAATTTCCATACTATTATAATCGGGTCAATGTATTACGACTGAAAATTAATTCCACAACACTTGGTAGCAACAAACAACGAGTAATTACATAAGACCTCAGTTTTTAGTAGTTTTTCAGATGAACGTAATTCAGACTAAATGGGGCTTCACAATCTTTCACAACGCCGCCGCAAAATGCGTAAATTAACATGTAGGGATAGTGGCGCTGACGTGATGTGTTTACAATTCGACATGATTATAACATTTTAGACAACGTACTGCGCGTGATAAAATTCTTAGAATTGGAATAAAAACAAAACTGATAACAAAGCTTTTTTGCGCAGTAGTGTGGCAGTATAACAAAATAACTTGTTCCAGATTCGGCCACAAATTTCCAGTTAAAATTTTTTTCATTTTAGCAGAAATGCCCGTTCAGAGTGTCCGACCAGGCTAAGCTTTTACCTGTTGAAACCTCAAATTTGCCGGACAATTGTCCGATGACCGACTGTTATTTGCAGGCTTGAAAATGGTAGAAAACAACATAATTTAGTGGAAAAATCACTGGTCTCTAATTTGATGGTTTAACATATAATGTGCACAGACATTTTGTTCTCTGCTACGCAACTAGGAAATATGTGTGCATATTATATGTTTAATTTGCCAAATAAGGTGTATGTATTGGGCAAAATACCTTGTTCAAACTTGTATCATTGTATAATTTTTGTAATAATTATTATTAAGTAATAGTGTTCATATTATAATCTACAGACACTTAGCAGAGGAAATTCGTGGAGAATACAGTGACAGATCTGACAAAGGAGTTGGGGTTGATGACCTTGTGGCCCTTGCTAAAGAAATTATTCTGTACAACATGCAGCACAACGCAGAAACAGAAGCGTGTGATTTATTGATGGAGATTGAACAATTAGAGTTACTGGAACAATATGTTGACCAAAACAGCTTTCAGAGAGTGTGTCTTTATCTCACAAGGTCAGTGGCTTTACTTTCTTACGGTAACTTGAAATTTAGGTTTTAGAGATAACTATGTGAGTGGAAAATGTCTTTATTCACTTCTCACTCAAACTTGAGAATGTGGAATTATACATGTACATGTATGTACTTTAAAAGTGTACATTGCCTTTCATTTCCCTCACTTGAATTTCTTCTCTTCTTTAATAGATGTAGGTTGATCCATATTTTGTGCTATTGTTGTTTTAATAATTAATGTGAAAAAAAATTAATAAAACCTTTAATATGCAATAAATGCTTTTTGCTGATTATATAGTTATTGTACTGGATTGAGAATCAAGTAGCTCAGGCTTAAGTACTGGCTGCCGCTGGGTTCAGGATGCTGTGTTGCTGGCCGATATACACTTTACTCTCACAGTGCGTCTATCCACCTTGATGTATATGATCGTGAAAATGAGTACAGGCAAAATATAACAGATGTATGGGACACAGAAAAGTATCTTACATTGTGGGCCATTTTGATCGGGGTCTTCATGGGTAGTACCAGGCCTAGTGATGAAAAAGGTTAAAATTGTTCTTCACTCTCATTTGACTTGTCTTTGATGTTTCTCTTTGTACAGCTGTGTGAGTTATGTTCCTGAGCCGGAGGATAGCATGTTGTTGAAGACTGCTCTGAATATTTTTAGAAAGTTTGATCATCAACCAGAAACCATGAAGCTGGCCATCCATTTAAATGATGTTGAGCTCATCAAGGACATATTTATTTCTTGCACTGGAAGGTAGATTGTAATCAAAAAAGTAATAATAAAGTTAAATTTTTGGAGTCTCATTACATGCCATGAAGAGGGTATTCTTCCACAATAATATTAACTTTTTTTTTTTTCATTTGAACCCCCCTCTGGAAATTCCAATGTAGCTTCATCCTTTCCTTTTTTTAAGAAAATTAAAAGAAAACATGTACTGTGTTATACATGTAGAAACACGAGTGGAAGTTTGGGAGAATGAGAAATGCTGTGGGAACCTGAGCCAACAGGCGAGTGTTTCCATAGTTTTTACAAGTTCTCCCAAACTTTCAAATGTGTTTCTGTAAGTCAATAGATGCAGAGAGGACATGTGTTCTGTTCATTTGAGAAAATTCCGCAACAAAAAAGAAAACAAATTGTTTACTTTGATTATCAAAATGTGAATTCTCTTTTCTCATGCCATCATAACATCAACAGCTTGTGCTAGTTGTGTGTTTTGTATTGAGTTATAGAAACACAATTTGAAACCAATCAATTCACATATTTTCTTTTGGCTATTTTCTAAATACATATATAGCTGAAGCTCCATTGATCAGTCACATATTAAATGGTCCACATTATTAAGTGGCCACTTATCAAAGTCCTGAAGTTGTTGTTAGTACAATACTATTTCTACTACATTTCTATGCGTGATACATGTAGTTGACTCCGATTGCACCCTCATCAACTGCTGTATATGTATTACAGGATAGAAATCTTGAGTGCATAATCTTCTTGCAGAGTGATTGATGCATTGTTCAATTTTTTCTTTTGTCATATTGCAGTGATGAGAAGAAATTAATTCAGAAACAGATGGCTTTCATGTTGGCCAGACAACAGATTTATCTGGAGCTAGATGAAAACATGGATGAATATGATGAGCTAGTAGAGATCATGTCCAATGCACATCTCAACAACAACTTTCTTAGCCTTGCTAGAGAGGTAAGAATTATTCCTGAACACTCTTCAGTCGAAACAAGACAATCAACTGTAAAATATTAACCAAGTGCATTTTCAACCAAAGACTTCCACTTTGGTCAGTACCATAATCATTTTAAATTAGTAATCTCCCATTGGAAGGAAAACCTTATTATTTTTACATCCAGCCCTTCCTAATCTGGCCTCCTCAGTCTTGGAATCTTAGTTGTCTAATTTATCAAGCACAACTTACAGATTGAAGTGCATGACCAATGCAAGATGTTTGTTAATTAAGAGCATTGACATTTTGTTGTAGTTGGATATCATGGAGCCTAAAGTTCCTGAGGATATATACAAAACACACCTTGAGAACAAAGGTAAGCACCTCATTCAAAGTGCACTTTTTCTTGAAAGCCCAGAAAACAAATTCAAGAAGATTAGAGAAACTTTCCATTTGTACATCTTCAGGTGAACTCCTGGTACACAGAAGTTCAACTGTAGACCAGATTTCTTTTACATTAAACATACTCTTAACTCCACCATCATATGACCACACATATTGACAATTATGGTGTCCTGAGTGGTACCATTAACATAAAACTGCTCACATTTATTTGCATAAATGAATTATACATTAATTAATTTATTTTTTTTAATTTTTTAATTTTTTTATTAACTGATTGAATGACTGACTATCTGTCTGACTTGCTGACTGATGCACTGACTGACTGACCGACTGACTGACTAATGGAATATTACAATTATGACTAAATAAATGTATAAACGTTGTATGTTTTTAGCACATATATGCATCTTGTATGTAATAATTATTTTTTTTGTTGAATATTTAGGTGTTTCTAGTGGTGTTGCTTTGGATTCTGCAAGACAAAATTTAGCTTCCTCATTTGTGAATTCTTTTGTAAATGCTGCCTTTGGTGCTGACAAGCTGTTAACAGAGGATGGCAACAAGTGGATTTACAAGAACAAGGAACATGGTATGAATATACTCTAAGTAAGAGGATATCTTTAGGTTAAAAAAATATATATATTAAACTTTTTTTAAAATATCTTGTTTGTTTTAAACCAGTAAGGCCTTACCTTGATTGTGCAGATATATAAGAAGCTCTATGTTTTCAGGTTATTGCATAAACTACTGAAGGATTGAACATGGAACTGTTGTACTTGATGTACATTTTAAGGGTACTTTTCAATTTTTTTAGACTGCACACTCAGAAACACAAGTACTGTATGTTTTTAAATTGAATCTGTTGTTATTTGAAATTTTTTAAACAGAAGAAATGCTATATAAAATTCTTTCAAGTCAGAACTGGTCTGAAATTGCAAAATATTATACATACAGGGCCTTCTGCTCTTGGCCTATGAACAATAATAGTTACACCTACTCTAATCCATGAGAATCAAAAAGTCACAGGTAGACAATATTATTTGCAAGTAAAATAGACAAGTCAATGGAGTCAGAGTCGTTTTTAAAAAGTCATGCCATACTGCCATGGATGACCAACAAAGATAAGAGAAAACAATCCCTCATCATTTCCTAGGCAATGCACCGTTCTTAAAGGATAGCTAATTTTAAATCTTAGTGGAATTTCTCTCATTCTTTGGTGTGCAATAGTTGGTTCCTTTTGTTTTAGTTTTACACTGTCTTATTCATGCTTCCACATGCTATCATTCATCAAACGCTCCAGCCTGCTAGCAGCAAGCTCATAGTTTTAAGAAAACCTTAAACCAGAGAATGTTTTTAGAATTATTGGTAAGCTTTTCAGGGCATGTATAGTAATGAAAATTCACATTGCAAGATATATGCTTTGATGAAAAGGCCACACAATATTGCAATTAGACTTTGACAGTCTCTAGCAGACTAGCCTCCTTCTGCACTGTTCTGAACATCAAGGCTCAGACATCGTGGGAGTGTAAACAAAGCTTACAATTATGCTAAATTTTCATTAATCAATTTCAATTGCATGGATTTCTTTGCTTAGGTATGATGAGCACAACAGCCTCGCTTGGGCTCATTTTATTGTGGGATGTCGACGCTGGACTCACCCAAATCGATAAATATCTATATTCAACTGAAGACTATATCAAGGTATTGTCATGTGTTATTAGCATGTTAAGTGATATATCAAACACGATAGATCATGTTTGAATACATTCCAAATACTGCGAAGAGAGTTGAAAATATGACGCGCAGCAGAGTGTTTTTAATGAGTTTGGAAGTGTTTGGAAATTTGGTCAAACACTGTCTTGAGTGTTTGAGACATCTTCTGAACCAAGACTAAAACTAAGAAGAAAATGGAGAAATAAAATCTTAATATCAAGCATCCTTGACTGTGGATCAAGCAAATTTAGTTTTATCAAGCAGTTTGATAAATGTGAATTGGCCACCGTAAAGAAATTTGAAAGCTGACGTTTCGAGCGTTAGCCCTTTGTCGAATCAATCAGCATTAGCCCTTTGTCGAATCAATTCGCTCTGTCGAAGGGCTAACGCTCAAAACATCAGCTTTCGAATATCTTTATGGTGGCCAATTCACATTATCAACCCAGTTGATAAAAGCAAATTATCTTGTTATACTCACCACCAATGCAGCACCACAGTTTCTGTAGAAACTTACCCCCTCTATTCATTTGTGAATCAAGCAGTCTGGGTTCAATCCCTAGGAAGGGGTGGATTGGAAGGTAGTTTGTTGTGTCCCCAGGCAGGATGCTCTACTCCCATAGTACCTCTCTCCACCCAGGTGTTAAATGACTACTGGTAAAGTGAAGCAATGGCCTAGCATCTCATTCAGGGGGAGTAGAAATACTTCTAGTCACTTTATGCCATAGAAACCAGAGATAAGCACCAGCCTGATGGGCCACTAGGCTTGAACAGAGACTAACATAAAAGTACATCTGCATCTAGTGACAGCTGTAGTGGGAAGTACAAGAGTCCTTATAAACACTGTACATCAGTGCATTATTTGCAAACAGAAGCATGGTTTTGTCATCAATGTTTTATAGACCTTTGCGTGCTTTTCCTTCAATTCAAAATGTTTTGTTTCTACTTTGTTAGTGCAGTTTGCCACTGATCATAACAATCAGTAAGTATGGTTTTCTTTGTATAGTGTGTAATAAAGTGACCTGGCTTGTCTTTGTTTGTAGGCTGGTGCCTTGTTGGCTTGTGGTATTGTAAACTCTGGAGTGAGAAATGAATGTGACCCAGCACTTGCTTTGCTATCAGATTATGTTCTGCACAACAACAATATCATGAGGCTTGGGTCTGTAGTGGGGTAAGTGACTGCTTCAAATCTCTGATAAGTGGACATGACAATGAATGAGAATAAACCAAAAGCGGTCAGGAGAAAGGTCTCCACAGTTGTATAGCAAATGTGACTTTATTACTGGAGTAAAACATCCTTCCTTATGGCTACCAGTTTCTAAACATCTGAAGAAGGTATCAAAGATAGTAGTGCAAAAAACATTTATAGCTTCTTGTTTTTTGACATGAAGAAAAAATAAATAAATAATAAACTTTTGTAGGGCACACACAATTACCAGTGTCCTAGTGCTTAACATTGTAACCCTGAAATAAACAAATATTGTAAATAAACAGAAACTTGTTAAAAATCCTGAATGGTTGTAAGCAGATCATTAGGCTATAATTATACAGAAGAAGCAATAAAGAAGCTGCAATAAATTAGTATAGAGAGTTTAATATTAATCAATTGAACTGTGTGAATCTTTTATTTCCAGGCTTGGTCTAGCTTATGCTGGTTCCAACAGACAAGATGTGTTGTCTCTAATTCTTCCTGTTCTGGGTGACCCCAAGTCGAACTTGGAGGTGAGATTCCTTATTCTTGAACTTTGACGTGTTTAGGACATAATTTAGTTAGAAATTCAGAAAATATGGATGTTTATGTGTAGGAGATTCAAATTTTATTGGACAACAACCAATAGGCTTTCACTTATGTTAGTATCTTTGTCACTTTCAAGTAAAGTAATTTTTCCATGAGCCAAATTGAAAAGGGGTATTGAAAAATACAATTGAACCTCCAGTTGCGAACACTTCTCATAGGCGACCACCTCTCCTCAACAACCAGTTTTCCAAAATAGCAAAAGTTTCTAAGTCAAATCACCATATTTGGAACCTCTCATAAGCGACCGCAACCACTTTTAGAGCTGAAAGTTTGATTCAAATTTTGTTTTGTTTTATTGCAAGCAACCCCTGACGGATAAGAGAGCGGAAATTGGATAATATGATGTTGTAGTATTAACGTATTCCTGGGGAGTACAAGTTTCTTCTTAGTTTCTTGAAATTGACTTTTCACTTGTCAATGATAAAACATTTCATCGGCCTTGGTGCATGGGGTAAATCTCTGTAGTTACCATGATATTCTAATTCTAATCAACAATGATTTAGATAAACATATACAGGAAAAAACTAACGATAGATAAATCCGACGTTTCGGCGACATCTTGGCGCCATTGTCAAGGGAAACTAATTAAATATGCGATTTCAAGAGTAACTAAGAGTTCAGAGTTTCTAATTTGCATAAGTTAGACAAAGACTTTAGCGCGAACTGAGTCTGATTGTACATTTAAACACGGTCGTAATTGTTTAATGAGTAACATCTCATTAATGAGACAATCAAACTTGTTGTGGCATTTTTTCAACACGCTAAAACAATTGCGAAGGTCATCCGGAATCCTGCCTGCGTGTCTATTATCATAGTGATTGCGTACTGACGAGGTCTTGCTTCTATGTCCATCAATGCGTACGAACAGATGGCCACGGGTGTAACCGACATAACCAGCATCGCACTGGTCACACTTGAAGTTATACACAACGCATTGTTGATCAATGAGCTGAGGCTGAGGTTCGCTTGTCGGGAACTCCTGGGCAATCTTGCGGCTCGTAAACACCGGTTGAACACTGGTCTGCAGCTTCACACTGAGATCTTTCAACTGTGTCTTCACGATATTAGCAGACTCCTGGTCTTTAAAGGGTATGACAACCCGAGTAGTGTTTTCTGTCGTAGATCTGGACCGTAATGAGGGCTGGTCAGCGACCTTTAAATTTAGGAAGGTTTTGACAGTGGAGTCAACAAGGTGCTTGGGATATTTCAGTTTAGAGAAAACAGACTTCAGTCGTTCGCACTCCTCAGTGAAGTAGGACCATGACGAAGACAGGCGAGTTGAGTACTCAACTCCTAAACAGAGCGCCTCGTATTGAAACTAAAGTGTTTGTGAAGCCAACAAACAGTGGCCTGCTTCTCCATTACCACAGTCATGTCGATAATAGGTACAAGCGCGGACTATTGACAACTATGCTCGATCGCGCACATCGCCTGTCTTCGTCATGGTCCTACTTCACTGAGGAGTGCGAACGACTGAAGTCTGTTTTCTCTAAACTGAAATATCCCAAGCACCTTGTTGACTCCACTGTCAAAACCTTCCTAAATTTAAAGGTCGCTGACCAGCCCTCATTACGGTCCAGATCTACGACAGAAAACACTACTCGGGTTGTCATACCCTTTAAAGACCAGGAGTCTGCTAATATCGTGAAGACACAGTTGAAAGATCTCAGTGTGAAGCTGCAGACCAGTGTTCAACCGGTGTTTACGAGCCGCAAGATTGCCCAGGAGTTCCCGACAAGCGAACCTAAGCCTCAGCTCATTGATCAACAATGCGTTGTGTATAACTTCAAGTGTGACCAGTGCGATGCTGGTTATGTCGGTTACACCCGTGGCCATCTGTTCGTACGCGTTGATGGACATAGAAGCAAGACCTCGTCAGTACGCAATCACTATGATAATAGACACGCAGGCAGGATTCCGGATGACCTTCGCAATTGTTTTAGCGTGTTGAAAAAATGCCACAACAAGTTTGATTGTCTCATTAATGAGATGTTACTCATTAAACAATTACGACCGTGTTTAAATGTACAATCAGACTCAGTTCGCGCTAAAGTCTTTGTCTAACTTATGCAAATTAGAAACTCTGAACTCTTAGTTACTCTTGAAATCGCATATTTAATTAGTTTCCCTTGACAATGGCGCCAAGATGTCGCCGAAACGTCGGATTTATCTATCGTTAGTTTTTTCCTGTATATGATATTCTAATTAGGCAAATTTTGCCTCATTAGAACTTTCTAAGCTCTCATATGCGACCACCTCCTGTAAGTGACAACCTCTAGAGGCTTGACATTTTGGGTGGTCACTTACAGAAGGTTCCTCTGCACTATGCTTGCAATTAAATTTTGGGTGTTTGTTTTTTGGGGCTAAAAGGGTGTTGAAACTTCCTTGCCAAAACTTAACTCCTTGCATGTGCCACATAACTGGAATGCCTGAGAGATTGCCACAATGAGAAAAATATGCCTGGAATTTTGGCCAAATTTGGGTACACATGTACTGTAATATCATGCTTGTTTAGTCTCTCCATGGGTAATTTGGCTCATTATGTCTGGCTGATGTACAAACCATGGCTAGACCAAACTCGGCTAATATTGATATAAATGTCAGGACAGTGGACACTGCTTCTGATTGGCTAATTGTGAAGTTGGACATGGTACAAGCATTTTAAAGTAGAAACTTGAGTTAAAGTGCTTTCCAAAATGTTGTTTTGCAGGTGATTGGTATGGCAGGCATTGCCTGTGGTTTGGTTGCCATAGGAACATGTAATGGTGAGGTGACATCAACCATACTTCAAACAATGATGGAACGTTCTGAGACTGAAGTCAAAGAAACAAATGCTCGTAATTTAGCCTTGGGGCTTGGCTTAACATTCTTAGGTAAGATATGTTTCTTATTCACCTTTCCAGCTTAAAAGTTGAAATATTTAAATGTCCTCTCTGATTGTCGCAATTTTTTTGTTGTTGTTTTTGAAAGCCATGCTGTAAACTTCACTTTTAAAATATTCCTCGTTCTAATTAACAGTTAGCATGCTTTGTTTTGTTTCTTTTCACTTTTAGTGGACCTATGACACTGAAGTTGAGATCATTTTGGTGATTAGTCAATTATACAGGTCTTGTTCCACATTATGAAGGTTAATTTTTGTTTTCAATAGGGAAACAAGAAGCAGCAGAAGCTACTTTAGAAGCTTTGAAAGTTGTTCCTGAACCTCTTGGAAAGTGGGCTTCCATCTTAGTTGAAATTTGCGCATATGCTGGTAAGGAATACATGTAAACGAGGTACATCTAGTCAGGAGTTTTTGTGTACTGGGTTGAAAGGAGTCAATGATGATTATAACTGTTATTATTGGATTCCAAATTAAAATGTCTCCTGGCCTAGGGGGTTGTGTTGTGTTCCCGGGAAAGACCCAACTCTCAAAGTGTTTCCTTTCACCCAGAGATATAAATACATGTAGTCCCAGCAAACTGTAGATAAAAATGTTCTTTGTGGGTGTTAGCTGTGATGGACTAGTAATAATTCTTCGATAAAATCACTTCAAAATCCATGTCACTACTAGTGACTTAATCTGTCTGATCTGCACACTCCCCTTAAGTATTGGGGTTAACCAGCCCTTTGAAACAACACTCTGGCAATTTTGCTTCCTACGGTAAGTTATTTGCTTCCTTACTCATTCTAAAGTTCAGAAATCCTAGTTGACAGATCCATCTCTAGCCTTAACTGCTTGCTACATTGTATTTTTGTTATCATGCTTGTCACTGCAAGGCATTTTGACAGAGCTGGTCATCTGATTCAGATTTTTATTTTACACCCTTAAGGGACTGGAAATGTACTCAAAATTCAGGAAATGCTGCACATCTGTAGTGAACACTTTGAACAGAAGGATGATGAAGAAAAAGACAAAGATTCTAAAGACAAAGATTCCAAGGACAAGGACAAAGACAAGAAAGAAGCTGAGAAGTCAGATGACGGCAGTCATCAGGGTGTGGCTGTGCTAGGGATTGCTTTAGTAGCCATGGGTGAGGAGATTGGTGCTCAGATGGCGCTCAGAACATGCAATCATCTGGTATGTAAATATACCCAAAATTTCAAAATAGTACTAAAACACTACCCAGGTTAAAGAGTAATATGATGAGTCCCAAGGCTGTAAGTGATCCCTTGGAGTGTGACCATTCAAATGGGAGCTATTGAGGTCAAAATGCCTTGAAATGGGGTTCAAGAAAGTTTGCTAAAATTAATGTGTTTTGTGGTATCACAGACTGTAAAAGTTTTGTTTGCAACTCAAGATTTATTTGATGGTTGATCTGTTTGTTGTATTTTAGCTGCAGTATGGTGAACCTGTGATACGTCGAGCAGTCCCCTTAGCTCTTGCTATCTTATCAGCCTCAAATCCTCAACTGAGTATAATCGACACTCTCAGTAAGCTGTCTCATGACAATGATGCAGAAGTGTCACACAACTCCATCTTTGCCATGGGGATTGTTGGTGCAGGTCAGTAGACACTAGTGAGAGAACATGTCATGGCAGAGAATACAGAGTTTTTATGAGAATACTGAATGTTACTTTCCCGTGTTGATTTCTAATTCTCTGTGTAATATTTCACAGTTTTTAAAATGTAACATACTTTCAATCTATTTGTTTTTGTATAAGGTCTTAAACTACGCTGAGAATTGAAAAGATGCATTGAGTTTCGGGTCCTTTGTTCCAATGCACTAAGTTTTAAGTCCAGTTCGTTGGCAAATTCAACTGCAAGCCTTCTCCAACAATAATGTCATTTACTTGAAAACTTTGCGACAACCCTATTTCTGACCCTCTTTTTCTTGAAAATTAATCATAATTGATCAGAAGTGAGAAATATTTGAGAGAGCTGTTTTCTTTGCTTTTACACATACCTTAAGTTTCAAAAGGTAAAAGAGTAAACATTCCCTTCTGCTAGGTTTGCAAGAAACTTATTCTCTTGCAAAAAAATTTAAATGCCCAGGCATTATTAATGGTGTTATTTTTATCTGGTACAGGAACCAACAATGCCAGACTTGGAGGAATGCTTCGGCAACTGGCCATGTACTACCACAAAGATGCAAACAACCTGTTTATGGTGCGACTTGCACAGGTGAGGTTTGGTGGAAGAAAAAGAATGTACACTCTGAAAGTTGGCATATCCACATTGCACTGAGAGATTTTAAACAAGACTTGCTGATTAGCAATGTCTGACAGTAACTGCCAACTCCATTGCAGCCAGTAAAGAGAAAATAAATGTGATTTTGCCTGCACATTGACCAAAATGTTTTTCAAAATTCACTGTGAAACAGGGGATTTCTTCTGTTTGAAGTTTGCATTATACCTAGATTTGCTACTCCGACAGATAACTAAAAAATAAAGTTGAGGCATTTATATTATAACTAAAGAAATACTAACAAATGGCCGTACTTAAGTTTGAAAGCATTCAAACATGCCATTTTTTCTCTTTTTTTATTTGCACTGGTATTTATAACTCTGTATGCAGGCATGACATGTGTTTAGATTAGCTATAAGACAATGAAATTTAAAGCTGGGCAATTAATACTCTTAAATTAATGTCATGTAAATCCCTTCGTAGTTCTTAAAAGACATAATTTTTGTGCCAATGTACTGGCAAGTGTCATTTGTGTTATTACAAATGAAGCTAATTTTTGAGCGATTCCTTTATTGTTGTGACTAGGGGTTAGTTCACCTTGGTAAGGGTACATTAACACTTGGGCCCTATCACTGTGATCGTTCCTTGATGATGCCTGTGGCAGTCGGTGGCCTGTTGTCTGTTCTTGTCTCATTCTTGGATGTAAAGAACGGTAGGTGTGCTTATTGATTTTGTTGCACTTGTATGTAAGATGGTCCAGTACAGCTGATTCGAGAAAGGTTATTCTACTGAAGCCTAAAAGTGTATGCGACAATGTCGAAAGGGTGGTTTATTGTTGCTTGGTAGAAAGAAACAGCACAAAAACAGATATTCATGCTTTCTCTTTCCTTCTTGCTTTAAACACCAGGAGTCTCAATCAAACAACACCAAACTATTGCTGCCCATAAAATCAAGTGGCACTGTTGCATACTGAATTTCTGGCCTTATTCAGCTAGAGATATTTTCAGGTCATTTGTGTGTGGTTTAAGGATCTAATCAAACTCATTGTCATGTACACGATATGTAAGTGTTTGGAAATTATAAAAATTCCAACATTTTATTTTTCAAGATTCATTTCATTCTCAAAGATCATCACTTAATTATAAAGCAGTAATTGGCATTACCAATATGGATACAGCTTGCCAAGATATAACACATGCTTTGATTGGCCAATAGTCAGTAGTAATTAGTCCATATCGGGCGATATTCGCCCAGTACAGCCCTTGTGCTTGGTTAATAAGTGATTTACAGACGCTCAGTTAATAGCTTTGATTCAAGGTAGTGGCATACTCAGAAAGGGGAGGGGAAATCTGTGCAAAAATGAATCTCCCATATTTTACTCTCCATGACATTCGTTCAGCAAGACTAGTGTTAAATTACGTTTTTGAAAACTGCATTTTGTAGCTGGCAAAGTACTGTTACTCTATTGCACTGTTAAAATGATTTCGGCAGAACATTCGAGCAATAATGGCACAAATTAGGTTACCAAAAAAGCCTCATGGCATGGTATTATATTGAATACAGTTAAGAAGAACCTCTCTGGACTTGAGCTCTCAAGCTGATCCCGCGAGAGAAAATTGAACTTGAAGTTATCCATATTTCACCTGAAACAGACGTTTCGCGTTAGTTAAAAGTACAGTAACACACGCTTTAAGCATTCTTACGAGGTTTGACATTAACTTTCTCCGGAGTACTGGAGAATTTAATCGCGGGGTCACTTAAAGAAATGAACTAAAGTGAGTTGTTTTAGACAGTGTTCCAAAAGTTACCGTGCTATGAGTAGATTTTTAGTAAATTATTTGTGCACTTATTGCTCGAACTTTGAATGGAATCCGTCTTAATTAATTATTTTATGCCCTAACTGAGCGAAATCTTCCTTATTATCATGACTATATTGTGTGTTTCAGTGATTCTTGGTAAATCACATTACGTTCTGTTTAATCTGGTGTCTGCCATGCAACCAAGAATGTTGGTGACATTTGACACTGATCTGCGTCCTTTGCCCGTCTCTGTGAGAGTTGGCCAGGTGAGTGGACTCTTTCAGCAGTTGTGATTCCTATCTCTTATGTGACTAGTTGTCACATAAGTCGTTTAACAGATGTGATTCCATTACTGCTATGTAACATTGCTCACCTTATTGTAAAAAGAGTGGTGCTTCTATAATTTTAGCTTCATTTAAGTCAAACATTGTAATGGAAAAGCCCGTAAGGTACAAAATTAATAGCACTCTGACATATTCAGTCGACTCGTGTGCCTGGTCCTCCCGTACCCCTTGTTCACAAGCTGTGGAAACACTCAACTGTCGCCTGTCGACTCGTATTCCCACAGCATTTCTCATTCTCCCAAACTTCCACTCGTGTTTCTATTAAACAATTAGATTATGAGCCAGATTACTATCGCGTGATAGTTGACGAGGGCGCACTATCACGC
The DNA here is from genome assembly GCF_964199315.1 of Orbicella franksi. Lineage (NCBI taxonomy): Eukaryota > Metazoa > Cnidaria > Anthozoa > Scleractinia > Merulinidae > Orbicella > Orbicella franksi. Next base: position 27,123,145 of record NC_138154.1, read on the forward strand.
ATAGAAATGGAGAGCGAATAATCTTATTGTTTTAGTATAAATCTACTAGTCGATCAAAACTTTATCCAAATCCTCTTCACAGACACTTACAAAGTGCCAAGAAGCGGCCGTCATTTTGTTTACAAGGGCACACTGCTACGTTACTCACTATCTATCACAGAATGGATAGTGAGTAGCGTAGCCAATCAGAGAACGACATTCGTGATAGAACGCTAGTAGATTTATACTATAACACGATAGAAACACGGGGAACATGTCTTCTATTTGTTAATTAGAGGAAGGAAGGATTTCTTACCTATGTGATATCATTGTGTTTTTTGCTGTCTTATTGCAGGCAGTTGATGTTGTGGGTCAAGCAGGAAAGCCCAAGACAATAACAGGATTTCAGACTCACACTACACCGGTGTTGCTTGCATATGGAGAAAGAGCAGAGTTAGCCACCGAGGAATGTATCCTTTGTAGTTTTGTCACAACAAACCTAATAGTAAATTGTTATTATCTGTTATTGAAGTTAATTGGTAATTAGCTTGCTGGATATTTCACCTTCATTTTGTCCTGTGAGGTTTACATAAAGAATTATATTTTCCGCAGGAGTGCAAAATAAACCAATTCCAGCACTTATCTCGAATAATAAATAGGTGAAACATCATCTTATATTTGAAATGTGTGCAAAAGATTTGAAGACGTGATAAATCGCTGTAGTTATGAATACAACTTGCATTAATTTGTAGGGGATTCAAACCCATGACCTTTGCAATGTCGTTGCAAGGTCTTACCATCTGAGCTAACAAAATGCAAGTCAATGGGGAGCTGGTCAGCCTTGTCCAGAAGAAATATTGTGTTCGTTGATGCTATATAATAAACCCTTGACCACGCTTGTTGAGTCGAGATGACTGGATATTGCAGCCATCTTTGCAGCTGGAGGTTTGGGCTTTGAGGCGGGGGGGGGGGGGGGGTGAGAGAGAGAGAGAGAGAAATAAGAGTGTGTGTTGATTCAGGTTTGTGATAGAAAAGGGCGTGGTCAGTTTAGTATACAAATGAGAACACCTTTTGAATTTTCCTGTTAAAGTTAATATTCATTGAGAATAGCAGTTTATACGATGAGGCCAACTGGCAGAAAGCATTTTTTTTTTTTGCATTTCGGCGGCGCTAGACCTTACAACAGCTATACAGTAAGTATAGGTTATCATATTTTGCTTAACAGTGTATGAACAGATATTTCACTGGCACCGATAATGGAGGGTTTTGTTATCTTGAAGAAGAATCCAGAATACGAGAAAACAGAGAGCTGAGTTGTGCAAACAACATCAAGTCTGTAAATACCACCAGAGTCCTTTGCTACACAAACGATAGAATAGAACTGTTGCCTTGCTCTGCTGCTCTACATCTCAAAAGATAAATTACTAAAGACATCTGTGCGGCGAAAGAAACCAAATGTAACAGAAACAAGAAACAATGTCTTTGCGAAATAAAATTTTACTGTTTTCCTTGTTGCTGTGTTTTTTATTTGACATATTTGTTAATTTAAGCGCGCCACGGGTGGTTTTGCAGGTCATACTGTTGCTATGGTAACCTATTGCGTCACGAAAATGATAACAACATGTTCACCAATGATTGGGCAGTTTTTTGATACCATGATTGTAGCATCAAGTGATAAAGAGTGGTTATAATGACCCATCAAAATCTAACTGCTGGAAACTGTTTTGAGCCACCTTAAAATATAACGCAAAAGTTCAAGATGCGAAGAGTGAAGTGGAACTGATTCTTGCGCGTGTTGCGATATTTGACCATGTTTACCACTCCACAAAATGTCCATACAATGCCTATTTGTCCATCGCATCGTTCATCCCTTGATCTTGGCTGGAAAGGGCTAACCGAAAGATGTAGGGTCCCTCGAGATATATCAAGGCACAAAAACGTCAGAGGGGAAATGCCCAAAAGCCGAACGGGCCGGACGGGCTCACGTCGGATCGGAGAGCGTCTCACTCGTATTAATACTTTTTACCTGTATGCAACCATTTTGACCAGCTTCTGATTGTTCTAGGCATGAGATTTGAATATTCCAGCATTGTTCCAGGTATGTTTAATAAACTTTGCTTCCAGCTACCGCAAAATGTAACGTGAACCGATCAAATAAGGCAAGTGATCAGAACTAGCACAGGCACAAATGGAGTTGGCCCATCAAATCTCTTATCCGAGCACAATGTAGCCTAAGTGTAGCCGTACCCATCCCCCTTTAATGAATACGGCTACACGCAGGCTAAGCACGGTGACCTATTCTTTTATTGCATTTTTCGAACACTTGAAAGCGTTTCAAAACAAACGTTCAACAATCACCTTAGGAGGCAAAAATGTTGTGATGTTTTTCAGCAAAAGGGGCCGGCGGAGCTGCATCCAGAGACTTGTACTTTAATTTAGATCGACCACTGTAATATATATTTGTCTACCAATATTACGACCTGCAAATTTAGAAGACAAGTAACAAATAGGATAATACATGTCTCAAAGTGTTACTTCATTGAAAAAAACAAATACACGAGAAAAAGTGAATTTTTAACAAACGTGTCCCAATATGATTGAAATGCAAACGCAATCTCTTTCTCGGCTAATTCCTAGAAATCCGGCCTTTTGCTGTTATTTTCTAGCTGAACTTTAGCATATTGTGAATGTACAAATTTTCTACGCAGTGTACAAGTAGTAGAAGAGCTAAGATGGCGTCAAGCAGTTAGTAGTTTTTATAATCAATCGTATTTCCACCTGAGTAAATTTGTCAATGGTCTAATTGCCATAAATGATAGAGAATTGGTCAAGTTTATCTCTAAAACGGCTATTGGTATATCAGCGAAAGTATTAAGTGACACATCTTTTGGAAATGAACAAGCTATGTAAAACATGTGCAATTATTACCCCGAGCAGCCTGCGGTCCCCTTTTTTACCAGGGATGTTGTGGGTGTTGCAAGGCAAATGAAAAAATATATATATTTATACGAACTTACACACAAAAAAACGTTTTTCATTATTTTTTCCACATACGACGTTTCTGAAGATTTCTTTGAGCAGGTTGTCGGAAACGAATGACTATACCCGTGTCACGCAATTGTTTACATTCCTACGACGGATTTTGGGAAAAATTGATGAAAAACACAGGCTAAGCCGGGCTTGTTAAAACCATTTGCCCAGAGATATTTTTTTTTATTTTCAAACGGGTGTATGTATACTTAATCCGTAGAAAGTGTTTTTAAGGCGTTTTAAGTTATAGCCCATAGCAAAATAAGGGTGTTTTAATCCAATAATTCGCTTTCAACACATTGTGTTTGACCTCGTTTCGGGCTCAAAAGTAACTTCGATTTATTTTACTTTTCACTCAGTCATACTACGAAGACTTGAGCTGAATACAAAACATATTGAAAGATTCTCAGGTAGCTGTTGTACGGAGCGCGAAGTAATCAAATATTCAGAAAATTCAGCAAAACCGGAAGTAGATTTTGAGCCCAATTTGGGCGAAATCGTTCTTCGCATATTTCTACAGAAAGCTGTATTAGCAGAAACTAACTATGGTCCGTTTCTATTCTTACTAGGACCTATCTATGGACAAAATACAAGCGAGATCAATTTTTCGACTTGTGCCATTAATAGACGATTTTGGTCGATTTTTACAGGCATTCACTCCTAAATTGCAAAGATTAAATCTCGGCAAGTGAAAATTGAGAGATTAATTTTAAGAAAACGGTGCGAAGAGTTAGAATAAGAGCGTTAGAAAATTTAAATTAGAGCGACATTGTACTGATTAAGCAGAGAGGAAGCGAAATATACTTTTCTTTTAAGGTGTAGTTATAATTAACGGAAAGCGATTTCGTTCTTATCTTCAAGTCGGTGTGTCGGGAACTGCAAGTAGTTTCACACGTCCGGTGATAAGCACAGAACTATTAGGACTACAATGAAAAACAACTTGTCGTTTATGGTTGGCGAAATGGTGCAAAATTCACAAAGTTTATATTCATTCACATTTAATGTTGTTATTATTATTCACGAATATATTTATTCACATTCAACAACTAAATTTATATTCAAGAAATATATTAATTCACATTTAACGACGTATTTAGTATTCACGAATATATTTACTCACATTTACGGGATGTATTCATTCACATTCAACGGTATATCATTCACATTCACGATCGAAATATTGGTTCAACACGGTGCAATATTCATTCAACATTTTCTGCGCACCGCCTTCGCGCATCATTAGGTCCCAGCTCACGCTCTATAATTTCTGAACGCAATATGGCGGACGAAGGAAGCCTTACTATATGAACGGGTAGAACAAAGACCCGAGACCCCAAACACAAATGTTACATTGGCAGGAGCTTTCGATCTCCTACAAGAGTGCGAACGGGAATGGAACACCGCGGAAGTAGGATTGAGAGAGAACAACCAAATAAGGCTCGAGTGTAGCTCTCCAGCAATTACTACCTTTTGTCAGTATCATTGCGTAGTACTGAATGAAATAGTGGGAAATATATGTCTTTTGCATGGAGAATGGATACGACACGACTCATCAAACAGCACAAACCTTGCAGTGTATTCTGTGACCAGCCCAGAGGTCTTCTTAACTCGATATTCAATATCGGAGGTAGTTCTTGGGGAGCGGGGATGGCGCAGTGG
>NC_138154.1:27128012-27189012 GCF_964199315.1 Orbicella franksi
TGAGAGCCCTCGTCTACCACCAGTTTGACCCGGGGATGAGTTTGTTGTTGGTTCTCGCCGTGTTCCGAGGGTTTTCCTCAGGGTTCTCCAGTTTTCCTCCCCCCACAAAAAAACAGCATCTCCAAATACCAATTCGACCAGGATAGAGGGTCTGAATGAAAACCCGCTCTTCCTCTCTAAATAATTTATTTCTAATTTTTATTTTTCCTTCTGCAACAAAGATTGTCGGGTTTCACGTGGACAAAAATAGTTCAAATGCTTCTTGAAACGTCGTATTGTGGCGTATGGGCTTCTCGTTGATTTCGGATGAGCAACTAGACAATCTCGTAGAACGTTTCATGATGAGTGATCAGTCAACGGGATGAGAGAGGGAGAGTATTGGCCACGTTGACCCTGGAGACTCTAGAATCAGCTGGGCTGTCGTAAGACACCCTCACATTTTCACCCCTATGATCACTTCGCACCCTTGATGGCCACTAAAACCTTTGCGTCGCTGAGGGGTGCAAATCTAGGACAATGGTACAGTTCTGTTATAAGTAGAACATTTAAACAAAAAAAAAACAACAATAACGCTAGCATAGTTTTTTTTACATTGTTTTAGGAGTACCTTTTTAAAGATTAAAGATTAAAGGAAAATCATCAATACCCCCGTGCATGACAGTAACCAGGCTATGGTGTCCGTCAATATGCCACAAGCTATTTGGAGCAGCCACAGAATACGCTCTCCTAGAAATTACGACAGCCTAGCGGATTCTAGAGTTTCCAGGGTCAACGCGATCAATACTCTCCCTGATTCCTTCCCGTTGAACTCTGAGACCTATAATGATCGAAGATGTCCGGTCACCAAGGAATACCCGAACAAAGTCCCATGATCACTCATAAAACGTTGTACGAGATTATCTACTTGCTCATCCGAAATCATCGAGCAGTCTGTTATCTCATCTAGCCCATGTAATGTTTATGTTCAGTTGTGTATGTTTGGGGTCTTTTGTCTTTGTCCTACCCCTTCATATAATAGGCCTTCCTTCGTCCAATTTTGGCCAGTAAACGGACTTGTGACCACGCCGTGAAGTTCAGTGCGAGTTGTCCTTCGGTCGCTCCGCGGGAATCGTCGTGTCGCATGTTGTTTGAGTATACAGGGTTCGCAAACAATTTTTACTCCAAGGTAATAGCATGACTCTGCTTGTTTTTCGGCTAAGCGCAGACCAGTCAGTTAAATTTACCTTTCATCCTCATTTTCAAACTCTTTCCAGTTTTTTAATTCGGCCTATTTGCAATCGTTTAAAATTGAGTAAGTATTGCAGTTTTAAGGTTGTGTATCTTTTTTTTTCGTGCTTCTTTTGTACAGCTATTCGTACCAGTCTTGCCCTGGCAGGTTTTGAATAAGCCGCGCTGTCACTTCAGCCGTCCTTCTCGACAGTAACGACTTGAAAATGTGCTTCAAACCATGCAGATTTCAAGGAGGAGTGTAGTTCAGGTATTTGCTATAACCCAAGCGAGATTTCACAGTCCGACTTCGAAGTCACGCCCCAGGCTTTGCTAGGCTTTAGCTTGTTCCCGCTTTAATCCGAAATTTTGATTCAGGTGAAATTTTGATTCACCAAATACAGTATTTGTGTCCGCATGATGGCAAATCATCTCTTTTATGCCGTTTTAAACTTGATTATGCAAGATCCATTATATTATACAAAAACTGAAAAATGGTGGGCAAGCTCAAGCTCGATCATAACCATAGGCAGCATGTTTTGTACAGATCGTTGCCTGCACAGATGATCAATAATAACAGTGAAAAAGTCAAATTAATGGCTACATCAGTGTTTCGCACGTCTTTAAATACAAATAGCTTAAATTATTGTTTTTCTTTTCACAACCAGACGGGACAGCGTAGCAGAGACGAGTCCAAAGAAATTGCGTTGGAGCAGTCTCCTTGAGCCAGTTGCCGTAAATCAAAACTGGCAAGCTACTCCTGAAGGCCAACTTCTTAGTGATACAAGCCACTACTTCAATATCAGAATTCAGATAAGTTAATTGTGTTGCTTTTTAGATTTTTAAACCCCTGTCGAGTTGATAACCACAATTTCGTGGTATCGGAACACAGTCTGAACCGCTCCTGGGGTCCGTTTCTCGAAAGCCCTGGAAAATCTTCGGGCCCTCAGAGCCAGTTTTAGTTAGTCGATCTTTAAGGGCCCATTAACCGATTCATGCGCGCGCTCGTGCGCGTTGCTAAGGAGGTGAAATTTCACTTCCGGTCACTTACGTCAGCCTGAGTGCGGAAAATAAAAACAACTTAAAAGCTTGCAAATTCTCTAACATTTTAGATGTTTTTCTTTGTGTTTCGCAAAATGCAAAGTAAAAAAAGTACAAGCAAAGACGAAATAAGAGAAAGACAGAAAAACAAGAGCAACAGAAAGAGAAAAACTAACTCCGTGTGGCTGTGTTTAATCTTACCGAAGTGCGCTGGTAGTGTAAATTGCGCACGCGCTGATAGGGTAACTTCCAATACATTGGGCGCACTTCCGGTTCCTTTAAATGCTAAAGGAAACGCGGTTTTTCATTAAATCCAGCCTTTTTCGATGAATTTCGATTAAAGCCAACGTTGGCAACATAGCTATGCATTTCTTTTTCGAAATCATGCTCTTTTCAGAAAATTATGAATTTTTCAATATTTTGAAATGCTCTCAAAATCTGACCTTTTAGAAATGAACAAAATCGATGCATAGCGTAATGAGGATTTAAATTAAGATATTAAATCAATGAAAAAAATCCCGAGAAAGTAATTTGTCTGGGAGCTTTTTCATTTTTCTGTATCAGTCACATGACCATGGGCGTGGCCTGATGACGTCATCACTAGTGTTACTGATCATGAAAAAGCTAAAACACATGAAATAACTCTGAACTAACTAAAAATGATGAGGTTATATGATTAAATTTTCCCTAGCAACGGCTCGAAAAGATCGGTTAAAGGGCCCTTAAAGACAGAGAGGCGTATCCGGCTAAAACTTCTTGTATGAAGGGAACCTCTGTTCATTTTAAGAAACTGTGAATAAAACGGCTCTGTAATCATAAGGTTGGAGATTTTGCTACGGCTTTCCAGGTGCGAAAACTTTTCGGGACCTTCGAGAAACGCGCCCCTGGTTTTATACCAAGAGGGAATATCAGGATATTTTCATTCCAAATTTTGGTTTGAAAATTGCTTTACCGTTGAAAGAAACAATGGTAACATGTTTTCTTTCACTGTGTTTCTTGCAGCATACATCCTTTGAGATACTGTGCAGCCACAGTGGAGCTCAACTATGTGGGCGGGTCTGTTTTGTGAATGACATCTCCAATCCATAAAGGTGAGTTTTTATTCGAAAGCACTTTGAAGACTTTGCAAAAGCTCTTCAGTCGCGCGCTGTTGTATTTTCTAGGGAGTGTTGTGTTTTCTAGGGAGTACTTGGAAGTACTTCTGTTTTGAGAAGTACACTAAGCGTGAGTGAGGATTTATTTTGTTTCAGTGGTGTTTTCCTATTTTCCAGGTTGAACCGTGGTGGGACTGATTTACTGTATCAAAGTTTACAGACTAGCCCTGAGTGCATGGGCGCAACCATCAGTTTTTGGATTGAGGTGTAGAGCGTGACGTCTCAGGAAGCCATTTTTAACATCTTAATATTTCAGATAAGTGAATGGTAGTTACCTTATTTCTATTGTCATGTACTGTGAAACTGTTTCAGCCTGATGTCTCTTTGCCATCACAGTGCACTGTTAAGATAAATGGATAATCTTTATTTATCCACGGTACAAAATTTCGTCACCTACTTGGAAAGAAAACCATTAACCAGAGGATGAAAGATGGTGTGCTACCAAATTCGAATTCTCAGAACTGTCTTTTGCAAAATGTAAGACTGTTAGTAAGGAGAATTGATACTTGTCGAGCCTCGAACCAAAAGTTGATTTAGAGCCGTGACTGCCACTTTTAACATATCCCTCAACGCTTCTAAGAACGAAGCAATTAGAAACAAAAGGAACCATTCCAATTCAGTGAGATAAAAATGGGCGGCCCGGTATTCTACAATCTAGCTGTTGATTTAGGCCGTTGAAGTGAACTGTCTACTTGTTATTTTGCATTCATGTCGTGTATTGATGAACAAATCAGAATCAAACTTGCTTGAGTAACAGTGAATGTCCTTGGTTTTGGTTTTACCTGAGACGTGGAAAACAAGAAAAACCTCGTCATTTTGTAGACGACCTCCAATGGCTGATTGTTGCAACAGTTAAATCTGACAGAGTGCACAATTTGCATTAGTGCCCAATGGAATTCTACTAATTGATTTTGTCCTTTTTGCCATTTACCACTTAATGGTTTGTCTCAAAGAAGTAATAAAAATGGAAATGCTCATGTCAAAATGTATTCATTATCGAGAGTCACATACACAAAGAATTTCATTAACTATACGAGGTTGATGTATCGTCAAATTATTAGAATTAACCTAAAAAACTTTGTTTTATTGAATTAACGGAATAACATTTCAGCGTCAAATGATTTAGAGATCCCGAAACAAACTAAATATTAAATACTAATATGTAATCAATAGATTACTTAGGGCATTGATAAAAATGGCTAGAAAAATGATGCAAATTCAAACTAAAATGAGTAAAATATCTACACTTAACGAAAACTTGTATTCTTTGACCAAAGTGTAGTTTAGAGCCAGGATAATCACAACTGGTATCATTTAAAAAAAATTTTTCACCAGGTTATTTTATTCTTACACGTTGTAAACTAGAAAAACCATTTGGTATACATGATGTATCTTAACTAAATTTCTAAGAATATGGTCAGTTAAAGAAATAATACCCAAAGAGATATTGCTTTGATGGGCCAATTTTCAAATAAATGTTAAAAAAATTGCCAAAGAATATTCATAGGATTGCCAAGAAAAGTAAAAAAAATTTTCAAAGTATTGTCAAAGAATTGTCAAGGAATTGTCAAGGAATTATCAAGGAATTGTCAAGGAATTGTCAAGGAATTGTCAAGGAATTATCAAGGAATTATCAAGGAATTGTCAAATAATTTTCAAAAAATTCTTAAATAATTGTCAGTTTTTCAAAGAACTTTCTAAGAATTTTCTTAGAATTGTCCAAAAATTGTCTAAGAATTGTCTAGAAATTGTCTAAGAATTGTCAAGGAATTGTCAAAGAATTGTCAAGGAAGGGTCAAGAAATTGTCAAATAATTTTCATGGAATTGTGGAGGAATTGTCAAGGAATTATCAAAGAATTATCAAAGAATTTTCAAAGAATTCTCTAAGAACTCTCAAAGAATCGTCAAAACTAGAACTGTCGGAAAATTGTTAAGAATTTTAGAGGAATTCTTAAGAAATTGTCAAGAAATTGTTAAGGAATTGTCAAGCATTTATCAAAGAAGTTTCAAAGAACTGTCAAAGAATTGATAATTTGTTTCGTCGACTGATATCTACCACCAATTTTGACAGGAAAACATGCGTGCTATTTTAAATCTAGATTTAAGATTACTTAGAATATTTAGTTGTTTAGGTAGATAGTTATTTTGCTTATTATATTGAAGTAACTTGTTTATTGTGATTAGTTATGTAGTTAGCTCGACGATATTCGTATCTGGGTGCTACTCTGTAAATTTCGAGAATAAAGTTTATGTATGTATGTATGTATGTGAAAGAATTATCAAGGAATTGTCATAGAATTGCCATAGAGTTGTCATAGAATTGTCACAGAACTGTCTAAAAATTGTCTAAGAATATTCTGAGAATTGTCTGAGAATTGATTGAGAATTGTTTAAGAATTGTCTAAGAATTTTCTAAACATTGTCAAAGAATTGTCAAAGATTGCTCAAAAAAATTGCGTAAACATATTGTCAAAGAATTGTTTACGAAATGTCAAGGAATTGTCAAAACAAAATTCAAAGAATTGTCTAGTAACTGTCAAAGAAATGTTTAAGAAATGTCCAAGACTTGTCAGAGAATTGTCCAATTGTCAAGAAATTATCAAGGAATTGTCAAGGAATTCTCAAAGAATTCTCAAAGAGTTGTTTAAAAATTGTCTCCGAATTGTCCACAAATTGTTAAAGAATTGTTTAGGAATTGTCAAAGAAATGTCTGAGAATTGTCAAGAAATTCTCGAGGAATTGTCAAAGAAGTTTGAAAGAAATTTCAAGGATTTGTGAAAGAATTATCAAAGAATTTCGAAATTAAGAATTGTCATTGAAATGTCTAAGAAATGTCTAAGAAATGTCTAAGAATCGTCTAAGAATTGTCTAAGAATTGCCAAAGAATTGTTAGTTGGTCAAAAAATCGTCCAAGAATTACATAAAAATTGTCTAAAATTTTAAAAGAATTGCCAAGGTAATGTCTAAGAAATATCTAAGAATGGTCTAAGAATTGTCTCAGAATTGTCTAAAAATTGTTTAAGAATTGTCAAAGAATTATCAAAAATCCTAAAAGCGGAATAGAAGTTCTTAGACAACTTTGACGATGAATAGTTTCAAAGTGTCTCATTAACATTGATCCAGATATTTAAAATTATTCTCTTACTGATTTCTTTGAAAATGGTCGACAGTGAATACTTTAATTCCAACTAAATATTTATCTTTTTAACTTTCATTTGTTGAGGCGGCTTAACTTCTTGTACAGTGACCCTTATATTTGAAAATGTTAAGTACGATGTTATGCAAGGTGGCTCAATTGATTTATTGATTTATCGCGTTCCGCGAGTTAGTGTTAAGTTTTATAAGCTGTTTTTGCAATCGTTTTATCACTCAGTCCCCTAAAACTTATTAAATGTAATAAGCACTGATGATATATTACTATCATCTCTGTTAAAATCTTGGCTCCTTGAATTATACCGTGTTTTACCGTTTTTATAGCTTTATATGCGATCTTCTTGAATTTCCGTTGGTGAAATCTTCCAAGTTTCTTATAGTACATTAAACCCAGCGGGATACAAATCTTAAACTCGAAAACTTAAAGTAGGGTTTGTAAAGGCAGTTTTTTAAGATTTTTACAAATTTTTGTCTTTTAGCGCGCGAAAAAAGTGGTCAGGTATAGATTACCCTAAAAAACGAGCTCCAGCAAAAGTGAAGTATTCATTGCTCGTCTGCCAAATTTTACGGAATTCTTCGAAGGAAATTAAAAGTGAGAAAATTCACTGTCAGTTTTGCTTTTAGTGCTCGTGTTGACGTCATAAAATATCATAAACTAGACGCTCTAAGAGCAATTTAGTCCATTTACTCGGCATTCGTACCGCAAGTTAGCGTATTGAATACAATAAAAACTTTACATTGTCTCTAGATACCCGGTAGCCGGGAAGTGTTTCCAGAAAACTAGATACCCGGCAGTATGAAATTATTATGGAATTTCCACGAAAAAACCCATCACTTAGAATAGTAGATCTTTGTTTAGAAATGTCAAGCGATTTCAAGTATTATATTGGCTTGGCAGTTGAAGAAATTTTCGAGCTTGGAAATACTATAAAATCTCGACGTTTTGAAATTTAGTCCACAATGAAAATAATATTTCTTCAGAAATGCTAAGCGACTCTAAATAGTGTTTTGGTTTTGTAGTGGACGAATTCTCCCAGCCATACTACAGAAATCTTGACTCGCTGGTAAGGTTGTTCAAAGCACCAGCTACCCGGCGGTCAAAAATTCATAGATAAGTAATTTCCACAAAAATTATTGATAATTATTATTACAAACATCCCGAGAGTATTTGAGTATTTCAATCTTTGGTCTCAAGCGCCAAGCGATTTTATTCAATGATTTGAGTTTGCAAGTTGTCCGACGAACTAGTGTGACTCACCGGCACGGTTTTTCAAAAATACTATATATACTCGGCAGTCGGATTCTGTCCGTTTTTCCACCGAAATGCTCATTCCAACCTGCTGAGAATGCTCGATCTGTGTAGAAATACCAATGGATTTCCGAACTGCATTGAATTCACAATTGTCTCGGCATGGAAGCACATAACAGACCATAACATGACGAAAGTCTCCTATAGGTTGCGAAAGTCTGCAAAAGTCTGCTACAGGTTGCGTGACATTGTTGATAGCAAGACCTACTGAGTGACGGCAGATCTACTACTTTAAGAAATGAATTAATTATTCCGTGGAAATAACAATTTCATACTGCCAGGTATATAGCTTTTTGAAAACACTTCCCGGCTGCCGGATAAAAACAAATAAAAGAATCAGGATACTTTTTAAGACAAAGAGTTACGCTTAGATATTTACTATTCAAGTTGCTTCGTTGAGTACACTCTTTATCCAAATGCATGTTGTTTGCCTCATCTTTCAAGTGCTTCTTACGACTGTTCTTTGATTTTTCAACATCAGAGTTGTTCGTCTCAAAATCATGATTTGTTTTGTCTATGGTTTTGTAATTCGAACTCGCAAATGGCTCCATTGTTATCTCGTGAAAACGAGCATGAATCTTGCTTGTCCGGCAGGCTTTCAAGCAATATAATTCGTGGGCCAACGCGTTCCAAAAACGATCGACAACTTGTTCGAGTCTCTCCCAAATTTTGTTTGCAAAACACAGCATTTACATTTTTGTTCACGAAGGGCGAGAACTGTCGCATTCTCATCCCCAGTTTCCTCGCACTATGCTAGCAACGCCTGGGACCATGACCCCGATTTGGCGAACAAATACGACGACGATCGGCTTGCATTTTGTGCCTCGGGCTTTCCCACGGAAGCCCGAGTAAAAACACTGACGTTTTCCTTTGAGCGCGCGGAGATTACTCGAGCTTCCGTCCTAAGTGCGCGCCTGTGCGATGGTAAAACTATAGGCAGCCACCTTAATGGAGATCAAGACACGTACAGTATCCACAAGTTGATGACTTTCTTTACTCTCGTAACCTGTCTACTTGATTAAGTATTAATATCATAGGGAGAAATAAGATACCGACTGCTAGCTTTTGAGAACTAAAGGCTTCACTGATAGTTTAAGCGTAAAAGACGAACACATTGCTAAGTTTCGCATCTTGCTTCAATTTATACGTTTACCATCCGAAAGAGGGAGTATTTATATTGACTCTCCTATTAATTGCCCATGAAATGAGTCAAAATCCATTTTATCCTTATTCAGCTTTTAAGATAATACAAATTTATCTCTCTATATCCATATATAGATCTCTTCTTACCTTAAGAAACATTGATCATCATCAAGGATCTTTAAGAACAAAGAACACAAAGAAGGCGGTTACAGCTTAAATTTGATTCATTGAAAGGATTTGATTCGTCGAATGGAAGTCCACGGTTCTTACAAGATGGTTTCCATCAGCAAGTTCCGAACTAAATTTTCAGAATTTAGGAATTATTTAGACATTATCAAACTTGTGATTTCATGCATCAGTGAAGGTGGGAGGGAGTTTATTGTTAAAAGAATTTTTGCATCTAAAAAGGGAGGGCGTGTTTTCAGAAGGTGTAACTAATATTCGAATTTGGAAGCACATGACAGTCAGTTAAGGCACATGAGGGGAGTGGATGGAGGGGTAATGTAGATACCATAAGAAATATTCACTTTTCTTCGAGATCTCTTAAGCAAATGTAAAACCACAGCAAATCACTACGGTTCAGTTTTAAAATTTATGAAATTATCAAATATATCTAACACGACTACAAATTGGTCAGTCGACTGACTGAATTAAAACACTGTTAATATTATATTTTCCAGGTTGGAAACAGATCAGTGTTGAAAGCCGAAACAGTATCTTGGTTTGTAGTGTACCCTTGGACTCTGGTGTACACAGACTATTGGAAACATCAGATAAGTACATTATTTCTACTCTTGTTAACCATTTAACAGTTACAGTGAAGGAATGATTAAAATCTAAGAAAATCAGCAGCTGAAGGTATTGTCTTGATGAACAACCAAATTCTCAGAATCGACATTAAAAATAACATAAGAAAATCAGTAATGAGAATACACATTTTGGGTGTAGCAGGGTTAAACCTGAATAGCTACCGCTCAGTTCCTATCTTGGAGTCGACCTGAAACTGTCTTGTATTGTATCTTGTGAATTTCGTTTCAAAACTTAATTCCTTCTCTTGTGAAGTATCTCAATTCAAAAGGTTGTGACTTCACGAAAGAGTTCAATTTACACAACGTATCATCATGGATAGGTCTCAATATAAAACTAAAACTAAATTTTCTTGGAAAACGCAGGGAAAATTCTATTAACTTTTTCTTTTCTTTTTTCAAGTAATCAAGGGCTTTTTGAATCTTAAAACGAAATTTCTGGTCTCTATAATTTCGAGAAAAAATCAGTTCGAAAGCAACAGTTTTAACTCTAAACCGAAGAGAACATATTGCAAGAATGGATTGTAAATGGTAACTTTCTACGAAGACAATTTGTGTAAAGAATGTTTGCATATAAAACAGAGGGCATGTTGTCAGGGGTGTGACTAATGTTCGAATTTGAAAGCACATGACATTCAGTCAAGGTACAAGAGTGAGCCCGGGGTGGATGGAGGGTACATACCATAAGGAATATTCACTTTTGTTCAAGATCTCTTAAACAAATGTGAAACCACAGCAAATCACTACTGTTTTCCGAAAATTATCAAATGTATCTGAAACGACTTCACATCTATCCGTCGAATGACTGAATTAAAACACTTGTTGATTATTACAGTTGTTCCTTTCCTTCTCCAGGTTGAAAACAGATCAGTATTGAAAAGAAGTACAGCCATCTTGGATTGCAGTGTACTCTTGGACTCTGGTGCACATTGACAATTGGAAACACCTAATTTCAGATAAGTGCATTTTGCTATACTTCCCTTAACCTCATTTAACAGTGTTCAGTCTAAGAAAGTTAGTAACTAAAGGTTTGTCTCGATGAAGACCCAAATTTTTACAATGAACATTAAAAAGAAAATGAGGAAACCAGTATTGAGAATTAACATTTTTGACATGCTAGGGATGAACCTCAATAGTTACCACTCAGTTCTTTATCTTTGAGGTGAACCTGAGCCTGTCGAATACTGTTTCTTGTGAATTTCGTTTCAAAACTAAATTCCTTTTCCGTAATGCGTATGACAAATTTATCAACAACCAGAGCCAAACGTTTATGGAAAAGTTGATGAAAAATAATATATTTCCTAAAGAGTTCAAAGCAGTGGTCCTTTCTTTGATGAAAAATTTAAATGATATGCAACAGATAGATCAAATTAAAACAAAGCCATGATTTCTCAATTAAATCAACTCGTGAATGTAGGCTTTCGCATTAAGTCCAAGAAGACTTACTGTAGTTTTGTTATACATCCTGTACATTTTGAGGAGTATCTCAAGCATATATTGTTAAGTATCTCAGTTGAACGTTGGTAACTTTATTGGCATGTTATTGATTTGGGAACGATTTCAATTTGTTCGAGGTAACACTATGGATGGGTCTGAACATAAAACTAAAGCCTAATTTGGCAGTAAAACCCAGGGAAAATTTTGTTCTTTTCTTATATTCAAGTAAACTGGGGCCTTTTGAATCTCAAAACAAAAGTTCTGGTCTCTCTATTTCGACTGGAAAAATTCAGTTTTAGAATTAAGCATGGCAGCTTTCTACGAGATGATTTGTGTAAAGCATAAGAACACTGCAATATAAAGTCATTGAGAGGTTTTCAAAAGACCGTTTTCGTGCTCTCGGTATTGGGCTGGCACTAGCTTGCAACTGGGTTAATGAGGGGGGTCTTTTCAAATGCAAATGATCTTTTCATGATACTCCCTCGCATGAGCCTCTATTGCAAGCTACAATCATGGACAAAAGTCTCTGGACATATTTGCACTTTTGGTGCTTTTGCGCACACGCCAGACGCGAATACAACTTCACCTGCCTAACCTCGCCCCCCACCCCCTAGACAATGTTGAAAAGTACTACCTGCAGTTTTTTCTGATTTTCAACATTGTATTGGGTGGGGAGGGGGAACAGTAACGCGTTTTTAAAAGGAAAGCAGCACTTTTTTCAAACTTAAGTTCTAAAACACAGATAATTCGTTAAATTACATAAGTGTCCCAGGGACTTTTGTCCACGATTGTCTGATTTTCACGTCTCATGGAAAAATGCACAATAAGGATGTGTTTTAGCCCTAAGTGCATTTAGGACCCGAGAATGTGAACATCTGAGATTAGGAAGGCATTTCTAAGAGCTTTTACCTGACTTTTCCGTATTTTTCAATGGTTTTGGACCCACTGGAAAACGTGTTGATCTCAAATAATATAGAAAAAACTTTCGTATCTGATGGCAGTGATAATGAATAAATGGCGTCGCTTGATTTGGATACGTAACGAATTTTTTACATTGTAATGTACAGTTGTGCAGATACTTCAAGTATTTAACCAACAAATTTGGTATTTAAGTCAATCGTAGTGATCACCTTTACAGTTATTACAGCGCGTATCAGTGAGTACGAAGCAACTGACGCGCTATATTCTCTGGGTAGTGACCTCAGCGTTCACTGGTCATCGTACAGTACTCAGCGGCGAAGAAAGTCCGTGTTAGTTCAATTTCCTCAAAGTATAAACTAGGAAAATCAGCGAAAATATTTTTCAACACGAGATTTATGGTACGTTTTCGAATTATTTCACAAAAGTCACGTAACAGTGCGCTGGCAGTGAATACAACAGTACTCACTTGCTTCAGTGTAGGAGAGTTGACTTTAAAATAATTCTTAACAATAAAAAGTGAGTACCGTGTTTGCAGAGCTCAAAATTACGTTTTTCCCAGCACTAAAGATGTACAAAGATCGATTGCCAAATACAGTTCACTTCAACAACTTTTTTTCGAACTTCAGTTCTAAAACACAGATAATTCGTTAAATTACTTAAGTGTCCCAAGGACTTTTGTCCACGATTGTAGTTGCAGTCCAACACTGAGAATACGAAAATGGTCAATTGAAACCAACACAAACCTAAAGTAATCACTCTGGCCAATCACAAAGTGCACAAACAATCCAGCGAACCAATCACATCTCTGAGAAAAAAACATGTAGCTGATTATTAGTTCGTGCCACTCAATTCTTCAATGAAAATTAATTACTTGGATTAAATTAATTACAATATTTCGTACTTTTCTGGACTGCTGCATGCTGCATACTGTTACATGTGTCTTTTTCTTATTTTCTCTTCTGGTATCTGACCATAGTAAATAATTGCTGTTAGTATCGCCCAACTAGTGGACTAATGCAAATCCTGCATTTTAATTGGCTACGCTACTAGAGGATTATTGGCAATAGTCCTCGCGTAGCGAAATTGGCCCAATCGAGGGTGACGCTTTCTTTCGTTTTATCCCCAAATAAGTGTTTCTTCAACTTGGATTTGCTAACTTTATTATTGCCTTTTCTGTCCGACTAGTTGGGTGCTACTAAAACAATTAGACCCTTCGCCCTCAAGGGCCACGGATCAATAGCCCATTCGGCTTCACCTCATGGGCTATTGACCCGTAGCCCGCAAGGGCTACGGGTTTATTTGTTAATTATCACTAAGGATGGCTTCCCAGTCTTTTAATTAAAATTAGCTCATAAAGGTTATTGCAAGCAGTCAAGGACTCGCTTTATTTTATCACTTTTTTCCTTGTTTACTCACTTTTTTAAATTAATTTTTAATTTTTAAAGTCTTACAACTAATATGCAAATGTAGATTTGAGGCGTCGATAGATTTTGCACAGGCCCCTAGTTTTCAGAAGACATTTAGACGTTGGCACTTCAACATCCGTGCAATTCTTACATTAGAAAGTTAACTGTTCCAGATATTCGAAGTTATGGTTCACAAAAAGCAAGGGTAATGTTTGCAAATAGAATGTTTTTGCCAAATTTGAGGGTGCAAAAATAATGTTTCTTCATGTGGCAGTTGCAAAACTTTAAAGCAATTTTATTTGTGCGAAATATTAGGTTGGAAATTAATTTCACGAGCTCTTTATAAAATGATACTTGAGCCAATAAAAACACTTGGTCTTAAGAATAACAAGGTTATAAAAACTACAAATGCAAAAATGAGAGCTGTGCTGACCACTTGCAGAGTAGGGATAATAATTTTATTAGCAATGAACAGTTACATTTTCAAGAACTAGTGATCAACTTATGATTTCTCCTTTCTGTATTGTATCAAGGCAGTATAAAATAGTAATTGAGCCAGTGTAAACAGTTCATCTCACGGAAATTGACGATAAGATTAATGTTCTTCATTTACAAAATAAGGGCTAATAAGTAATAGACTACTAAATTCTCAAGAACTGATGCAAAATTCTTTTTCCTGGCTGTATCAATACATTATCAAGCAGGCATGCGATGAGAGCAAAGGAAATAATCAATTACGGTATATTGTCTTGATGAAAAATTTGCCAATATTGTCAAGTGTTTAAGCATATAGAAATTACGACAAGCAATAGGGGAAATTAATATATTGAAAATTTTAAGTTTTTAAAAAGACTGAATGAAGAGTTTTTTGCACACTCGCTTGCATTGTTAAGAGAAACTGCGTCAAAAAACCAGCACTAGATTGCTAACTTTCAGTTACGTGTTGCTTGACAAAAGCTGACTGTTTTCATTGTTACAGAGTAGGTTGAAGAAATGTACATTTTTTCAGTTCAACACGGAACTCTTTAGTGTTACTGTCAGATTTTTTAAAACAAAAAAGCAATCTGATTTAGACGCTCTACACCAAAAGGTTCGCCGATTACACAGGCAAGGCGTGAAATCTACTACCAAACTTAGTATTGTACCAAACCTTTTAACTTAGGGACTCCTGCTTTTTAAATAACTTACAGGTTCTTGTGTCCTGTGGATTTCGTGTCGATTCAGTGGTTTGTTAGAGTAAAACACCATTTATCAGTTTATAAGTGTTTTCAGATTTGTGACAGCTCGTCAGCATGTTTTTCAAATGCCACTAATGACTAAGATGTTCAACGACAAACAAACAAATTTCAAATTACTGCTAGGTTGGAATTTCTTAATTCTAGGCTTAAAAGTCATGCAAACAATGATTCACGGAAATTCAATTGTTGGTTTAAATGTCTTGCACAAAGAAAATTCAATATTCATACGGATAAAAATAGACGTATGGGTCATTGACCAAGTGTGAGGTCAAGATGGCTGGATATTGGCCAAGTTCTTTTTTTGCGTGTTTATGGACCGAGACGGAAAGATATCTTCACGATTTACGAAAGATATCTTTACGATTCCAGTGAAAACTAAAATGATTTTTTTTTGCGTTCGTGTTGTTCCACTGTAACTGATGCACATTTATTTTTTGACGAGAAAGTCCTAACAATTCCTCGGCCATACTTTTGCAGCCATACAATTACAATGACTTTCAGTATTGCAGGGCATGATTTTACAGATTGTACATTACTAAACGAATTAGTAGAATGGGAATTGACGAAATTTGTGTAGACAAATTATTCGTAACTAACAAGTTGTTTCAATTATGGTATTGAATCCAAACTTCCAAAACTAGAAATTAACAGCTCATTTCTCATTTTAAGTTTAATCAATAAGATGATGAGGCCTTGCGATGAAAAGTAATTTGTTTTTGATCTCACTGTAGATTTCTAAGAAAATTTTGATTTCAAACGACGGCTGCAAACTGAGCATCCATTTTCAAAATGTAAAAAGTGCAATGCTCACTTTTGTTTACTTAGATACAATATTAAACATAATCATGTGTTTAGTTTTCATTTCATATAGAGATTTGATTTTTCTTTATTTGTTGTAACAATAATTAACTTAACGTCTTCAATAGAGAGGCTGTGGAAAGACTTTTCAGAAATATTTTGTCTTAAAGATTCTGGGAAAATCTGGATTAGCAAGCTGGTGAAGACCTAAGACAGAGAATATAATACGACTTCTGCATGCAAAAACAGTCGAGTGGAGACTTTGAGAGGGTGAGGACTGCGGTAAATCAAATGAGATACTTTCTTCATAAAAATTGTAAACGACAATTTACCAAGCAGGCATGACTGTTTTTGCTTATTTTACACTACAGCCCTGAAGAGTCCCAGAAAATCACGATGGTTTGCTGCTGAGGTACTCATAGCCTGCAAGACTCATCTGCTGTGTTCTATCCCGAGAATAATAACATCTTCTCAAGGCCGCTTCCAGTATTTAATCAGCCATCTCTCCCGTGTGTGATCTTCTTCTAAAGGTAAGTAGTATAGCTAGGCAGCGTTTCCCAGTTTTGTTTCTCAGTTTTCGGTTTGGCAAGGAAAGAATTCAGACAGGCTTCAATAAATTTTATTTTCTGATCATTTCCAAGAAATGGCTATTTCTTTTCTGCTATTGTTTCCAACATAAATGATCGGCGAACATTGTTTGGGCTGACAAATTTTTGCTCATGAAGTTTGGTCACTGTTTCCATGAAAACCATGTTTCGTCATTCCAGTCAACTCTCGTTATTGCGGACAAGCTCGGGGATGCCGTTGAGTGTCCGTAATAGACTGGGTGAAAGTTCGTCACAGCGGGGTGTGAGATAAAAAGTGTCCTTAACGCGCAATAAATAACATAGACAATGTTATTTTATTTTATTAGCTTTGCCTTTATGATACCAACAATAAAACATTACAAACAGTACGTAGAGGTTTGGCAGGGTCATCGCAACAGCTAAGTAGCCAATTACTGCGGGCCCAGAAGTAAAATATATGTAAAAAGAAAGAAAGAAAAACCACATTGCATGCAGCACATTATTGGTACGTCTAGAAATCTTGTGTAGTTGCAGTTCAAACAGATGGTTTTAAACGTTCAGCACGAGAGTAGTAGTCATGAAGAGATTTGAAACTGGTGAGAGTAGCATTAGCTAAGTCCATTCTGCCGGTGAGTAAGTTCCAGATTCTGGTTGTTCTAATAAAAAAGATTTCTGACATGTTGTAGTTCTTCATTTCTTGGGGACAAAGATAGAAAAGCTAGTAGCGGATGCTCGAGTCATTACAATGTCTGTAAGGCAAGGACTATTGTGCACACCAAAAAAGAATTGATGTGACAATAAACATTCTAGAAGTCTTTTGCAATGTATTTTGACAAATGAGCAGCACACTATAATTTTACGCAATTATGTTACATGAGAAGTGTGTGGTGTCCGCTTTATCGAGAGTTCAAACAATAAAATTGTCATTTTGGTACCACGAAAGTGTCCGTAATTCCGTAATAGCGGGAGTCATTTCCAGTCAAACCTCTATAGGATCTTTGTCCATAATAGCGAGCGGCCGTAATAGCGGGGTGTCCCTAAGGCGAGAGTTGACTATAATCACCTTTTCGAACTCTGCAAGTTTTCCATTTGTAGCTTGTCTTTTTCTAAGGTATCCGGAACAGATCTACTAGTAAATCATGTTCATTTTTGCATCTGGTTAAGACTTTGTCAACTACATTAGTCTGACATTTCTAGAGTCCAGTGTCGCAGATTTTATGATTGAGTAGCACAAAAATATTGATGGTCATGCATCAAACATGAAAAACGAGATAAGCTTGTATTTTTGACAAGAAATCAGGGAAAAAAAATTAACAGACTTCTGGAAATATTACACTTGTTCTTTGTTAAACCACTATGGTGAGTGAATTAGAATATGGCTAGATAGTACTCGAATTTTCAAAACTTAGAAGAAACATCTTGCTTTTAAATAATCAATGATTTACCTTGTCAACAGGTATGCAGAGATTAAGGGGATCAAGCAAGAAAATGGGTTACAGTAGTTCATGATATCAAACTCGACTTGACTGAAATGAAGTCATTGGTATATATAAAGATGTGCTGAGGGACATTTTTTAACTCGATAAATTTAATGCCACCATATTTAGCAAAATTCTGAAAACCGTTCGACTGTAAAGGTGTAAGAGCTAATTAAAGCAATCATAAACACCAGCTCTTACAACCTACTACAATATTCAGCAGCCAAACTAGTGAAAAAGAAGATATAAAACAAGCTGCACAGCCAATGTCTGTGCAGTCAAAAACTGTGTCCTAGTCCATTACTTTAATATTTAATAAAAACGTCTAAAAAAAGGAAGAGTAATCTTCCTTCCATCAACCTCATTCCTGGCATTTGTATATTGTGCTTTGGAATTTGACAGAGTCCTCTAAAAAACCGTTTAAAACCAAAGACAACAATACAAATACTTCAGGAAGGAGGTGGGAAGGAGGAAGATTACTCTTCCACCCACCTTCCTCCTCTCCGCAGGAAGGAGGTGGGAAGGAGGAAGATTACTCTTCCACCCACCCTCCTCCTCTCCGCAGGAAGGAGGTGGGAAGGAGGAAGATTACTCTTCCACCCACCTTCCTCCTCTTCGCAGGAAGGAGGTGGGAAGGAGGAAGATTACTCTTCCACCCACCTTCCTCCTCTCCGCAGGAAGGAGGTGGGAAGGAGGAAGATTACTCTTCCACCCACCTTCCTCCTCTCCGCAGGAAGGAGGTGGGAAGGAGGAAGATTACTCTTCCACCCACCTTCCTCCTCTCCGCAGGAAGGAGGTGGGAAGGAGGAAGATTACTCTTCCACCCACCTTCCTCCTCTCCGCAGGAAGGAGGTGGGAAGGAGGAAGATTACTCTTCCACCCACCTTCCTCCTCTCCGCAGGAAGGAGGTGGGAAGGAGGAAGATTACTCTTCCACCCACCCTCCTCCTCTCCGCAGGAAGGAGGTGGGAAGGAGGAAGATTACTCTTCCACCCACCCTACCATGGTTAATTTATTCATAAATTCAATTAACTTAAGGGCAAAAAGTTAACTATCATGAAGGTGCAAAATTTATTATTGTGAGATGGATTTCCACATATTACAGTTAGGTTTATTAATAAAGTAAGGTTACAATAAAATTAACAGTGAACAAGGTGCTAGGTGAGGGTAATGCCAAAGTATTTAATCCTCATAGGGGAAAAGTTTTTTATGCTATTTCCTTTTCTATTCTAGGGCAGAAATTGTGTGTTGGGGGTTGGGAGAGTTTAACACCTCTCCTTAATCCTGAACTCCTTAAGAGAAGATTTTTGGATGGTGTTAAACTCTCATCCACTATTTTCCATGCCAGCTGAAAAAGAATGCGCACAAAGGATTAAGTACTGTTTTTAAGTACCCACCTTCCTACAGTTAAATGTTTGAAAGAGTATATAATCTTCTTTCCCTCTGCACTTGACAGAAGTGAAAGTGGGGACCGCCATCTTAGTCTTACCCACTATCCTGAACTCATTAAAACTTCTATTAAAATTCTAACATTGCTCCCATGTTTGGAGGAATACATCAAAAGAAATTGCTTTTCTTTAGACTTTAAAGTGATTTCTTCCAATTTACTCCACCAAGCTTCCGTTCCAAGTTAGAATTAATATTTATTGAAAATGGCCTATTAGAAGTTCCTCTGAGTGAAGGATTGTTGGAGAGAGTAGGACTTCCCCTTCTCCTTCGGAAGCAGATGGATGGGAGTTATGGATGGGGCACCCACTTTCCATTCTTTCGTTAAGGGGAGTAATGGATTGGCGGCAGAAATTTATACTCTTCGGACATTTTTTCATATGTAGGAAAGTCAGGGACTTTAAATGGTACTCAATCAATTGTGCACAATATTTTTCAAGAGGCATAGAAAATTATGCATGACAGTTCAACACCCTTCCAAAATCTTCTCTAGAAGAGTGAAGGACTCTGGAGGGGTGTTAAACTCCCCCCCCCCCTTACCCATCAACACACAATTTTCTGCCCTAGGAGAGAAAAGGAAATTGGATGAAAAACTCCCCCTAATAGGATTAAATAAAGGACAATGACACAAAGTTAACTGCATTGCCCTTTTAGGTTCTGCAGCATATTTGCTTTTCCTTATTTAGTTTCTAAGTAATCTTTCATGATAGGAAGGTTTTAAGAGCTTATTGGAGTCTAGTCTTTAATTTGCTCTTAGCACCTTCCTTACATCCCTGATGTTTACTAGTTCAATCCTTCCTTTTTTTTCCTACGAAGTTTTCATACATGGTCTTGATAATGTAATATATATTTTAATCTTATTTGTTAATCAACTACCTTATTGTATCCTGCTATGAGGATCTTAAGATCTATATCAAAATGACAATGCTATCTTTTTCTTAAAGTTTATTCTAAAGTTCAAAGCAGTTATTTTTAAGCGTTTCTTCATTTGTCTTGTTGCCAGCTCTTCAATGTCTTACTATGAGGATCTTAAGATCAATATCAAAATGAGAACGATATCTCTTTTCTTGAAGTTTATTCGAGAGTTCAAAGTATTCATTCGTAAGTGTTTTTGCACTTTGTTTACATTTCCTCAGCCAACCTGTTGATAGAATCAGATATTAACATTATGTTAGAATGTGCCATTTAGAATCTACATGGGCTAATCAATTATGCGGGTAACTGTCCAAATTCGAGTGCTGCTGTGTTACTGTACTGTGCTACTTGTTTTTATATTTTGTTTCTAAATAAAACTTAACAGTGCTCACTTGTGTATAATTCTTTATAATATAGATAGGACTCTGCGCACGCTCTGATTGGTCAAAAAACCATGTTTTATCGCAGTATAAAACATAAAAAAGCGTCTTTTACTATTTTGCACTTGTAAAATCTGCGTCATAAAGCAAGAAGAAGCCTAAGCTGCGTATTACACTGTGATGAAAAACTCCGGACATTTGAGAACACTTGAAAAATGTAGAAAACACTCGCCTGCGGCTCGCGTTTTCTACATTTCCCTCGTGTTCTCAAATGCCCATCGTGTTTTATTACAGTATAATACACGGCTCAGGCTTCTTTATTTGTTAAATATAGATTTTATTTGTTATATATATGTTCAGGTTTTCTTGATAAGGAAAGAAAAACAAGGTAAAATTAGACTGATGGTACAGTTAAGCCAAATCAGCAATTGCTTCATAAAATTGAGAGCGAATATACTGTACTCTATATTTCAGTAGAATTCTTATTAACTTTCCTTCAAATAATGATTTCCAATAACTTTTCTACATTTTTTTAAAGTAAAACTAAACTTCACTTTAATGCAATAGAGCAGACTAAAAACTTCAGAGAAAGGAGAAAGCGTCGCAATTTTGCAGGCAATAATGAACAATAATAGCTGATGGTCTATAATACCTCACCAACCACAATTCATCATTTACCTTAGTATACCAGTATAATTCTACTAATAATAAGCACAAAACTGTAATTCATTGTGAAGCATAATAGGTGTTTTTTACTAACGGTTATAACCCTCACATAATACCCAAGAGCGATCAAAACTGAAGACATTTTAAAACAGCCAGGAAATAACAAGCATGAAACCATTAGACAGATTGACTGGTTTTGTGACATGCCTTGTTGGAAACTTTTTTAGAACCTAAAAGGCAACTCAAAACCATTAAATACTCCATCCCTACTGTGTCTATTCATTGCTGCTGGCATGTTGACATGATCCTGTTTGCTGGCTAATAGTTAACAACACATTCTTCCCCGATCTGAACGAGTGATCAGATCAAGCATTTCTCCATTAAAAACTAGTATTCATTGACAAGCAAAAGTATTGTGATTTCAACAATGCTTTCTTATCTTATAGCCAGTGCATCTCGGAAAGAGAATACAAAGTCAATGCTCTTTCAAGTGCCTTGTTAAATGTAGGACTGGTACCTAGTGCCAAGTGATGGTTACCAAGCTAGGCGCGGTAGCCCAGGAGTAGAAAAGGTCACGATTATCCGTTTCGTTTCTAGTTTTAGTAAAGTGCCTTCGTAGTTTTAGCCTTCGTCCGTCGTTTATTACATAAAAAAGGAAACACTGCAAAATATCCTCATTTTATCACATATTTTGTCACTTCAGCAAGGTAAAATTATTCAATTCTACGAACAAAACATCTGAAGAGAAACTTTTGCTCCTTTTGCTCAACCCAATAACGCTTGAGGGGAGGGGCACGGTGTCTCCATTATGCTGACTGTCGTGAATGCATTTATGACTAAACCTCTTGACTTCTTGTTAAAAACATAAGGAATGCTTTGGTGTGTTTATCATTGCGTGACTTGATGTTTCTATACAAACAAGTTTTTATAATTTTCTGTTTTGGTGGCACTTTTTGCTATGAAGGCTTTATTGCAAACAAACAAATAACTGAGTTATATATACTAAACATGTTCAGTTGTACCTGGTTGACACATGGTTCCCAATAAGTACAGTGGCACTATTTAAGAACTAGAAAACTCAGAACACTAGCAAGAACAATTAATACACAGTTACCACTTGAACTGGCTGACAAAATCAATAACACAAATGCCTTTTCGTTCAAATCAACATTTACACAAAAATTGGTAAGGGAAAACAACACCAGAAATTGGTTGCGATATAAGCACAATATTTTTTCCATGGAAAAAATTTAAAACCTATTAATTTTACTCTTGACTTTGGAAGAACATTTTTAGCGCTTACAGTGATTGCCATAGTTGTTGGAGGAATCAGTAAACATTCTGACCATTCTAACTACTCACTAACTTTCTTTACATTCTTTCACTTTCAGATGACTCAATATTTGAGCCACAACTTTCTGTTAGTACTTTTGAATCATTGAATACACAGTTTATGCCTTTCACCGATAGGCTTTTCCCTTCTTTTCTTAAAACTTTAATATCACTATAAAGTATTCATTGCTTTGTATTGCATCTTTATAATTCTTGGTCTTTTTTAAATCAATGTGGAGATTTTTTGGCATTTTCAGCAAAATTTGGAAATCCATGATGAAAGTCCTTTTGAAAGATCATTGCCACCTAAATTAATTTTTGGATGTCTAAACAACTTATACACTGCATAAACGTTTGTTTACTACATGCATAGCACAATAAATACTTTGGAAAAAATGGGGCGAGGCACTCCAAGTTAAGCTGAAACAATTGCATGTTCTAATTATCATTTCATTACATTTCAGCTTGTTTCATTTTTCAAGTGGTAAAACACGAAAGAAGACTGGAAAGGAAGTACATTCAGAATTAAAATTTAGAATGTTTGTTCAAAGGTTTTAAAGTACAAGTGAAACCTGAATAATTGGTATAACCAGAAAAGTTTATTATTAAGCAATAACTGTTGCAAAGGAATTGAAGAAATATTGTGTACCAAAGTGTTAATCTTACACTAAGTGAGATAAGTTTCTGACTCCAGGTAAACTGAAAAGGAATGAAGAACACAAGTATTGAAGTAACATAAATTGAGCTCTCCATCTTGCTTTGATTTTGTAGTCAGGCCAGCAAACAATTTCGTCAAGCTATCACTTTTTGCAGGTTTAACAAAGTGATTTGGCAAAGTTCGTATTTACGAGCAACTTCATTCACCATTTTCTGAACTCGGGAAATGACGTGGAAAATCTCATCATGACGAGGCATCACCTTAATGGTGTCTCAACTTTTTTTTCCCGAGCCAAACATGTCATGTAAATTGTTGATCAGCTTTTCATCCCAGGGCAATTCCACCGTCAAGGACGTTACATTCAGACTCAATTTTGAAAATTCAATTTAGCACACACAAAGGATAATCAAACTGGCTATGAGCCACTCAACTTGGAAAATGAATCGCCTGTAAACAGTGATAAAGTGACAATTTTGATGCCACTGACTTGAGGTTTTAATCCGTTGGTTAAGTTAAAGCCCACTGGCATTGTTAAGAAATAGTGCAAAATGCAACGGTAAGAGAATACACGAGGAGATGTAACACTGTTGAAAACATTCATGAAGTTATCGGTCCCAGAGAACGAGTTATTCTTGTCCGATCACCAAAGCAAGTAATAATTCTCATTTTCATTCCTCTCATTTTTTTCGTTCTTTATTTTCCCAGTCAGTATCAGTGGTTTGTTTTCTCTCTTTGTTACCTTTTCTCATCTTAGAAATTAAAACAAATGCGTTCAGCGTAAAGTCACTATACCACAAGGACAATACCATGTCTTGCCTAATCAACAAAGTTAAGCCCTGTTTGGCGTTTTCGTACTAGGATGGGTGACCAAATACGAATACCCCGTGTTGTAATAACTTCGGTTTTTTTCCTTCCCTTTCAAGGGGATATTAAAGACTGCAGAACTCCCAGCCTTGTGTAATGTTGTTTCTTCTATTTATCAGCTATTTGTTCCTCATTTCGCCATGTCCGTATTTATGTGTATTTATTTACAATATATAAATAAACTGAGGAACATGTCGTTTGAATTCTCCTCAATTTTCTTGACTGCTGATTGTCTAAAACATTTAATCACGGCTTGAATCATTCAAAAATTCATACAGCTCGTCAATTTTTTGACTTTCAATGCCTTCTTCTTTGGCAATCGAGTATGGTTAAACCTGCATGGGCAGGCACCTTCGGGGAATGAGCTATTTATATAATTACAGGTAGCTTCTATTGACAAAAACATATGTGCGAAAATTTATTCAATGTAGAGCATTTCTGTGGTAAGGTGTTGAGCACTTGCGTCAGAAATTCAAAGAACTAACTTGGCATGGTGCAAGCGACTGTAAAATAGCCTTAAACGGCGGATGTTCGAAACCTGGGGGGAACTCCTATATGAAATGGTCGGGGGATGCTTGTCGTCTCGGATACAAATCAAGGACTTAGAGTGTCGACGACGAAACCTCACTATTTTTTGCTGTCAAAGTATCGTTTAGGTTGCACTCAAAGAAATAATAATTAAAAGAAACGCTCTCATTTAATTTCTGTTTTTAGGCTTGATTTCCGCTGATCTCTGTCGGGTCTACAAGTGCGCGCCGGATCCTTTATTGAACAGTTTCTAGTAATCAAAGTTATTCCGTTTTAAGTGGTATCTTTTAGGGGTGTAATAAAGCTCGAGCAACTCCCATATTAGTCTCCTTTAGGAGTTAAATTCAAATTTTTTGACGAGCATCCCTGACCTTCTCATATGGGAGTTCCCCTCCCCCCAGGGGTTTCAAATGTCTAACAGGAAGTGACCCATTGAAGGAGTGGAGGAGTGGAGGAGTGGAGGAGTGGAGGAGTGGAGGAGTGGAGGAGTGGAGGAGTGGAGGAGTGGAGGAGTGGAGGAGTGGAGGAGTGGAGGAGTGGAGGAGTGGAGGAGTGGAGGAGTGGAGGAGTGGAGGAGTGGAGGAGTGGAGGAGTGGAGGAGTGGAGGAGTGGAGGAGTGGAGGAGTGGAGGAGTGGAGGAGTGGAGGAGTGGAGGAGTGGAGGAGTGGAGGAGTGGAGGAGTGGAGGAGTGGAGGAGTGGAGGAGTGGAGGAGTGGAGGAGTGGAGGAGTGGAGGAGTGGAGGAGTGGAGGAGTGGAGGAGTGGAGGAGTGGAGGAGTGGAGGAGTGGAGGAGTGGAGGAGTGGAGGAGTGGAGGAGTGGAGGAGTGGAGGAGTGGAGGAGTGGAGGAGTGGAGGAGTGGAGGAGTGGAGGAGTGGAGGAGTGGAGGAGTGGAGGAGTGGAGGAGTGGAGGAGTGGAGGAGTGGAGGAGTGGAGGAGTGGAGGAGTGGAGGAGTGGAGGAGTGGAGGAGTGGAGGAGTGGAGGAGTGGAGGAGTGGAGGAGTGGAGGAGTGGAGGAGTGGAGGAGTGGAGGAGTGGAGGAGTGGAGGAGTGGAGGAGTGGAGGAGTGGAGGAGTGGAGGAGTGGAGGAGTGGAGGAGTGGAGGAGTGGAGGAGTGGAGGAGTGGAGGAGTGGAGGAGTGGAGGAGTGGAGGAGTGGAGGAGTGGAGGAGTGGAGGAGTGGAGGAGTGGAGGAGTGGAGGAGTGGAGGAGTGGAGGAGTGGAGGAGTGGAGGAGTGGAGGAGTGGAGGAGTGGAGGAGTGGAGGAGTGGAGGAGTGGAGGAGTGGAGGAGTGGAGGAGTGGAGGAGTGGAGGAGTGGAGGAGTGGAGGAGTGGAGGAGTGGAGGAGTGGAGGAGTGGAGGAGTGGAGGAGTGGAGGAGTGGAGGAGTGGAGGAGTGGAGGAGTGGAGGAGTGGAGGAGTGGAGGAGTGGAGGAGTGGAGGAGTGGAGGAGTGGAGGAGTGGAGGAGTGGAGGAGTGGAGGAGTGGAGGAGTGGAGGAGTGGAGGAGTGGAGGAGTGGAGGAGTGGAGGAGTGGAGGAGTGGAGGAGTGGAGGAGTGGAGGAGTGGAGGAGTGGAGGAGTGGAGGAGTGGAGGAGTGGAGGAGTGGAGGAGTGGAGGAGTGGAGGAGTGGAGGAGTGACGGAGTGAAGGAGTGAGGGAGTGAGGGAGTGAAGGAGTGAAGGAGTGAAGGAGTGAGGGAGTGATGGAGTGAAATCACTTCACCACTACAACTTGGAAAATAATATTTTCGAAGTTAAAAAGGAGTTGTCCAGTTTTCCATTTATGAACAAGTTTGTGCCTGCTGACATGTTAATTGGGCTATACAATTTTTCTAATTTACTGATTTCTATAAGAGAAATTGAGCGAAAGAACACGGTTGCGGATGTTACATAAAAAAACAACCACAGTATTGAGCGCATCAGTATTTACATGTACATTGTATTCAAAATTCCTATGAAGTATGACGGGGTTTTTATGAACTGTTACAAATATATGCAGTTTAGTAGTTATGTGACCAAGAAAGGCTGATTTCATTCACAATTTTGCAAGGGTGCTTGAACTTTAACATTGCGGACTTTACAGCCAATGCCGTGAACATTACACTGTGTGAATCGTTGCCAAGTATAGAAGTTACATTTAAATCAGCTTTTCGTTATTGTTCTCAGTCATATAAGGCAAGATAGGCAAATATTTTATGTTTAATAATAAATGAAACTGGTTGGCAATTCATGTAAAATCCCTGAAATATCATAGTACAGTTTGAGGGACACAATATGCTTTTTACATCAAGTATAACCTGTATTTTAGCCTTCTCTTAGCATTCTGAGCCTGGAAACGTATGCCGGTCATCAGAATAATAACTTCTTTCGCCAGAGAATAGAAAAAAATGGCAGTTTTGTTCAATTCAAGGTTTCTTTACTGAGTTGGCAAAACTACTTATTATTAGGTTAGACAAGGGAAAACAAAGGAGTCTACTCTTGAAACATTTTTTCCACTTCTGATGTTGTTCCTCATTTTATCGATGAACCATTTGAAATTCCAGACCAAATAGCTGTGGGAAAAAACTCTTGAAAGTAATAAGAAACATAAAAGGGCTTAAGAAGGGTTAGAAATGACTAATATTTTCATCAGAATGGCAAAATCTCTTCCATCGTTGAAATTTCAGAATAGTTTAAAACCCACTTGAAAGCTGCTGTCGTTGTCAAAATGTTTGTTAGGTGAAACTAGAGCAAATCTAGAAGGACATATGATCTTGTGATGCAATGATTTGGCTTTT
Source organism: Orbicella franksi (assembly GCF_964199315.1). Taxonomy (NCBI): domain Eukaryota; kingdom Metazoa; phylum Cnidaria; class Anthozoa; order Scleractinia; family Merulinidae; genus Orbicella; species Orbicella franksi. The sequence goes on from NC_138154.1 coordinate 27,155,231, forward strand.
AAGGACCATGTCAAGATGCTTAATTGCTTAACTTCAAGAAGTGTAATGTCCGCGATGTAACATCCAGAACAAAGTTTTGCTGCCATTATTTCACAAAGATTGCAGTTTTCCAGAGATTTCTTTTGACCTAAGTGTCTCTGTTGGATATCTAGCTACATGTAGTTATTTTAGGAAAGAAAAATGATTGTTAAAACATCGCAGACGTTATGTAACGTCCACAACGAAACTTACTTTTGTCATATCTACTTTCTAAAAAAGTTCAGGGTGAAGTTTATATCACTTATGTATTAACTCCAGTGAGGGCCTTTCTCTGATACAAGTGTTTGAAGTCCCTTATATTTCTTAAGCTTAATACAGCAATTACTTAAAAAATTTACTTCGTGCATGTTGTTTTCTGTAAATAAATAAATTTTTTATTTCGAGGACCCCCCCTCCCCCCTGAATACATGGTTGTCACGAGGGAGCTAAAATTTATTTTTCTGTATACTTAAATTTGTCCACAACGTAGAACAGGGTATAATTTCATCTGGATTCCGACACCTCTCATGTGGAATTGCCCTCCAGTTAAACACATCATATCCTTTCCTTCATATTTTAACAAGTATTTACAGCAGAGCAGTCTGCCATATCTCATTTGGAAAGAGTCAAAAGGTACTTTCCTAAAACAATAGGTTCGAACGACCCCTTCAAGGAAACTAAAATATCAATTATTTTCAAAAGCAAATTCAATCAGAAGAACTTAGCGAAATAGGTTCAAAACTTTAAGAGAAACAAAACATCATGCCAAGTCACTGCGCTGTTCACATTTGTTGCAGGAAGAAACCATTTGCCTTGATATATGAGAAAATGTATTTCGAACAAAACAGAACTTGAGAAAATCTGGAACTAATTAAACCCCTAAAGGAGACGAATCATGGCGTGGTCCAGGATTTTTGAACCTCTGAAAGAGACCATATTTAAAACCTATTAAATATATAATTATATTTTTGTGCGTGAAACCCTATACGAGACCATCACAGCTACGGTACGCGGTCACTTCGCCCCATGGTAATATCGCATAGTCACTTCACCCCAACCAAGCGTCAGTTCGCTCCATACAGAAGTTACTTCGCTCCATGATTTAATTAAAGTGTATATATATGCTTACAAGATTGCATCTGCCTAAATGATGTTATAGTCATCCCATTTATAAATACGATCTCGATGACATGTTTGTAATTGTTCGTGTCACTCGCCCTACTCTCTCTTTGTCCCCCAAGCCCTGCCGATGTTGATGATGCGGCTAGTGGTAATTTGCGCTTGCTGATTAATGGCCGATCGATTTTCAAAAACTGTAACCCTGTAGAGTGTGAACTGCATTAAAAACCTTTTTGTTAAACATTTTCGTAGTTAAAGGACTTAAAAAGCGGCTGAGATCTTGGCGTAGTTTAAAAGCTATTGAGTCTAAATATCTTTGGATTTATTGCACATGTACATGTAGTTGGACAAAACTTCTTTTAATGAAGACTGCATTGTTGTTTCTTGCCACACATGCACACCCATGCACGCGTAATGCGTGAACTTACGTTAATTCAAGGTGAGACCTGTTTTTGGCACAATGCGCCAACCTTTCAAAGACTTGTTTATTTGAAAATTGGGAATATGACCTTAACTTCAACTATTTGTGTTATCTCAAAAGATTCTCTATCACTCTTGGATTAGTGAACTTGCAACATAACGCCTTAAAATGCTTTTAGTTTTTTATTGCAACTTCAGTAATTAAGACTTTATTGTTCTTTTCTTGTCATACCTACTACCCACTAAACTTTAAACTTTAACCTGAATGCACCGAGGGACTAGGCCGATAAACCAAACAAACAAAAAACATATGGCTCCAAATAAAATAAAAGCAATGATCAACAATGCAATAGAAAGAACACAGAAAAAAAAACTAAAAACATGACAATCCTTTCAATAAAAATATAAAATCGTAGAAAAAGCCAAAGAATTTATGCAAACTTATCTTTATTCAAACTCGTAATCTTTTCTAAAAGTGTTTTCGCCATCGCACATGAACCGACTACTTTGAATGATTAAAACAGTGAGGCTTACCTGCCTTCATGCCTACATAAAGCTCCCAATTGTTGTTTTAAGTGAAAGAAGAAGAACAAAGTAAAAGATTAGCAGTGCTTCAGGATTTTGAAATTGTTTTAAATTCGTTCTACTGTCTCAGCCACTTCGAAGCGAAATCGTCACAGGCTACGAAATTAGTTGATCTCATAAAAGGTCATGTAGGCCATGTTCAAGTGTCTCTGCTCAAAATTGCCTAACTTCCGGTACTCCAAAATCGGAAATAAATCGTATTTTTGCGAAATTAAACTCGTACTAGTTAGCGTAACGAGCTAAGATTGAAGTTTGGTTGCTTTTCTAGGGATAGTGAATATTTACATGGAAACGATAAACTGTGTAAACACTCAAGAGGACAATCAACAATAACAAAAGATTTTATTCACAATTTCCACTTAACCACCTCTGAGAACAAACTATAGCAAATCCATTCTACGATCTAAAAGGGCAGCGGTATAAACTTTCGGCCTTCGGTCAGTTATTTTCTTTCATTTTGTATTCTCTCAATTTTTACCATTCCATACATAGCATGTAAAAAACTATAATATTAATCAGAGAAAAAAAATCAAATCCCACTTTAAAATCTATGTTAGCTAAACGAAGTAATTATGAGATACAGAAAAACATTTGAGTCCACTCGTGCTCTAGCTCGTTGCAGTGTAGAAAGGAGACCCGCTCAGCCACCGATGCCCTAGTCGATGCTTTTTTCACTTGAATCATACGATCACCTGCATGTTTACTATTGCATCGCTACAAATTATAAGAAAGACATTCATGTTTAGATTCTGGACAAGACTTGAACGTAAGTCACCGAAAATAGCGTCTGTTTAACAAGGTGCAAACTTGACTGCCTGATATATGCAATGTTATATATCAGAGATCTTAAGCCAGAACTCGATACTCAGACTAAATCAGAGCAAAACTGTTTGTTTAATTAACATAGTTTTCTAATGGTCACATGTTTTCTTGTCACTTAACGTATTTTGCCACCTTATGCGCATAACTGTAGATCCTTTTATAATGCAAAACCTAAGCTACACATTTACTTGACGATGACATCCGACGATGTTGAAACGTCGTACATTTCTTTCGCTAATATTTGTGTTGAAAATATTCCCTCAAGCCTTACTTATGCAATTATAATTGTCACGGCAATAAAATAATGAGCTCCAGTCTTTTTTATATAAGAGTTGTTTTTTTGCCTTTGAAGATCTGCCAATAGTTAATTGTACTTGGGATTTGTCCTTTCTGTCGTTACTGATACTACATTATCTTCGCTGACAACAAAGTTCATTTGGCATCATATACTGGCAAGGATTGTATTTTTCGCACTCGTCTACCAATCTTCTCATTGTAGTAGTACTGAAACAGTGAATGGCTCTCGCCATAAATCTTTGTTATTCACAATATTCACATAAAAATATTTTCTAACAGTCACTAGTAGTACCCACACGTTTTTATGCTGTTAAATTTGATTTCAAAATGGCTTGGACTAGGACCTAAATTTTGTCTTGCGAGGAATCTTCAACAGTTTAGAGTTGTCCCTCAAAATATAAAACTGCGATGTTTAACCTTCCAGTCTAAAGCTCGAAACAAAAATTCTCCCTGCAGATTTCCGTACATTTCATTTATTGTTAGTTCTGAGAATTTGGCTGTACATAAAGACAATACATCCCGGTCGGCATTTTCTTTGCAACATACTTGACAACACAAAGACGTGATAAGATGATTTTAGATTTTGATCACTCTTGGACTGAAACCGTTCAATGGTAAACGACAAGAGGAACAAGAAAACGACTTATCTGAGGTAAGATGTTTCCAGGGTCCGAGAGCCGACACACTGCAATTCAAAATGGCTACTCGTCCTTTTGAAAGGGTGTATAGCCTAGACAACGAGAGGAAACATCAATCAATAAAGCCAGCTAGTTTTAGTAAGTTATTGACAAGCAAATTTCCCTGTCGTGTTAATATAGGGATTGTACTACTCTCATATCTGGTTACAATTGTGTTACTCGAAATGGTTATAATCAATCTTTTTTTTCTCACAATGTTCTCACTGAAAATTATTCTTTAATGATTAACACCGCCGTGTTTTTCATTCTGTTAATGTCTTTAATATGTCGTTGAATGGGGCTTAAATTTTTAGTAAACTAAGGTAAAACAGTTTGATGGAGAGTAGCGTTGACCTCGCAAATCAATTTATCGACAACATATTTCCTCTCTAAGTTAACAAGGCATTGATGTGGAGAGAAGATATAAGATTTGAATCACTCTTTGGACTGAAACTGTTCATCAACGGTAAATGATCGACTGAGAGAGAAACTTACCTGAAATGAGGTGTTTCCAGTGACTGCCAACTTGCGCCAGGATTTAAGGCTAACACACTGCGATCCAACATGGCTACACTTTTATCTCAAAGGATGTCTCCATTGAACCTGACTGGGAAGGGAGCAAAACTTAACGAATTCAAGTACTGTTAATCGACTATCAAACTCACCCCTAAATAATGAGGAGATTTGCATTGATTTTCTGAAGCAATATTCATTTTAGAAAGCTCTGCTGTACAGTTGTGTTACATACTGGTACATTAGAACAAGTCCTCTTTGCCTGACCGGTATCCTGGAGGTCATGTTTTCGATCGGCTCTCTACAGGAACACAGATTTGTTTTTTTCCCCTTCCCAATCCAACCTCCTGTCGAGCAGGAAATTCAATCTCTCACAATTCCTCATTGTTGACAAATTTTTTACCAGGATATTCGAGAGCTCTTGGATTGAAATCGTCAAATAGTCAGCGACATATTAAGGTAAGATAAGGAAACGATTAACTTACCTCAAATAGATGTTTTCAATTTAGTTCCACCAGAATCCGAAAGCTACACTGGAGTCAAATTAAAATGGCTGCACAGGCTTTCTTTCCCAAACCTTAGTGTTCACCCTGCGAATAAAGAGCAAGCATCAATAAAATAGGAAATTATTCTCTTTCGTCAATAAATTTCGCCAGTCGTGTTCGTCAATTCAGTAGAAGACAATTCTGTAGTGTCACTTCCTATCATGCTTTACTAAGAAATCAACACACTTGGCTTGCACTGAGACCTTAAATAAACGTAAAGTACCTAGGATTTTCAGTTTTCGTTTCGTAAGACATTTGAAAATGCATCGATATGGATGGTAGTTCAGATTTTAATAACTCTTGGACTGAAACCGTCAAAAGAATTAATTTATCTGGGCCTGTGTATCTAAATTAAAACGTTTGCAATACTTAACTTAAACAAGAGTACAAGAACAACCCACCGTTATCCAAAATGGCTGCACTTTGTCTCTACAGAACGTTTTTAAAACATGAAAAAGAAAAGAGAACGTTAACACATTAAATAGTTTGCAGTGACCTTAATTAATCTTAATGCTTTTGCTATTGTCTGCACGGGACCGCACAAAAAATACTAAGTTCATCCTTCCTGACTGGGACGATTCATTTCCCTTTTTTCATCATGAATATACTCGACATAGTATCACTCTTGACTGACACTGTGAAAAAGAAACAAGAAGGAAAAAAGAATTATGACGAACTTATCTTACTAAAGATGTTTCCAATGTCATCCGCTTCCACAGGGCGAGGGTAAGATACTACAATCCAAAACGTCCGCCCTTTCTTTCAATGCATCTGACTGTGTTCAACCTTGAGAAAAAAAAAGCAATATCAAGAAATCAAGTTGTTATTCTTTTATTCAACAATCTTCCAGTTTATATTTTTGCAATTTCTTTGCAGCATACAATTGACAACGCTTAGGTATGGTAAGGTGATTTTAGATTTTGATCTCTCGATCTTGGGCTGAAACCATTCAATGGTAAACGACAAGAGGAACAGGAAAACGACTTATCTGAATTACGATGTTTCCAGGGTCCAATAGCTAACACGCTAAATACTGCAATCCAAAATGGCTAAACTTTCTTTGGAATGGCTGCCAACTTTGTGCCAGAGACCAAGAGATTGCGCAATGACATCCATCATGGCTACAATTTATTTTAACTGACCTGGCGATAAAAAGAGCGAAAATCAACAAGTTGCAAACGTTCCTGCAAATTGTGTTTTTTCGATTTTTCAGTGTTTTCACCCAAACGAATAAAGAGCAAGAATCAATGAAATAATAAAGTTCAGTGGCGGATCTAGGGGAGGGAGCCGCGCCCCCTCTTATTTTGGGTAAAAAAAGAAGAAATGACAGAAGGAAGAAAAGCCGGCAGGGCAAGTAAAACACAACCGCCCCCGCTTAGCTCAAGGTCTGGATCCGCCCTGAAGTTATTTTTCTTTCATTAACAAGTTGCTAGTCGCAAGCATCAATTCAGTTAACGGCAACAGAATATTGCTTTAAGCAAACGGTGAAAGCTGTCAGAATAATCCATTATTAGTGTGAAATCATGCCACTCCACTTCATTAAACAGTCTCAGATGAACGTGCTGGTTAATTCTGACAATTTGGAGACAAATCAAGACAACATTCCTAAGTTAATGATTAGAAAACTGCCATGAACTTAATTTGTCTTGACTTAACTTATGTCCTATCTGAACAAAGATGTTTTCAATACTTTTAAACTTCGAGCTACTTAGAAAAGAGTACAAGAGCCACACATGCACTGCAATCAAAAATGGTCGCGCTTTTCCCCAACATATCATTTTAATAACCTGAAAAAAGAAAAGAGTAAACATTAATATAAGGAATATGTATTGACTATACTGACTTAATTTAGCGTTAAGTTCAAAAACTTGTCTTAAAACAAAAGAGAACCAGATATTTTGTGAGACATTTAAAGCATAAATCCTGTAAATCATACACGATCTCGCCCTAATCCAATTTGGTGCTACTTAACAATTAGACCCGTGCCCCTTGAGGGCGAAGGGTCTAATTGTTTTAGTATCACCCAACTAGTCAGACAGAAAAGGTAAGTAATAGAGTTAGCAAATGCAAGTTGAAGAAATATTTAGTTGGGAATAAACGAAAGAAAATGTCACGCTCGATGGCGCCAATTTCGCTACTCGAGGACTATTACTAATAGTCCCCTAGTAGCGTAGCCAATCAAAATGCAGGATTTGCATTAGTCCACTAGTTGGGTGATACTAATTAAAGATAGCACAGCTTGTAAGATCCAAGTGTGACATTTTTTCTATTATTCGTTCTTGCGTAATTTGTTTTTCCTTTGCGTACGCAAATTAGTTTATACTTCTTTTCGTTCTTTTGTTTAGTCTTTTTTTTTTGCGTCAATTTAGGTGTTTATTCCTTTCTGTCAGTTTTCGCGCCCTCGTTAGCGTTTCTTTGCTGTTTCATCTTCATTAGCGCCTTTCTAAGTTTCTATAGTTTTATTTTCCGCATGTTCTAGCGTATTTTCCATATCATAGCTTTGCAGTACAGTTTTGGGGCAGTTCATTTTGGTCCGCGCTTAGCGCAGTTCTATTTAGCTTTCGTGCTAGTCTCTTCGCGTCATTCGCAGTCCGTTTCACAACAGTTTTCTCTGGCCGAAACAATGTAAGTGTAATTCACAGTCCTCGTTTTGCAGTTTTGTTATTTCTTTATTCGAATTTAGCTTAGTCGCAACTTGTAACTTTTGCTCTTTTACTGTTTTAGTTTCAACCCACGCTGTTTGTATCCACGCTGTTTCTATCCACGCTGTTTGTATCCACGCTGTTTGTATCCACGCTGTTTGTATCCACGCTATTTGCATCTACGCCGCTCGTATGCACACTCTTTGTACCACGCCGTTTTGATTTGTGGAGTTGTTTATTAAAGGCCAAGAGAGTTTTTTACGCTTATTGTAGTTTCACAGCTCATTTCCCAATTTTTTCATAATGTGCTTGACAAAGTAAGAAGACATTAGATTTTTTCCTTATATATATTTTTCCTTTTGTATTATTTTTTGATATCAATATAATTGATATGTCGTGTCAATTGTTTGTACGTATCAGTGACCAACACGAAAGCCTATGCTACTTTGGTCAGTGAGCACATTTCATTTTGGATATTTACTGCAGTTATATTTCTTTTCTCATTTTAATTAATGTAATTTCTGTTTATACTGTTAAAGTTATAATTTTTGTAAACAGTGCAAACCAATAAAAATCTGAATCGGAAATCTGATCACTCTTCGGCTGAGACTAAATTTCATTCATTCATTCATTCATTCGTTCGTTCGTTCGTTCGTTCGTTCGTTCGTTCGTTCGTTCATTCGTTCATTCATACATTCATTCACTCACTCAGTCATTCATTCATTCATTCGTTCGTTCGTTCGTTCGTTCTTTCGTTCGTTCGTTCGTTCGTTCATTCGTTCATTCATACATTCATTCATTCATTCTGTTTATTTTGCCCTTTTACTTAATGTACAGTATTTATACAGCAGGAGCAATAAAAAAATTACGACGAACTTATTTGACTTAAAGGGTCTAAAAGATGTTTCCAATATCATCCTCTTGTACAGAAGCCGAGAATGAAACACTATACATCCATAATTATATAAATTTCTGCCTTTTCTTTCAACCGACTGTACATGTGTTACAGCCTCCAGAAAAAAAGGAGATGCCAATAAATCAAGTTGTTATCCTTTATTCAACAGCGTTTCAGTTTGATAATCTGTTGCAGTAACAAACAAATCTCGTACATTCCGGCTGAAATCTACATGTTACTTGCGGGATTTTGATGAATTGAAGTTGAAACCGTTTACCAGGTAAACGACAGAAGAAATAAGAAAATCTATTATGTACTTATCTGAAATAAGACAAATAGCCAACTTGCTCCAGGGTTGTCCGAGAACTACAAATTGCAATTTAAAAAAAAGATATTCGTTCGACCTGCAAAAAAACATCGAGAACGTTGATAAATGAAGCAATCTTACTGTTTACTCAGCACTGAATCGAAGACGTAAGAATTCTAAGTAACTCATGTTCAGGGTTTTTGCAAAACAGTCAGGACAGAACGGTTTGAAACAGCGTTTTAGATAATCGTCATTATGAATGCATCAGTGCATAACAAACTTTTTGTCAGACTTTGTCAGTCTTGTTTAGCGATTAATAAAAAGATCAAATAAAGAAAAAAACCTGGGATTTACCTGTAAAACGGAGTCGTTTGGAGATAGAGGAAGAGATCGCTACGGGTGGAACGGAACCTCAAAGCTGAACACGGTGAAATGGTTGCCGCAATTCCATGGATACGCCTTTGTTTTTTCTTGTACCCGAAGGAGAGAGGAAACTATCAATAAAACAGTAACAACATGAACGAGAGAGTAAATTAAGTTGCTGCTGAACGGTGACGGCGTACGAACCTTTTAAAACTAGTCATGGTGCGTTTCAATGTGTTTGGCTTAACGAACCTAATAAATCTTTAATTCAGGGCGTTTGTCACTCTCAGTATTAAACAACTTCTTCACGGTGAGCTCGTTGAAACTATCTCAACAAAATGGCCATTTAATCGAAACCGTGCGCGCTATACATCAGAAGTGGCCATGCTATCGAAACGTCTCGAAAAGCTATAACAAGAACCGATGAGTTTGTGTATACTTATCCGCGGAGAGGAATACACATCGACGAAGATTCGCTTCACCACAATTACGGCACATGACGGTTGCAAACACCAAAATGAACGGGGTGTCCTTTGAGACTTCGTTATATACGTGATTAAAATTCCTATCAGCTACAAGAGAAATGTCTTGCTGCATCAAAATATTCATTTTGTGCGTCAAACAACAAAGAATACAATAATATCTATAAAAAATATGATCGCGTCGCGAGTACAGCACGCAATTCAATTGTAATTATGGTATTTTATTTTCTTTGCAAAAGGTACAAAACAATTACAGGGTTTACGAGCATTTAAAAGAAGGTAATTCTGTGGTGTCACTGAGACAAATATATGTAAACCCTAGGTAAAACTGCAATTCCAGGAACTTCAAATTCATCGCAGTGATTTAAATGCGCAAAGTGTTCTACTAAGAATTTCAGTTGCGTCGGTTTTTCACGGACCCAAGGCCTATATATATATAAAGGTGTTGATGAGACGCCAACTTATCGGCTTTGTTTGCCCGTTGATAGGTTCGCAAAGCGTGTTTAAGCTATTTGAGGCGTTAAATGGCGTTACTAGACTGTCCGGTGAGAACATTGGGACTACAACACCATCGGAAAAAAATTGTCTAAATTTGGAATTGAAAACATGTCAAAAATAATGTGATAATAATGTGGGGAGCAGGAATGACACAGTGGACAGAGGGCTTGTCTCCCATCAATGTGGCACAGGTTCGATCCCGGCGCGGTACCATATGTGGGTTGAGCTTGTTGTTGGTTCTCGCCTTGCTCCGAGAGTTTTTCTCCAGGTTCTCCGGTTTTCCTCCCTCCCGGCAAAAACCAACACTGCAATAGGACCATGATAGAGGGCTCACATGAAAACCAGCTAAGGCTGACGTGGCTATCCTCTCTAAAACATTGTAGTATCACTAAACTTGTCGAAAAGAAGCTGTGTTTGACTGATTTTTTTTAACCCGTGCACATAAGGTCTCACAAGTGAAACAACCACCCACGTGATCAGCCATTGCAAGAAGCATAGCTGAAACGGCAAAAAAAAAATCTTTACATACAGGGATGTTTCTCCCACGCACGCTAAAAGTACAAATGGGAAATCTGTCTTAAGACTTCTCGCCCAGAAACTTTTAAAAGTATGATTTCGTGACTTATTTTGTAAACAACTTTATACAAAGAAAGCATGATCGTTAGCTAGACTGTACCTAAGGCAAAAAAGCCTGCGTCGAGTTTCATCAACAGCTAAAAGAAGTATATCCAGTCCTGCATATGTCCTCTTTGTAAAACAGTTCCAGTGCACTGTAAGATAAGTAGTTGTATTCTTTGACGTCCTCTCCCCGTTTTAGAACCTTTGATCAGTTCCCAACGCCCAAAGAAAATCTTAAGTAGCCTGCAAACAAGCTTTCTAATTGGAAAGAATCGTAAAACGGGGCTGTCTTTCCAAATGTTCGTCTTGTAGTAAAGAAAACGCTAAAGAAGTTGAACTGAGTTTGATTTTGACCTAGCAGTCGAAAACGGTTTTTATTTTTGAAATGCTTATGCTGAATACGCTTTCTTGACAACCATTCATCCAAATCTGGAAGTGATGGCCGAGACTGTGTAGAAGCGCCCTTTGATATAGTTCTGGCACATCGCTTTAACACCGAAGCCTCCGTGTTAGTGGTTTGAAAAGCCCTATGCATCTTGTAAAACAAGAAGCAAAAGAAGCATTTGCTGGGACATCCCGTAGGTAAAGACGATTCGAGAACACTTTTCCAACCCTCAAGCTTTGGTGGAAGTGGTTTTTTTTTTTGAGAATAAAGTACTTTATTGGTTTCCTGCACTACTTAGTGGTAATTACAACAACTATCACACATATCGCCTAACCTACTTATCACTGGTTTCAACAGTACTAACGTTGACATTTCTCTCATGTATAACTTAACTAATTTCATGAAGCTCCTTTTTAGTAACTACAATCCTATGAATTAATTTAAGGTGGCTCAAAACAGTTTCCAGCAATTAGATTTGGATGGGTCATTATAACCACTCTTTATCACTTGATGCTACAATCATGGTATAAAAAAACTGCCCAATCATTGGTGAACACGTTATTATCATTTTCGTGACACAATAGGTTACCATAGCAATAGTATGACCTGCTAAAAACACCCTTAATTACAGCTTCAGGGGCTTATAATTCAAAACCGGCACGGCGAAATTTTTTTATATTATCAAATTTTAATAAGCATGATAAGACGCAACTTTGGCAAAGTTTTAAAAAAAGCTGCACATTGGGTTCAGAGCACCTTAAATTTATGTTATTTTTCACTCAGTCATACCACGAAGACCTGAGCTGAATACAAAATCCATTGAAAGATTCTCAAGTAGCTGTTGTACGGAGCGCGAAACAATCAAATATTCAGAAAATTCAGCAAGACCAGAAGTAGATTTTGAGCCCAATTGAGGCGAAATCGTGTTCGGCATATTTCTACCAAAGAAAGCTGTATTAGCAGAAACTAACTATGGTTCGTTTCTATTCTTACTAGGACCTGTCTATGGTCAAAATACAAGCGAAATCAATTTTTCGACTTGTGCCATTGATAGACGATTTTGGTCGATTGTTACAGGAATTCACTCTTAATTATTCAACCTTAGAGTACTTTTCTTAAATCTTTGTATTTTTGTAATATATCAAGGGTTGTAAAAACGGCGAAGAGATAAAATAATAATAATAATAAAAAGACTTTCATTATTCGATTTTGATCCTTTTTTTTAAAAACGTGGCAAGAAAATGGTGAAGAAAGTCTGCGCGATGAAACGAAAAAATGATGATGATGATCAGAAGGTCAGGTTGATACAATGAGAAAGCACTGTGTACTAAACAACAAGTACACGTCAAATTTAGCGAGTTTTTTCAAAGTTTCACCATCTACGCTCAGGACCACGGCTACTGCTACTACTGGAAGATAGTCTTGATCGTGGCCGGTCTGAAAGCTGGATCATGACATCTCACTGATTCCCCGTTAAGTCTTCAGTTCTCTGCTAGATCAACGTCAGTCTCGTTCCCATAGCCCTCCGGGTTTCGTTTGATCACATGATAACGGCATAAAGGACGAGTAGCAAAGGGGTGGACGAAGATAGCCACCGCGTATTCTCTTTGAGCCCACAGCCTTCACTTGCAGTATGCCTAGAATTGCTTCTCTGTTGTAAGACTTTCTTGCAGCTAATATACAAGCGGTAATCCATTTGGCAAATTTCATTATCGCGAGAGACAAGAGCGCAAATCACGGATCATCCCTGCAATTTGTCCAACTCATCTACAAACTCCAGCACATCAAACACGTTTTTTAGGCCTAAGTCCGTTCTAATCGACGAGTAGAAGAATTCTGGACTCTACAATCAGGATAAGAACACATTGGAATTAAAAAGTAATCTACTTTCTAGCTTCAAGTTGCAACTTGCTAAAAGGACTCCCTGATCAGTGTGGACAGGGTATTTAAATATTGCTTCGATGACCAGCGGAAAAACGTCTGCGCTGGCACGTAATAGTCAATTAACGAGTGATTTTTATTTGTAGGATCGTTCTCAACAATCAAACTGCCGCCAATTCAGTTATATTTTAAAAATAAACATAATTTACCTCCTTTCTAAGATCTTGCAGTCGCAACAACATCCGACCATCCAGCCTTTCAACAGCTTTTCCATTCAACCTGTAAAAATTGTTTTGAAAGTTTAACTAGGAAATTTAGGGAGAAAAAATGTCTCAAATTTCAAATGTAGTATTTGTCATTCTTTAGAAAAGAAGACCCTCTTTCGCATGACATCATCAAGTAAGGGCTGACCAACCTCGTTATCAAAGGAACAGCCTTTTTCCCAGGGAACGCTGACTTTTTCAGGGAGATGAGAAAGATACCTGGAAATGAAGCTGACGTTCGATAGCCAGCAGAACAGGCGAATCGCGAAGCGCGCTCGTGTGTCGCGTTTCGTGCTCTGCCCCAAATTCGCCTGTTGTACAGTAAGCAATCAATCAAGTTTAGACAATTAGCATTCCTATTTGAAAGAATTGGCTGAACCCTTTTTGAAAATGATTTGGGAATATAAAGAATGAATATTTAGCCACATGAAAAAAAAAAAAACAAAATCACTCAACTGCAGGGGGCGCGAATTTTGTTCTTGTATACCTTGTTTGCTAACTATGATTTTAAAATTGCATAACCTTTATCTATATTTGGAACGTTTTTAAAGCATGAGGGCTAGTGGGGCCGAGCAATTAAATGACAAAAACATGCAAATATTTCAAATTAAACAAAATTAGGTTAAAAACCCCAACAAGCATGAGGCAAACCAGTTGGCTATTTACAAGCGTGAAACTGGACTCGGGCCTATCGCGTGACAACTCCAGCCAGTGGTCAGAACGGGCGTGAGTTGAACCGGCCGAACACGCAACCTAACCTTATTAAGTCACCCTGCCTCCTCACGATGGAGGAGACACTAGTTCGTGAGGAAGCTCACCATCCACTGAATAACACAGAGAAATGGATCGTATTTACAACCACTAAAAAGCTTGAAGTATTGCGGAAGCCTGCAGAAAAGAGTTTCTGACCTCTCTTCCAATCCCACATCGTTGATCCAACTTTTGACATCACCGAGTGTCCAGGATCTGATGGAAGACTGGGGCGAGGCATCGACAACATCTTCTAGCACGGCTGCAATATTAACATCAAATCAAAAATCACACCTCTAAATCGATTCTTAGAGTGGTCACTGAATGACACACGAGATTATCCTGAAACTAGACAATCACCAACGGAATCAGTCTTTAATGTCAATTATCCCATTTCCAAAGTAACCACTCAAATCAGGGAAAGATAGATAACTTGGTCAATAGGTTACGCCAACGAGGGGTTACTGCTTGAAATATCATCTTTCTACATTGGCCTCAGCGGATAATTAACTATTACTGCAAAATATGGTGATTTGGCAGTGGCGAGCAAACCAATCATTTGTCGAAACCGATGGCTGAGGCAAATAACTGATCTGCAAGACACGGACAAATCACGATACTTTGCGATAACCGAGTTCAATAATTGTGTTATCATTCGATCACCAAATTTGTTTTCATATTCAAGTCACCCCGTGACAGCTCAGTGAAACGATCAGCCATTTTTCACACGAGAGCGTGGTTCTAACTAGGTATGCACGAGTAGAATATTATTTGCAGCAAAACACATTTAGACGGTATTACGTATTAGCATACCATTATTTGTTGGTAGTTATTTGCAGGTCACGTGGTGGACTCTCGGCCAATACCTTGTTATCACCCCCAAAATTAACAATAAGTAACAAAGTGATTTACAAGCCTGCCGATCGGACAAAACAGTTTCTTCAGAGACTTACAGCTTTTGTTAATATTTAGCTCTAAAGCTTTCATTAAACAAATGCTTAACAATGGCATTTTTATACCTTGAACAATACTTTCCTGGACTGCTATTTTCCCTCTGTTTCCCAGTTCCTTTACTAGCTTGTTGGCGTTCAAGTCTAGTTTATGTTTTTCGCTGAAGTCAATCCAGAATTTGGAGCCCATTATAAAGCCAAGCCATCCGTCAGGTCTGTATTTATTTTCCATCATCAATGGAATGATGTCTTTATGCAGCTGGAATGTGTACTCTGCTTCTAAATTAGTTCATTAGTCAAAATAGAATTTAGTTAACTTGCTTCAATTAACTAATAAACTCAACAGTATTCACTTTACAGCACATCCGGGTTTCTACCGCTAGGGCGACTTATAACATGGTTGCCACAGACATCCCTTTTCAAAATACCCTGACTTTTCCCTGATAAAAATAAAATTGAAATCCCTAACCAAAGAAATACAAAATATCAGGTCTAATTCCGGCTTCTTCGTTCATTAAGAGTGATAATTTTCAACACATTTTTCTTCTTCATCAAAAAAAAATATCGTTGAGACAACAGTGACCCCAAATCTTTCTTCCAGCCTTCAATGGTGTTAAGACTGATATCAATTTTCCTTGACTCAAAATAAAATTCTCTGACTTTTCCCTGACCTTGAAGAATTTTTTTCGCTGACCATTTCCTGACATGTGACAACCCTGTATAAGGTTCACCGTGACTGGACGATTTAAAGAGAATTTGCACACTGCTAGCTGGTGATTGGCTTACATTTTGCTTTAACGAAAAAAAAGAGCTGTGGGCTTATTTCCTTTTTCAATTGCGCACAATGTTTCTGTTCAGTCCATTGGAAATTTCCAAGACGGAGACAGAACCTTCCGAAAAGGTAGTCCTGTCTCCCCTTCGGCCTTTCCGAATGTTAATTCGAGTCCCATTCCGTCACGCTTCGTTTGTACCAGTTTCCAAGCTTCTTGGTTTTAACGGGCTCACACTTTAACCATTTCTTCGGGAAAACTTCCAGTGAAAGATTCTCCGGCACCGAACAGAAAGTCCGAACCAAAATTTTCGAAAATGTTTTGTTAATCAAAACCAAAACACCCTCCTTGTTTCTACGGTTATGGAGACTATTCTTTGGTTTCAAAGAACGTCTCTTATATTTTTAAATCATTGTTACAAAATAATTTGCCAAAGAACACATTTTTTATAGATTCCTCTACAGACCTACAAGTATTTAGCTCTCCCCAATTCCTTTAGGAATTTCCATGTCCATGTAACTTTTAATTTGAAAAGGAAACAATGAAGTTTCCTGCTAGGAACTAACCAAGGTTATTATTCATCTTCCCTCTTTATCAGGTTTAGCTTTTGAGATTTCTTCGTGTAATGATCTTTAAACATTGCAACTATTGCCACAGCATCTGTTGTAATTTGACTCTGAAAAAGAAGTATGCTAGAACTAACGTGCTAGAATTCCCATTTTTTTTTTTCAAACAATTGTAGATAACTGGAATTAACTGGAATGAACTTACATTGGACACTCGATGTGAATCCAATCGATAGAGAGCTTTTAAGGCAAAAGCTAGAAAATTCTCAATGACAAAATGTCATAATTTTAATGAGAGGGGGTGAGGAGATATTTCTTTCTTCCTTTTTTGCGGTCTGTTTTTATATGGGGTTTTGACTCCTTTGCAGATCGTCCATATGGCTTATTTTCATTCTTTGAAGTAGTCATTAAATCATTACAAATGTGATATATCATTACCTGACCGGCAGTTGGGGCTCTCTTTGTATTTCTGAGATACACAGACCAACACGACGCTGGCATTTTCCACAGCCTTGGCCATGCTCTCCAGTGTAGAGCCGCCCATCTCATCAATGTCCATCCAAACCTTGTAGCCGTCCGCCTGTAGCTTGTTTTTTAACTGAATCACAAGTGTTTGAACATCCCACTGGTAACTTATCATTACGTGCTTGGTGTCTGAAATGAATAAACAAAACAATGCAAGCTGTGACGAAGTTAAAAATGCAATACTCCAGTAACTAATGTTACTTACAGACATTGATGTAAGAATTACATTCATATCTTTTTCACCCATGATTATAAAGCCTTGGCCAAACGGATTCACAAGTAGTCGCAAGTACCGCAAGTTGAATTGAACTCGCGTAGAGACTTGCGCTGGGTGGCTAAATGGACTCGCAAGTTTCCTCGCAAGTGGCCAAAAAAAAAAAAAACATTTCAAGGCCATTTCACGTAGACATATCCTGTATTTCATTTGCTAATAGATTGCTATAACAGACGCCACTCGACCTGCGTTGACATGGGTTGCGTGGCCAAACAGTGAAAAACTTGTGTCGACTTGCGTAAAAATTTGATTTCGACCAAAGTGAGCACAAGTCATCGCAGGTAAGTGCACACAAGGCCTGACCAAAAGGACTCCCAAGTAGACCCAAGTTTTCAACTTCGGTGTACTTGCGAGTCCATTTGGCCAAGGCTGAATATCTTGTTAGTCGTTTTTAAACATTTACCTGTAGTTAACACCCAGTCATAGAAACTACTTCACTATCAGCATTTAATTCTGTATGGTGTTTGGGGATTCCCAATCGTAGACAGCTGTCTTGCTGGGGTTAAATCACTGAGAGTGGTATAGAGAGGTAATAGGCAATAAAAGATCTTCATACCTTGCACATGCGCACCTGTTGCTTCTTGTATTTTAACTGACTGTTGTTTCTCCTCTGCGTGTTTCTCTTTGCCTTCGCATTCCCATAATGCACCAGCAGCAGCTTTCTTTATCTCACTGTTCTCTGACGTTAGAAGTTTCTTTAGCTCAGGAATAGCAACTGTATCACCCTTGATTTGTTTTCTGTTTTCCTCATCAAAAGCCAGGGTCCACAGTGTATTACAGGCGTTGAATTTCTCCTCATCGTCTTGTGCACTTTGCAACATTTTGACAATGATAGGAATAGCTCCACATTGAGCAATCTGAAATGAATATATTAAGATTGTAAAACTTCTAATTATTGCATTACACCTGACCAGGATACTCAATTTTCTTTTCAATGAGGCAGGTTTACAAGAAATGCTTCATTTGAGATACAGGATTAATGATTTTTATTCTGAAAAGCAATAAACTAGCATCTTTATGGTTAAAAGACAAGTCCACATGGGGCCAAGTGCTCCATACCGCCAGTGCTTATTCCAGTTTCTAAAGCGACTAGGAGTATTTCTACTCCCCCCTGGATGGGATGTTAGTCCATCACAGGGTTACCCCCAGCATTAAATTCGCCTTACCCATTTATACACCAGTGGGTAGAGAGAAACACAGATAGAGTAAAGTGTCTTGCCCAAGAACACAACACAATGACCCTCAACAGGGCTCAAACCCAGACCACTCAATCCAGAGTCCAGTCCACTGACCATAGGTCACTGCATCTCCTATAGAATGCAAAATTCACAACAGCAGTTTTACCGTTTTCTTGTTGCTGTCATTGACTGCAATTTGCGTCAGACCTTCAGCAAGTTCAGAGGAAGAGAAGCCTATATATCTATGGCTTAAAGTATTCAGCGATCTTTCCAGCAAGCTTGTGAGAAACTTTATTGGACCTGAAGAAAAAACACATAATATACCAGTAAAGGGAGGCTTATAACTTAACAAATAGATTCCATGTTGTTGTGCATGTGTTCAGTAATTGATCACAGATGACGCAAGAATGTGGTAAGAACAAGAAGTGGGGCACGAAGCGATAGCTAAGAATGTCACTGATATGTGTGTCCGCTAATTCAAACTCCGTTATTTTGGACTCATACCCGTTTCCCTTGGCTTTACCCTTTAGTCAGTAACTATCAGCTATTTCAAACTATTTTTCATTTCCCCTGAGAGTTTGAAATAGCAGGGTTTAACTGTAAGAATATCTGTTAGTGTAGGCATAAACTATGGTGTAGGGAACTTTTGAATTCTCCAAATCTTTCTCTCACGTTTGCGTCATGCAACATTGCAAGTAAACATATGAGCAAAATGTTTTATTTCTAAAATATTAACATACACAAACTGAACCACAGTTGGTCCTAAGTTGGGCAAAGATTTCTTCTTTGCTTCTCATGAATACTGAGTACATTTCAAAATTTGCATTACACTGATCAACATTAAAATTAAGCACATATGCATAAGCATAAGATGACATATGCCTATGCAGTAAGATATTGATAATAATTATTAGCAGCTTTTGTTAGGAATTTTCCTAAAAAAGGTGCCTAAATTATTAACTTTTTACTGCATCTGCATATGCCAGCTTATGCTTATGCTTATATGCTATAGTCAAAACCAACCTTAAAGGCTTGTTTACACTAGCGCATTCATGTACTGGTGAAACAAATAGATTCATTTGTGCTCATGGGCGTAAGCATAAGCCGACAGATGCAGAAGTATGATGTTGACAATAAGCACCTTTAGTTCTGATAATTTCCAAACAAAAGATGCTACTTAACACCACTCTACTGTGTTTACATATGCTTATGCTTGCGCATTTTTGAGAACCAGCCTTTAGGTTTACCTTCATCAGCCATGATCAAATAATTGTTCTCTTCGTCAATCAAGTAGGCCAGAATAAGCAGACTTTTAGCACTGTAAAGTGCAACTTCTGCTTTGAGCAAAGGTACGAGCACATTCACTGCATGACAAGCGGCAAAGTTCCTCCTTGTTGGCACACGTTTTGATAAGTTATGAAGGGTGCCCAAGGTCCGAGATAGTACCTTGCCACGCACCGTGAATCTAGTTTGGTGCTGTG
Source organism: Orbicella franksi (assembly GCF_964199315.1). Taxonomy (NCBI): domain Eukaryota; kingdom Metazoa; phylum Cnidaria; class Anthozoa; order Scleractinia; family Merulinidae; genus Orbicella; species Orbicella franksi. The sequence goes on from NC_138154.1 coordinate 27,175,055, forward strand.
TTTGGGCATTCTGTCATAAATACAATGCAGTACAACCTCGATCATTAATACAGACATTCAATGAACACAAATCAACACTGAGGTAAAAAAAGCAGAACATCCCAACTCCCCCAATGGGGCTTTTCAGGGCCAAACAAATAATGTTAATGAAGACAAGAAGGTTAAAAATCCCATCGGGAAGGAAGCAAACAACCACGACAATGAGCTGAACTCAGGTCTACCATAAAACAACTCTTAGTAGGTAGTGGACAAAATAGGATATCCACCTGCGACTTTGGGATTTCTCAAGTCCACCACACTAACCACTTGGCAACACTGCCTCCCTCGTAACTAGCTACAAGTATAGGAACACTTACCACAAATTTTAAGTTGTGTGGAATTGTGTCCTGGAGTTCTTTAATCATTTCAACAAAAAGGTGCACCATACCAGCTTCATTGCAAGCCAAGCAAAATGGATCATGGACATCGGTGAAATTTAGAAGTACAGCGATTAACTGAGAAATGATATCCTGTGACATTTTTAGAGCATCGGTCTTTGCTTTGTCTTGTTCAGACTCCTGCAAAAAAGGTTTATAAAGATCTCTTATACATGTAAGTAAACTTGTGCATGTCTAATAGAAGGGCCCCTGGTACTTTCTGAGGACTAAACACTTATAATATGTAGACTGTCATTTTGTCACATGATTTTCGATTATCAGATATACTTTGTACAGTACCAACATTTTGACATAATTAGGGATATGAGATCATGATAGCTCCGAAAGCTCCAAGTATGGCTGGGGTTCAATATTCTACTTCTGAAACAACTTAATTGAAGTATGAATTAAACAGAATCAGGAAGCAATATTTTTGCTCGATAACAAATTTTTGTTTTAAGCAACTTTTCCAGTAAAGCTATTCAATTTTACTGCAGTGCCCAGATGTGAAAGAAATGTACTTTGAGGTTAGTTGGGCATTATGCACATAATTTTCAGCGTATAAGCACTCAAAAAAGGCCCCAACACCAGCTGATAGCCAAATTACTTATGGGAAACTTGTTATCCAATTTGATAATCGTAAGGGTATAAGGGCAGGAATACCAATTGACACTTCATATTAACTGAAAATTCTCTCAGAATCCTATGAGCCATTATTTGTGACTAGCCTTCCTATTTTACTGCGACTCAATTGCATAAAAAAGGGGCATGCAGGTACAAAACACGGGCTGGATCAATTCAGATGACTGATTTAAACAACAGCAGCAGCTATAATTGTTTATGCCTTGTTCTTGACTAAATCAGCGATCCAAATTCATCCCATCAGAGTTTTTTTCTCTGCCTCACAAAAAAGTGCCCCACAGGATGTCATTAAAGACCATACCCCATAACACCTGACACGGCTGAGTATGCTTGATTTTCCCTTGATGCTACAGGTGAAATTACCTGTTTTTGATAGAATTCACCCATAAAGTAACAAGTTTGCTATACAGCTGTGGAGAACAAGGCTACAGGTGACTCAAAACTTAATGACAGCCCTGAGTGCCTTGTGCATCATCTCTTGAACTGAGCATGTCTCGCAACCCTTTTGCCGCGGTAAACATTGCACAGAATAGACTCAAGTTGTGAGCTACGCTAATTTCTGGGCATCTTACACTAGCTGCCCTTCCCAAACTCCGAATTTTGCATTTATCTGTCACGCTGACAAATATCTCAGGGGTTGGCCAGCCCCCACGGGGTACTCCCATATGTGGACTATATAGGTATGTGCCGCCCCAAAGGATATGTTTTTTTACCCGTTTTGGCCATGTTTTTTAGAAGAAGCTACCTTTTTGTCACAGGTTGGTTTCCAACCTAATAAAAGCATATAAACATTGCCTTTAAAATTGATCTGAACAAGGGAACTCAGGTGTTCAATAGGGTATCAAATTTTTGGTCAGGTCATAAATAGGATGGGCAAAATCACAGATTTTGTTCTTAAATAGGGTATGGTAAGCGTTTTGGAAAGCGGGCGTACCCCTAGGAGTACACACCCCCCAGGTGGCCAGCCCACAGTGGACAAATATACAGCTGGCAATATCTTGTGCGACATGCCTCGCGCAAGTCTCTCATCTGTTCAACTAAATTTATATTCATGTAGTAGCTATACTTGGAGGCATGAGTTTTTTAAACCAATCATTGAGTGTACCTGTATACAGCAAAACCAAACCTTTTTTACAACATTGCAAGTCAACAAGAGTGCTTGCTAAGACTGCTAACCTGCTCCTCAGCTCTCAAACCCAAATCACCCTTGCTTCCCTCTGCATCCTTTTCTCTGTCCCATGTGGTTAGGTCTTGGTATTTAGTTCTGCTGTCAACAATTATTTCATAAGCAAGCTTGGGAATCCCCAAAGTTACCGCAAATTCTGTCAGTGCAAATCTATTCTTCGGACTCTTATCTAGGATGTAAACATTGTACAAGCCTTTAACATGTTGGAATGCTGCCAGTGAAATCAGATTGCCATGGTTTTGGGCTTCCTTCAAAGCGTGATAATGATCCTTAGTTGTCCTCAAAGTTGGTGCAATGTCCGGATATTTTTCGCTGAACAAAGTTAGTGCAGAAGTTGGATTGACAGGAAAATCTCTTGCTTCTCCATTTCGATCTGGATTTTTGGATACAATATCCACTTCATTTAGGTAACCCGCATCATTAATGTTATTTACCGACCTGAGCCTTGCAGTATCAACCATAGTTACCACGATTATCAGTTGAGTTCGGCGGGACGAAAGTTTGGTCACCAAGTTTAAACGTAAAAATCGTGTTGTTGTCACGAACAACTGACTCGTATCCATTGACAACTTGTCGACCTTTGACGTCATTGGCAGCAAAGCGTGCGACATGCGACCAACGCACAGCTGTTAACGGCTGTGATCGATATTGGGCTGTTCCGAAAACGAGAGTGCCGAGTGCGGAGTGCGGAGTGCGGAGTGCGGAGTGCGGAGTGCGGAGTGCGGAGTCTAAAAAGAAAAGAAAAAAATTTTAAAAAATTAAAAAAAAATTAAATAAAAGAATTTAAACGTGAATTAAAAGAATAATTAAATACATAAATAAACTAGAAATAGAAATTTAAGAAATAAAAATAATAATTATTAAAAAATTCACACCGCCTGAGGTGGACTGTTCATATCGCGTATATTTCATTCACTCCAAATGCTATATTCAACTCCCGATTTTCATAATTAGCGGTTCACTTTTAGGAAAAAAAAGTAAAGAACAGTCCAGTTTTGACCATATCCAGAAAATGTGAGAAATTACACCTTCGGTTTCCTTGGAAAGCTGTGTTGCCTCGAAACAAACTCAAGCTTTACTTTCCAAAACTGCCCGTGTGAATTAACCCTTCAACCATTCAACAACTTGTCAACTGCGCGTCCAAAAGTTCTCGCAATTTGATTGATGAAATTCAAACTAAAACCTTGAAAGTTTTTTTAGCACTGAAAAATAGTAAGATAAAAAAAAAAAATGTGGATTGAGAAATAAAGAAACAAATAAATACACAGGTAAAGCTGCATTTTGAGAAAACAAATTCTAACAATAAAATATTTTCCCAAAAAAGCCATTTTAACTGGCAGCGCCACTTGTCTCGCCAACTCCACGTGCAGCTGCGGCCATGTATTCAGTTCTGTTGGAATTTAATATCTTCTCCGATCGAAAATTACTGATTTCAATTCCCCAGCTCCCAGTCTATAGTCATCGTGGAATTAGCGTTTCGGTTCCTTCCGACCGCAATATTCGGGACGTACCATCTCTTTAGGTGGTCGGTCCACCGTAAGAGATACCAATTCTAAAACAACACACGATTTCCCAAAATCGCGTTTTTAACCTCCAATGCATAAGGTACCACGAGCACCCTCGTCCCGTCCCCCTTGGCCGAAGTTTGTCGTTCTCAGTTTGACAAACCGGTTTGTTCCCCTTCTTCTCTTCATTTATGTAGGACAGGGGCGGGGGAGAACACACTGCGACGCCTGGCACTTTTTATGTACGGTGTATCTGAATCATTCAACGCAAAATGACGTCACATCCGGTAAAAAAGCGAGATGAGCGGCAAAATCAAATTTGAATATGGCATAATCGTTCTCTCAGTAAAATGGCAATATTTTGCAATCGGCCGGATGTTTTTAACGTTTTATTTGGCCACGATGAACAAAATTTTGTCGTCTTTCTCGTCATATCAGTTTGTTTGAAGAACTGGACAATTATTTATTTAAAAACACGCTGTTTCGAAGGCGTGTTTTTTGCGAAATGTCGTCATTTCTTCGTCGCTGAATTCCACAGGAGTCATCGTTTGCGTGGAAATAATGAATTCTAGGTAAGTTGCACTCAATTCAAATATCCTATTCTTTTAGGTAGGCCTTAATTGCACTAACAGAAAAGCGCAATGACAATTTTCTAGACGTGGGGGAATCTAATTAACAGAAGCACATTTTTTCAAATTTACCGTTGCCAAACACTCGAGAATACTTGAGAGCTGTTAATCGTATCACTGCAAGAATAGACTTTGAGGAAATTTCTTGCCGATCGACACTAACACAAATTCATGTTTTTGCTTATGACTCAAACTGATGCCATAAAATATGTTACGATTGGAAACCTTAAACAAGAAATGTTTTCCTTTAGCAGTCCCTTAATTGATAAACGCTACAGGCAGGCCGTGAACCCTTAAAAAAAGCAAGAGGATAGTTTTAACGGCGATTCAGTAATTTGGACAGGTCGTGGTTTTTTATCAGTTATAATCAAATATATTTTTTTGTTTCAACAATGTTAAAATGTCGCAAATCGTGTGTTTACATAATCAAACCCCTTTTAACGCGTCTAGAATTGATTGTTTAGTTGACCGGAAAGGGACAGGCATCGAATCTGTCATCTTAGTAACTGTAGCCAACCAAAGATAACATTGTACGATTTGTTTTTGTCTTTTGTTTTAGAGAATCTAGGAGTGTGTTGTAATCGAACTCGGGACGTTGTGTGAGGAAAATATATATGTTCAAAATTCTATCGTGAGTGACTGATTTTAGCGCGAACTTTATCGGGAAAACATTTTGTTGTCAGGCAAACATCTAATTCCCAACACAAAGTCAGCAACACTAAGTTCCAATACCCTCCAGCCCTGATCCAATGTGGTCAAGCATGCACCTTTAATTTCTTCAAACCCTCTCCTTTGCCCCGTCTGCAGACCAAGTTCATTATCTTTTAATCCCTGTCATATTCGCAACTCATTTTGAAGGTTGCTCATACATTTTGCATTATTTTTTCAGTGTGCTTTCTCAATATAATCTTACATCAAGACATTTCAATCCCTAAGGGAATGTGAGAAAAATAGCAATTCTGACAATTCTATCTTATAGAGTTTGATTTTAATTTATCATCGTTTCAATATGCCATCTTATCAAACTGTTCCTAAACAGTAGTGAAATTTCATGCCCCTACACCTAGCCATAAATGGAAGTCTGGGAACAGGCAATATCAACGGTGACACTGGTGATTTTTCCAAGCTATTTAAATGAACTCATCAGTCTGACAATGAAGAATGGTACAGTAGAATTACTAATGAATCAGACTGAGTGACATTGTTATTGTTAGTGTTGTGCATGAGAGTGATGCTAGTGTCTGTGAACTCGGACCAGATCAGCAAAGAAAAGGTTCCGTACTTATTAAGAAGTTGATAGAGACCAACAAGTTTGTGCTCACTAAAACTGAAGAAGCTGGGTCAGACCTGTCTTAAGGCCAGCTTCATCACTACGTGTCAAGCTAAGAGTTCCTGACCTGTGTACGTGGGAAGACTCCCTGTAATGACCTATATGGGGAGTCTCGGCTCAAACTGGGTACCTTTTTTAGGCTTCAGGTATAGTGATTTCACAAGTTGAGATGTATGAAAGAGTAGGGAAATCTGTCATTTAGGGATAATTCCATTCTTCTGGTTCTAAAATGAGCCAGAATGATGGGATTCTGCAATACTGTTTACTAACTCCTTTCCAAGGGAGTAGAAAAGGGATGCAGTATTCTTAAATAGGTTTGTAAAAGGGTACATGTACCCTTTTGCAATGAAAGGTCTACAAAAGAGGTGTCTTTTCTATCAAAATGTATACAAAAGGGTGAGGGGTAAAGCCTGGTTCACACTTGCGAGATAAGCATAACACAAGTGAAATAAGCACAAACATAAGCACAAGAAAAAGAAACATGGCCCAACCCTTTGAATACCAAACTTTCGCCAAAAAATACCGTTTTTAACCATTTAGTCAGGGTGTTTAGCTGCCATGACGCTAAATAAGCCTAAGTTTTGCTAAGAAAGCTTTTTTTTGTACTAAAAGGAGAGATTTTTCGAGGATTAGGTGCAAAATTGAGCAATATTTCAATTTCGGGCATGCGCATAAGCCAATTTTTTTTTTTTTTTTGGCCATTAACCGTTCTCAATTTTGTTTGTTGCCCTTTACCTTTCTGTTTTTCTCGGCCCTTTTATACTGGCTACCTTTTGCGTTGCATGTTCTTTCTGTTTGCCGTGAAAAGTTAGATGTTAATTACGGGCGAAGCCTAGAAATGGACCTTGATCAATCATAGGCGTAGTGGACCATTTTACCACCGTTTTTGCACCAAAACTGATAACGTTGTTTTTCGATTTGCGACGTCGGAATGTCGTCGATATCTAAACCCGACCATTGTACGAAAAGGCCTAACCTAGTACTACTATCTGCTTACTACTATCTCAAGAATATCTGATGACATTTCAATTGATGACGTCACAAGTGGTACAAAGAGCACGACCATTAATTACGCATATATGCGTACTTGGTATTCAAAGGGTTAATGGACCTCGAGATGGGGCCTCCCAATTTAAAACTTTGTAGAATACCCCTTTCCCCCCTCCTCCCCACCCCCAGTTGTGTAACAAAGATGTTCAAATTATTGTTTTGTGGAAAAAGGCAATTCTTAAAAAAACAAAACAATGCCAAGGGATTGAGTGAGTGTCAATGCAAGTTTCCATTTGTATTTTGACTTAAAATGGGTATAACATTATCCTCAAGTATAAATAACCATACTTTGGAGCTTCACAGAGAGACCCAAACTGATAATGAAAACAAGTCATACGTTTTAACACTTAAACTTTTATTTTTGCCCCTTGTACCTTGTGATCTTTGTAGGGAGATTCTGAAAAGGTTCCCACCCTCTCCCCCCCCCCCCCCAAAAAAAAATTCAAATTTTATATAAAAATCACAATTTTATCTTGGAAATGACCTCAGAGACAACACAACATCATTCTTATGGCTATCTTTTATCTTAAAATGTGTTTTCAAGAAACTACTTATTAGGAAAACAAAAATGTTCAAGGAAAAAATGAACAGGAAGAAACATCAACATACAAACTATTCAGTCCCATAAAAAAATTTCCAAATTATATTCTTACCAGGAAAACAACGTACCAAAATTACTTAATTAATAAAATTGATGTAGTGAAATTTTCTATTTAATTTTTGTAAACCTGATCTTACAGAATGCAACCTTTGGTTTAACTGGTTCAATTTACTGTTAAGGAATAATTAAATAAATCACACCAGAGTGGCTTTGTATCTCTATTGTAATTCCCATTATCAGTAGAAAAATCACACGTGTACAGGTCCACTGATACTCTTACATGTATATTAAACATGGGAAAAGCAGGTGACATCATCTAAATCATAGCATTGAATGCCTGTGTGGGGTGTATATGCCAGGAGGTAACCACCTAAGAAAAGACAAAGTAACATAAATTATGTCATTGTTTCAATGACTCACTGTAAGTGAGTATTTGTTCATTTACCACCTCCATAAACAAGATATATTAATGTCTAATTTTTATTTCCGCTTTAAACTTTTCAAACCTACAGTTTGTTTTCTCTTTCAGAGAGCTCTTAAAATTCACTTGTGAGCACATCACCCACCCCTCTCAGCCCCTATTCCTACTCTCCCATAGCTAGGATCCCATTTCAACTCCCCAACATTTCTATAATCACATTAAATCAGCAATTTTCTTTTTCAAAAACAACAACAACCATTTTATTTTGCATAATACATAGAATATCATTCAGCAAAAGAATACATTAAACTTAAATAAACAGAAAAAAATAAACTTTGTTCTGACTTAGATTCTTCTCCACTCAGCCATGAAAGCAATGGTGGCAGATTTCCATATATTTGTTGGTCTAGTTTATTACCGCTCTCAGATTCCCACTTCCCTTTTGACAGAATTAAATTCGGTTAAAGAATAAACCACAGTCACTCATGTAGTTTAATCAAATTAAAGCAGAGGCAAACATAGAACCAGAAAATCACTATAATTTTGGTATGAACGATACCAAAGTGTAACTTACATAATTAATATAACATCTTTTCTATTGTAATTTAAGACAGTGCAGCTACTAATAGACTGACCACAAAAACCTAAAAACATGACTTAGAAACACAGGTTAGTGAGGATATTGCCAGTTTTGCTTTTGCCACCAACCACTCTGCTTTTAAAAACATACATGGAAGATAATGACAAAAGCAATAACAAAACCAACCTCTGTCAATTCAATAAGCACGCCAAATTCACCTCCAAAATTCTCTTCAACACCTCACAGTACATATAAATGTCAGCAACATAAATTCAACTCAATGATTTGGCATGCTACTATCATCAAATTTTACCCCTTTATATAGAATTTTAAGGAGTATCACAATTAGAATTCCACAATAGATTACAAATGCTGTTTACCTTTGCAAATATCTGCATTACTTCTGGAGATATTTAAGTTTAAAATGCGTAAAATATATGCAAATGAGATGACTAGTACTGATGATGTCATACACCCAACCCAATATTACATCAAGTACGAACCAAATGATATATACAGCAGAGATCATTGAAACTTGGTAGCCTTATAGTTTTACATGCAACACACTAAATATGGCTATAAAAATTATGTTCCCAATTGGCAACTCAATCTTTTCCAGTCCCCTCTAACCCAATTTCAATAATTCAGTGATTTTCAGCTCGAAAAACATTAATCCAAGCCATGACTTCGACTTTACTAGTATCTAATAGGCTTGCTGGATAATGCAGATAAAGCACCATTGGCAAATATCAAAATGGAACCCAAAGGTGGCCAGAAAAGCCTAGAATATCAGGGAAGGTCTGAAACGCAGTCTATTGCCATGGTAACAAAACTGTTATGCTCATATTATGTAGCACATCTGCATATTGCATCATAAAAGCAATTTAAGCACTGTCCCCAGGAGCCCATGGTCCAGTAGTGTACTTGGAAAATAAATTTCATAACTTTCCTGAGAGATTGGATGATCTAAATGGTATGTGGGAGACTCCCAGAATATTTGCAAGAATGTATGATCTCTTTACAGGTATTCATTAGACACTAACACTACCAACATGACTGAGTTTGGAAAATATATACATATTTTTAATTTATGATGTTTGAAATTTCCCCCTCCCCAATCTAACATGCTGGTCTTCTTTAATTTGGTACTTGAAATTGATAACAACGATGCTACACCTTGGCAAATCGTGGGCCAGGATATGTTGCACAGTCTTCACATCAGATAATGGGTCTGTACATATTATTTATGTATTTATTAAACAGAGATCTCCCCATCCCATCCCTATGGAAATTACAATTTTGATTCATACTTTTCTTTAAAAGTTTGGCTTTTGAGACCCTCCCCACCCTTGGAATTTCCAATAATCTCCTTGGGGCGGGTATGGATATTTTCTAGAACCACACAATGAAAGAAATAAACAAACTTTAAGATAAACTGTTAAAGTATAAGCCAGCGGGACATATTAATACATCGATTAACTTCAGACAGGATTGATCGTTGCAGCTATATAAGCAAAAGTGAAATTATAGCCTGAAAAAAAAAAATTAGGTGTGAACTGGATTCGAACCCATGACCTCTGTGATACCGGTGCGATAACTTAATTGATTCAAGTTCTATGCTACAACATACCAAACTGCTAATTTATCATGAAGTGACACAGCTAAAGGAGAGTTGTCAAGGTATCAATTTTTTTTTGTGATTTCTAAAAGATCAATATGAGTCTTCCAAATTTAAGATTATCATACCTAACAAAAGACATACAGTAGGGCACTGTACTGTGTGCTCTCTCTACACACTCTTCCAAGCAGGATAGTAATACATATACACGTATTTTGTATAATTTGGAATATACTGTTACTGCATGGTCATACAAGAGGCACTAGTTACTGCTGAGTAGTCTTAAAATATGTGAACTAAATGTGACAAAATGTATATTAAATCCGCACCAGTTCAGTACAGTTTAATACAAAATCTTAATCAAGCGCAGAAAAAAATAACTGTTAACAGCTGATATTATATGTGCTTTGTCAAGGTTTCTGGAGGGGTTATACTTTTATAAAGTACCTGGCAGCAAGTACTATTTTGATTTGCTAAAGCAAGACTGTAGTAACTACTGGGAAAATGTGTTTGGTACATCCCAGAAAAATTGGGGGGGGGGGGGGGTCAGTGCGGCCCACTTCACAAAACCCTTAACCTATTTATGACCAAAATCTGCGATTTTCCCTACCCCGAGCATGGCAATTATTACAAAGAAGTGCATGCCAGGAATAACAGGTATAACGATGTCCTGTGGAAATTTTATAAAAAGGAGTATGATATCTCGTTGAGTACAGACTGCTGGCATTTTCTCAACTTCATTTGTTTCGTTTTCTCTCCAAATCCAGCAGTGTTTATACAGTCAAGCCTTGGTGGTCGCTTTTTCGTACGGGAGGTGGTCGCTTACGAGAGTTTAGACCATATTGGGTCTAAATTTTGCCTTATTACCATAAGGTAGTCGCAGTCGCTTACGAGAGGTGTTCGCTTACAAGAGGTTCTAAATATAGTGGTTTGAATCGGAAACTTTTGGTATTTTGGAAAACTGGTCGCTTACGAGAGGTGGTCGCAACGGAGGTCTTCTAGCAAAATAACTGATCTGTTCACGCTTACGACAGTATTTTGAGTTTTTGTGCCTATATTTTGAATTAACCGGAGTCGTGCGTTACTTTTCATAATCGATATGTGTAAAAGATTAATAAATGGACAATTTCAATTATTTCAAAATTTCTTGTTGTGCACGGTCAGGTTATTAATGTAAACCAAAAAAGTTTTTGCAGAGCACGGAAAAGACTAGGTACGAGTTTAGCGCTACAGTGTTACGCAGGACTTCCAGGTAGCGGTTTTCCCTGTAAGGTCGCGTAAGAACAGGCGATCCGACTTTTTCACTCCTTCATTTACTCTCTTCCTACTCAGCAAGACTGTGGGCTCCCTGTGATTTGACTTGAAAACTTTCGGTATTTTAGAAAACTGGCTGCTGAGGGGAGGTGGTCGCATGAGGAGAGGTGGTCGCGACCGGTGGTTCGACTGTATGTTTTGTTGTAAAGCGAGCCTTGGGCTATTTTTTTAAACACAAGTAATTGAGATATGTCGCATATATACATCGAATACTCAGGGGAGCGGCTTCATCCACCCCCAGCCCCCAAACACGGTGGGATAACGATAACGACATTGCGTGTACGTCCGCGGGTTCAAAGCCGAGTAATTACTAAGTCTTATAAAGCTCCCCAAACATAAATTTATTAAAGAATTAGTATGAATTATGTCGCTAAGTGGTGCAACTTTTGGACAGCTCGGTTGATAGAGCGTATGACTATACTCACCTCAGTCACTGGTTCTTTCATGCATCTACTAGGAGGAAGGAATATAAGTGTATCTTGGAATAAGAATAAAGAATTGGTTCACGCTTAGCGTGCGTTCCTTTTGTTTAAGTTTCGGCAAAGTGAAGATCATTCTGAACAATCCAAACTCTACTTCGAGCCTTTGACTTTTCGGTAAGCTAAGATGTTTACTTAAACCTGAGTACTTCGACTTTGTTTGTGTACATTTTCATTGGGTATTTTTGACTTTGTTTGCCTACGTTTTCATTATAATTAATTCGAAGAGGTGAATTTTTCGTTGACAATTTTAGAAACCAGGTTAAGCGTTTTTGTTCAACCGTTGCTCAACTTATTGTGGTTTGTTAAGATCCTAATGACCTTTGGTTTACTTCACCGTGCTTTGCTTGTAGTCAATCACAAATAAAACATGTTTTAGCGTCCAAGTTGTTGTCGCCATGTAATAAAAGAATTGTTTGATGTTTTTAGCTGTGCGTATATCGAGTTATGGATGCACTTCGAAAGTTTGGAGAAACCTCAAGAAGCTAGAGTTGCTCTCGGCTATCGCCGCGATCATTGTGAAATGGCACAAGACAGCTCCTGGCTCGCCGATCTTTTCAAGGAAGTTTGCAGTGGCCACCCTTGTTCTTATTATCTTCGTTGTTTACGTTGCCAACTTAGGGAAGATGATGAACGTTGAAGGTCAAGACGAATACATTGCGGACGAAGGGAATGCGGAAAAGTTCAGGTTTGTTGCTCAACTATCAATTACAAGGCTTCACAAGACATTCACGCCCAAATCTCTACAATATTGACGTACACGACGGAGATGACAGTCATAATGCGTTTGCCCATAAAACTCCTCTATCTCTAAAACTTCACAACTGTGATTTGGAGGCCATTAACTGTTTACCAACACAGAAATAATTTAAAGAAGTGAAGGCGATACCTGAGTAATAAATGAAGTTAACTTTTGTGTTCACGAAGGAGAGAAACGAAAATAACTGATATTAATAAAAATATTTATTCTGGAGGAATGTAAATCTCTCCATTCGTTGCCTCCTTGTCGCTTCCTTGAGTGGGTAGGGTTGCTTCAACTTGCAATAGCATTATATTCAATGCGAAATATCTTGGAAGATAGAGACTTCTGTTTACCGGTGACTTTTCCTCTTAGGGAAGATGGCGCGGATTTCCTGCTGCCAAAATGTGACTTCACTTTCCATTAGTTTCTATTTAAAAACCCTAGTATTTTCTACTTCAGTATCAAAAAATGGTCTATTGTTCCGGCCCAACATCACTGATTAAGTATTACACAATAGCCCTTTTGTTATTGGTAGCGCTGAGGGACTTTTGCCGAAGCTTAACGAAAACCTCGCGACCGATCGGAAAGTTATCAGCATGACAATTTAGCTACATTGTGGGCAGTGAGTAGCGTAAATTTGCACTCAAAAGATTTAAAAAAAAAAAAATTACCATTGGGGTACCCTAGAGAAAGATTGGCGTTTGTAATGCGCACGGGTCGGCTGTTTGAATTTATGCCACTTACTTAATTTTAGATTTAATTTGCCTGGCTTAATTAATATCCATACTTTGCATGGTGTTTGGCGCAATCGAAAGCCTCCTGAAGAATAGTTGAAAAAAAAAAGGTTTGCCCTCACGGCTGTTCTAGCAACATGGTAATTGATCACTGTTCACGATTGCCGCTTCCCTTTTAGCCGAGCGGCGTTCAGACAAACACATATTATGTGATTCTTTCAATATACAGAACGGCAAAAATTACGCCATGTTCTCAATATGTGAATACTACTTTCATATGCGAAATAACATTAACATATATAGACGCTCTTTCTCGCCGATGTTCAGCGGCGAGGTAATTCTGTCTGTATAATAAAGGAACCAAAATCTCGCCGATGTTCAGCGGCGAGGTAGTTCTGTCTGTATAATAAAGGAACCAAAATCTCGCCGATGTTCAGCGGCGAGGTAGTTCTGTCTATATATTAAAGGAACCAAAATCTCGCCGATGTTCAGCGGCGAGGTAGTTCATAAGCTCCCCAGGGCATTTTGAAGCTGTTGCCGCCATTGTCAAATATTCACCATATAAGGTCAAAATCATTACTGAACTAATCACTTAGGCCCAGTTCAGACGCCGAACTTTTCATGAGCCGAACTTAATTCGAATTTGGACCGACCCAAATTATCAAAAGTACACCTGTTGATTCAGACGTCGAACTTAATTCACCGAACTTA
>NC_138154.1:27214050-27371550 GCF_964199315.1 Orbicella franksi
AGTAAAGAGTAAAGAGTAAAGAGTAAAGAGTAAAGAGTAAAGAGTAAAGAGTAAAGAGTAAAGAGTAAAGAGTAAAGAGTAAAGAGTAAAGAGTAAAGAGTAAAGAGTAAAGTAAAGAGTAAAGAGTAAAGAGTAAAGAGTAAAGAGTAAAGAGTAAAGAGTAAAGAGTAAAGAGTAAAGAGTAAAGAGTAAAGAGTAAAGAGTAAAGAGTAAAGAGTAAAGAGTAAAGAGTAAAGAGTAAAGAGTAAAGAGTAAAGAGTAAAGAGTAAAGAGTAAAGAGTAAAGAGTAAAGAGTAAAGAGTAAAGAGTAAAGAGTAAAGAGTAAAGAGTAAAGAGTAAAGAGTAAAGAGTAAAGAGTAAAGAGTAAAGAGTAAAGAGTAAAGAGTAAAGAGTAAAGAGTAAAGAGTAAAGAGTAAAGAGTAAAGAGTAAAGAGTAAAGAGTAAAGAGTAAAGAGTAAAGAGTAAAGAGTAAAGAGTAAAGAGTAAAGAGTAAAGAGTAAAGAGTAAAGAGTAAAGAGTAAAGAGTAAAGAGTAAAGAGTAAAGAGTAAAGAGTAAAGAGTAAAGAGTAAAGAGTAAAGAGTAAAGAGTAAAGAGTAAAGAGTAAAGAGTAAAGAGTAAAGAGTAAAGAGTAAAGAGTAAAGAGTAAAGAGTAAAGAGTAAAGAGTAAAGAGTAAAGAGTAAAGAGTAAAGAGTAAAGAGTAAAGAGTAAAGAGTAAAGAGTAAAGAGTAAAGAGTAAAGAGTAAAGAGTAAAGAGTAAAGAGTAAAGAGTAAAGAGTAAAGAGTAAAGAGTAAAGAGTAAAGAGTAAAGAGTAAAGAGTAAAGAGTAAAGAGTAAAGAGTAAAGAGTAAAGAGTAAAGAGTAAAGAGTAAAGAGTAAAGAGTAAAGAGTAAAGAGTAAAGAGTAAAGAGTAAAGAGTAAAGAGTAAAGAGTAAAGAGTAAAGAGTAAAGAGTAAAGAGTAAAGAGTAAAGAGTAAAGAGTAAAGAGTAAAGAGTAAAGAGTAAAGAGTAAAGAGTAAAGAGTAAAGAGTAAAGAGTAAAGAGTAAAGAGTAAAGAGTAAAGAGTAAAGAGTAAAGAGTAAAGAGTAAAGAGTAAAGAGTAAAGAGTAAAGAGTAAAGAGTAAAGAGTAAAGAGTAAAGAGTAAAGAGTAAAGAGTAAAGAGTAAAGAGAGTAAAGAGTAAAGAGTAAAGAGTAAAGAGTAAAGAGTAAAGAGTAAAGAGTAAAGAGTAAAGAGTAAAGAGTAAAGAGTAAAGAGTAAAGAGTAAAGAGTAAAGAGTAAAGAGTAAAGAGTAAAGAGTAAAGAGTAAAGAGTAAAGAGTAAAGAGTAAAGAGTAAAGAGTAAAGAGTAAAGAGTAAAGAGTAAAGAGTAAAGAGTAAAGAGTAAAGAGTAAAGAGTAAAGAGTAAAGAGTAAAGAGTAAAGAGTAAAGAGTAAAGAGTAAAGAGTAAAGAGTAAAGAGTAAAGAGTAAAGAGTAAAGAGTAAAGAGTAAAGAGTAAAGAGTAAAGAGTAAAGAGTAAAGAGTAAAGAGTAAAGAGTAAAGAGTAAAGAGTAAAGAGTAAAGAGTAAAGAGTAAAGAGTAAAGAGTAAAGAGTAAAGAGTAAAGAGTAAAGAGTAAAGAGTAAAGAGTAAAGAGTAAAGAGTAAAGAGTAAAGAGTAAAGAGTAAAGAGTAAAGAGTAAAGAGTAAAGAGTAAAGAGTAAAGAGTAAAGAGTAAAGAGTAAAGAGTAAAGAGTAAAGAGTAAAGAGTAAAGAGTAAAGAGTAAAGAGTAAAGAGTAAAGAGTAAAGAGTAAAGAGTAAAGAGTAAAGAGTAAAGAGTAAAGAGTAAAGAGTAAAGAGTAAAGAGTAAAGAGTAAAGAGTAAAGAGTAAAGAGTAAAGAGTAAAGAGTAAAGAGTAAAGAGTAAAGAGTAAAGAGTAAAGAGTAAAGAGTAAAGAGTAAAGAGTAAAGAGTAAAGAGTAAAGAGTAAAGAGTAAAGAGTAAAGAGTAAAGAGTAAAGAGTAAAGAGTAAAGAGTAAAGAGTAAAGAGTAAAGAGTAAAGAGTAAAGAGTAAAGAGTAAAGAGTAAAGAGTAAAGAGTAAAGAGTAAAGAGTAAAGAGTAAAGAGTAAAGAGTAAAGAGTAAAGAGTAAAGAGTAAAGAGTAAAGAGTAAAGAGTAAAGAGTAAAGAGTAAAGAGTAAAGAGTAAAGAGTAAAGAGTAAAGAGTAAAGAGTAAAGAGTAAAGAGTAAAGAGTAAAGAGTAAAGAGTAAAGAGTAAAGAGTAAAGAGTAAAGAGTAAAGAGTAAAGAGTAAAGAGTAAAGAGTAAAGAGTAAAGAGTAAAGAGTAAAGAGTAAAGAGTAAAGAGTAAAGAGTAAAGAGTAAAGAGTAAAGAGTAAAGAGTAAAGAGTAAAGAGTAAAGAGTAAAGAGTAAAGAGTAAAGAGTAAAGAGTAAAGAGTAAAGAGTAAAGAGTAAAGAGTAAAGAGTAAAGAGTAAAGAGTAAAGAGTAAAGAGTAAAGAGTAAAGAGTAAAGAGTAAAGAGTAAAGAGTAAAGAGTAAAGAGTAAAGAGTAAAGAGTAAAGAGTAAAGAGTAAAGAGTAAAGAGTAAAGAGTAAAGAGTAAAGAGTAAAGAGTAAAGAGTAAAGAGTAAAGAGTAAAGAGTAAAGAGTAAAGAGTAAAGAGTAAAGAGTAAAGAGTAAAGAGTAAAGAGTAAAGAGTAAAGAGTAAAGAGTAAAGAGTAAAGAGTAAAGAGTAAAGAGTAAAGAGTAAAGAGTAAAGAGTAAAGAGTAAAGAGTAAAGAGTAAAGAGTAAAGAGTAAAGAGTAAAGAGTAAAGAGTAAAGAGTAAAGAGTAAAGAGTAAAGAGTAAAGAGTAAAGAGTAAAGAGTAAAGAGTAAAGAGTAAAGAGTAAAGAGTAAAGAGTAAAGAGTAAAGAGTAAAGAGTAAAGAGTAAAGAGTAAAGAGTAAAGAGTAAAGAGTAAAGAGTAAAGAGTAAAGAGTAAAGAGTAAAGAGTAAAGAGTAAAGAGTAAAGAGTAAAGAGTAAAGAGTAAAGAGTAAAGAGTAAAGAGTAAAGAGTAAAGAGTAAAGAGTAAAGAGTAAAGAGTAAAGAGTAAAGAGTAAAGAGTAAAGAGTAAAGAGTAAAGAGTAAAGAGTAAAGAGTAAAGAGTAAAGAGTAAAGAGTAAAGAGTAAAGAGTAAAGAGTAAAGAGTAAAGAGTAAAGAGTAAAGAGTAAAGAGTAAAGAGTAAAGAGTAAAGAGTAAAGAGTAAAGAGTAAAGAGTAAAGAGTAAAGAGTAAAGAGTAAAGAGTAAAGAGTAAAGAGTAAAGAGTAAAGAGTAAAGAGTAAAGAGTAAAGAGTAAAGAGTAAAGAGTAAAGAGTAAAGAGTAAAGAGTAAAGAGTAAAGAGTAAAGAGTAAAGAGTAAAGAGTAAAGAGTAAAGAGTAAAGAGTAAAGAGTAAAGAGTAAAGAGTAAAGAGTAAAGAGTAAAGAGTAAAGAGTAAAGAGTAAAGAGTAAAGAGTAAAGAGTAAAGAGTAAAGAGTAAAGAGTAAAGAGTAAAGAGTAAAGAGTAAAGAGTAAAGAGTAAAGAGTAAAGAGTAAAGAGTAAAGAGTAAAGAGTAAAGAGTAAAGAGTAAAGAGTAAAGAGTAAAGAGTAAAGAGTAAAGAGTAAAGAGTAAAGAGTAAAGAGTAAAGAGTAAAGAGTAAAGAGTAAAGAGTAAAGAGTAAAGAGTAAAGAGTAAAGAGTAAAGAGTAAAGAGTAAAGAGTAAAGAGTAAAGAGTAAAGAGTAAAGAGTAAAGAGTAAAGAGTAAAGAGTAAAGAGTAAAGAGTAAAGAGTAAAGAGTAAAGAGTAAAGAGTAAAGAGTAAAGAGTAAAGAGTAAAGAGTAAAGAGTAAAGAGTAAAGAGTAAAGAGTAAAGAGTAAAGAGTAAAGAGTAAAGAGTAAAGAGTAAAGAGTAAAGAGTAAAGAGTAAAGAGTAAAGAGTAAAGAGTAAAGAGTAAAGAGTAAAGAGTAAAGAGTAAAGAGTAAAGAGTAAAGAGTAAAGAGTAAAGAGTAAAGAGTAAAGAGTAAAGAGTAAAGAGTAAAGAGTAAAGAGTAAAGAGTAAAGAGTAAAGAGTAAAGAGTAAAGAGTAAAGAGTAAAGAGTAAAGAGTAAAGAGTAAAGAGTAAAGAGTAAAGAGTAAAGAGTAAAGAGTAAAGAGTAAAGAGTAAAGAGTAAAGAGTAAAGAGTAAAGAGTAAAGAGTAAAGAGTAAAGAGTAAAGAGTAAAGAGTAAAGAGTAAAGAGTAAAGAGTAAAGAGTAAAGAGTAAAGAGTAAAGAGTAAAGAGTAAAGAGTAAAGAGTAAAGAGTAAAGAGTAAAGAGTAAAGAGTAAAGAGTAAAGAGTAAAGAGTAAAGAGTAAAGAGTAAAGAGTAAAGAGTAAAGAGTAAAGAGTAAAGAGTAAAGAGTAAAGAGTAAAGAGTAAAGAGTAAAGAGTAAAGAGTAAAGAGTAAAGAGTAAAGAGTAAAGAGTAAAGAGTAAAGAGTAAAGAGTAAAGAGTAAAGAGTAAAGAGTAAAGAGTAAAGAGTAAAGAGTAAAGAGTAAAGAGTAAAGAGTAAAGAGTAAAGAGTAAAGAGTAAAGAGTAAAGAGTAAAGAGTAAAGAGTAAAGAGTAAAGAGTAAAGAGTAAAGAGTAAAGAGTAAAGAGTAAAGAGTAAAGAGTAAAGAGTAAAGAGTAAAGAGTAAAGAGTAAAGAGTAAAGAGTAAAGAGTAAAGAGTAAAGAGTAAAGAGTAAAGAGTAAAGAGTAAAGAGTAAAGAGTAAAGAGTAAAGAGTAAAGAGTAAAGAGTAAAGAGTAAAGAGTAAAGAGTAAAGAGTAAAGAGTAAAGAGTAAAGAGTAAAGAGTAAAGAGTAAAGAGTAAAGAGTAAAGAGTAAAGAGTAAAGAGTAAAGAGTAAAGAGTAAAGAGTAAAGAGTAAAGAGTAAAGAGTAAAGAGTAAAGAGTAAAGAGTAAAGAGTAAAGAGTAAAGAGTAAAGAGTAAAGAGTAAAGAGTAAAGAGTAAAGAGTAAAGAGTAAAGAGTAAAGAGTAAAGAGTAAAGAGTAAAGAGTAAAGAGTAAAGAGTAAAGAGTAAAGAGTAAAGAGTAAAGAGTAAAGAGTAAAGAGTAAAGAGTAAAGAGTAAAGAGTAAAGAGTAAAGAGTAAAGAGTAAAGAGTAAAGAGTAAAGAGTAAAGAGTAAAGAGTAAAGAGTAAAGAGTAAAGAGTAAAGAGTAAAGAGTAAAGAGTAAAGAGTAAAGAGTAAAGAGTAAAGAGTAAAGAGTAAAGAGTAAAGAGTAAAGAGTAAAGAGTAAAGAGTAAAGAGTAAAGAGTAAAGAGTAAAGAGTAAAGAGTAAAGAGTAAAGAGTAAAGAGTAAAGAGTAAAGAGTAAAGAGTAAAGAGTAAAGAGTAAAGAGTAAAGAGTAAAGAGTAAAGAGTAAAGAGTAAAGAGTAAAGAGTAAAGAGTAAAGAGTAAAGAGTAAAGAGTAAAGAGTAAAGAGTAAAGAGTAAAGAGTAAAGAGTAAAGAGTAAAGAGTAAAGAGTAAAGAGTAAAGAGTAAAGAGTAAAGAGTAAAGAGTAAAGAGTAAAGAGTAAAGAGTAAAGAGTAAAGAGTAAAGAGTAAAGAGTAAAGAGTAAAGAGTAAAGAGTAAAGAGTAAAGAGTAAAGAGTAAAGAGTAAAGAGTAAAGAGTAAAGAGTAAAGAGTAAAGAGTAAAGAGTAAAGAGTAAAGAGTAAAGAGTAAAGAGTAAAGAGTAAAGAGTAAAGAGTAAAGAGTAAAGAGTAAAGAGTAAAGAGTAAAGAGTAAAGAGTAAAGAGTAAAGAGTAAAGAGTAAAGAGTAAAGAGTAAAGAGTAAAGAGTAAAGAGTAAAGAGTAAAGAGTAAAGAGTAAAGAGTAAAGAGTAAAGAGTAAAGAGTAAAGAGTAAAGAGTAAAGAGTAAAGAGTAAAGAGTAAAGAGTAAAGAGTAAAGAGTAAAGAGTAAAGAGTAAAGAGTAAAGAGTAAAGAGTAAAGAGTAAAGAGTAAAGAGTAAAGAGTAAAGAGTAAAGAGTAAAGAGTAAAGAGTAAAGAGTAAAGAGTAAAGAGTAAAGAGTAAAGAGTAAAGAGTAAAGAGTAAAGAGTAAAGAGTAAAGAGTAAAGAGTAAAGAGTAAAGAGTAAAGAGTAAAGAGTAAAGAGTAAAGAGTAAAGAGTAAAGAGTAAAGAGTAAAGAGTAAAGAGTAAAGAGTAAAGAGTAAAGAGTAAAGAGTAAAGAGTAAAGAGTAAAGAGTAAAGAGTAAAGAGTAAAGAGTAAAGAGTAAAGAGTAAAGAGTAAAGAGTAAAGAGTAAAGAGTAAAGAGTAAAGAGTAAAGAGTAAAGAGTAAAGAGTAAAGAGTAAAGAGTAAAGAGTAAAGAGTAAAGAGTAAAGAGTAAAGAGTAAAGAGTAAAGAGTAAAGAGTAAAGAGTAAAGAGTAAAGAGTAAAGAGTAAAGAGTAAAGAGTAAAGAGTAAAGAGTAAAGAGTAAAGAGTAAAGAGTAAAGAGTAAAGAGTAAAGAGTAAAGAGTAAAGAGTAAAGAGTAAAGAGTAAAGAGTAAAGAGTAAAGAGTAAAGAGTAAAGAGTAAAGAGTAAAGAGTAAAGAGTAAAGAGTAAAGAGTAAAGAGTAAAGAGTAAAGAGTAAAGAGTAAAGAGTAAAGAGTAAAGAGTAAAGAGTAAAGAGTAAAGAGTAAAGAGTAAAGAGTAAAGAGTAAAGAGTAAAGAGTAAAGAGTAAAGAGTAAAGAGTAAAGAGTAAAGAGTAAAGAGTAAAGAGTAAAGAGTAAAGAGTAAAGAGTAAAGAGTAAAGAGTAAAGAGTAAAGAGTAAAGAGTAAAGAGTAAAGAGTAAAGAGTAAAGAGTAAAGAGTAAAGAGTAAAGAGTAAAGAGTAAAGAGTAAAGAGTAAAGAGTAAAGAGTAAAGAGTAAAGAGTAAAGAGTAAAGAGTAAAGAGTAAAGAGTAAAGAGTAAAGAGTAAAGAGTAAAGAGTAAAGAGTAAAGAGTAAAGAGTAAAGAGTAAAGAGTAAAGAGTAAAGAGTAAAGAGTAAAGAGTAAAGAGTAAAGAGTAAAGAGTAAAGAGTAAAGAGTAAAGAGTAAAGAGTAAAGAGTAAAGAGTAAAGAGTAAAGAGTAAAGAGTAAAGAGTAAAGAGTAAAGAGTAAAGAGTAAAGAGTAAAGAGTAAAGAGTAAAGAGTAAAGAGTAAAGAGTAAAGAGTAAAGAGTAAAGAGTAAAGAGTAAAGAGTAAAGAGTAAAGAGTAAAGAGTAAAGAGTAAAGAGTAAAGAGTAAAGAGTAAAGAGTAAAGAGTAAAGAGTAAAGAGTAAAGAGTAAAGAGTAAAGAGTAAAGAGTAAAGAGTAAAGAGTAAAGAGTAAAGAGTAAAGAGTAAAGAGTAAAGAGTAAAGAGTAAAGAGTAAAGAGTAAAGAGTAAAGAGTAAAGAGTAAAGAGTAAAGAGTAAAGAGTAAAGAGTAAAGAGTAAAGAGTAAAGAGTAAAGAGTAAAGAGTAAAGAGTAAAGAGTAAAGAGTAAAGAGAACCAGATCTATTTCACATTTTACAGCTTAACAAGAGCTTTTTACAATGTTTCTATTTGCCAAAAATCGAGCGATGGCATACTAAACAATAAAGCTGAGTAAGTAGGCGTACTTACCACTCTACTGGAGTCAGACAGTGGCTGCGAAATTAGTGAAACGCGACCGTTAACGCGTTTAAATGCATAGCCAACAACTTCATTAAAAAAAAAGCCCCATTGAACCCAAAATAACAGCGCATATTAGACAGTTGTTTGTTTTAATTCGGCCAGCGTAAAAGAACGTATTTCTCTGTGAGAAAATATTATGAAAACTTCAATGACGTCATACATTGGCCCACGAGACAGGCAAGTCTTAAGTTCCTCAAAATACGAAGCGTGTAACATATTGTAACTGAACAGGCTCTAGAATATCCAAAATTTGTGATATTTAACTCAGTGGTTTCCTCTTTTCTACTCATTTATAATTGTGATGAAGTCAATTTAAATGTCAATTTTGTGGGGTCAATTTCAGACTGAAGATCACAAAATGAACTTTGGTAACAAGCATTTTCGTTTTCAGCACGTCAGATTACTTCAGAAAACTCTTGTTTCCAGCTTTTATTAAGAAATGCTTCTCGATTTTTCTGAGAAGGGCTTTATCCAAATACCGACTAGTCTATCAGTGGCATGGCTGTAAACTAGCTAAGTTTAGTGCTTGTATAGCTAAGTGCATGACGACTATAAATAAGATTTACATTCTATATATTTAACATTAACAACAACAAAACCGCGTTAGAATGCCGCAATTCCCAGTCCCGTAGTGAGGTTTTTTTTTTTCCCAAAAAAACTATTAAAGTGCGCCTAACCCAAATTTTTTTTTCCCTAAAACGAATCCACTTGTTATTTGAAGCATTTGGGCGAAAAAAGTTTTGAATTTGGTTGAATCCTCGATTTGCTATGCCCTTTCAAAGTCACGCCTGAAGTGTTACACGACCGCGTTTCAGGGAGTCTGGGGCGGCGGTTGCTGATGACGTCTACCCAGGAACCAAACACAATGGCGCCTCAGTCAGCTCTCTGTATTTCTTCGAGAAAATGGAAAACAAAACTAATCGTTCCAATATAGTTTGGGAGTAAAACGTCCAAGTTTTGTTTCAGAATCATTTATTTTTCGTCACTGTAGTGAGAGTTAGGTTTCGATTAGGAAGACACCGAAATAAACTTCGATCGAGCACGTTCGACAACTGTGAACCCACTACTTAGAGCTTTGAGAACAATTTGCAATATTACAATCGACGACGGGGAAGAGTTCTTTGCCGACGAGCTGCTTGTATATTAGGAATGGAAAGCTAGAAAGCGTACAGTTGCGACCTATTTACACATCAGTATATTTGGTCGTAACGCTTCTTGATTGATCACTCAGCTTTGCCGGTTATTTTATAAATGCTGCGGGACTGGAAGATATAGGTTGTCGGTAGTATTTCGACAAATTGCTGGTTGGCTTTAAGCAGAAATTTTTGAAAATAGCGTTTGAAAGTCTGCGGAACAAATTCCAGTGAGAGTTCTCCAATGGTTCTCACAGACTCAGTTCGCTTGTTTCGGTTCGACAAAATCAACCATCGTTTATGTCTTTATTGTTCCATTGACCGATCATCGCCAGTAAATTGTACAAGATATCTTTTTTTAGATTTGGGATATTGCTGCAACAGCCGATAGCACTTCTGGAAGGCACTTCTGCGCACTTTTCGAATCTGTATTGCACCATCCTGAAGGAAAACATAGGCACGCAAGGCGTGCAAGAGTTATTTTTTGTGTGAAGTGTCGGAGATAGGAGCATTCATGGTACAGTAATGATTTGGTTAATTTGACAAGTTTTTTTGGTGGCGATGTTACATCGGTCATGGTAAGATAGCTAAATAGTAAGGCATAAAATGTTTGACTGAACAAACTACAGTAATCTGACACGTCTCCAGATTAATGTAGATACCATCTTATTTTCTAACAGGCAATTTGATTCGTTCTTTGATACAACCCGCACTGTGATTGGTGTGACACGCGCACATGCATAACTCCCTCACTCACCGATCACATAACCCTTCCAACCCCCAAGAGGAATTTTTGCTCAAAAATACTCAAATTAATTTAGAGACTTTTTCGCATTTTATACAAGTCGTAAGTTTACCTTTTTACACAACACAACACAACACAACACAACACAACACAACACAACACAACTTCACCAAAAATAGAAAGAAAGAGAAAAAAAACCTCTCACGCGTTTAAAGTCTGATTTAATTAAATTGTACTTTAACTTGGTGCCGAGCAGTCTTCAAAGAACATTTGAGCAGTTTTGATACTTTTTACCTTAAAAAATATCGGACTGAAATGAATGTCATCAAATAAAACTAT
Source organism: Orbicella franksi (assembly GCF_964199315.1). Lineage (NCBI taxonomy): Eukaryota > Metazoa > Cnidaria > Anthozoa > Scleractinia > Merulinidae > Orbicella > Orbicella franksi. The sequence continues at coordinate 27,223,941 of NC_138154.1, forward strand.
TAAACTGCTACTGCAGAGACGTAAAAACCGTCCAGAAATGAAAGCTTCTTTTTTGTTTCACATCCTGGAAACAATAGCCGATAACTTGTCAGCTCTAACTGAATTTACTCCCATATAAAAAAACAAGTGTTAAGTTACCATTTGTTACTAAAGATAGCAAACATCTCGTGGGAAAGAGTGGTGACGATTCGTCCGCTCTAATTGAATTTACTCCCTTGTGAAAAACAAGAGTGTCAAATTACACTTTGTAACTAAAAAACAAAAATATCTCGTTACAATTGCATGCAACAAGAACAAAACAATCGTTACCCGCACTTACTATTGTAAACGTTAGAACTGTTTCAAATCTTAAGTCTCGTCCCCTCTAAAACATCTCCTAAGAGCTAGAAGCGACGATTCGTGACCTCTAATTGAATTTACTCCTTGTGAAAAACAAAAGGATCAAATTACCTTTGTAACCAAAAATAAAAAAATCTCGTTGCATTTGCATACTACTAACTCACGAACTGCTTCAAACCTCAAGGCTCATCTCGTTCATTTAACTAAAATCCTCAGCCTAACCCACAGAAAATGTCGAAACCCAATATATGAATACTTCCTCCTCTTTTATAGAAGAACAAATATGGCCGTTCTGAACTCTATCGGGACCAAATCTTCTCACATACTATTTACCTTTACAACAAGAAATTTGATTGGCTGTTTATGGTAGACCCACTCACTCACTCACTCACTCACTCACTCACTCACTCACTCACTCACTCACTCACTCACTCACTCACTCACTCACTCACTCACTCACTCACTCACTCACTCACTCACTCACTCACTCACTCACTCACTCACTCACTCACTCACTCACTCACTCACTCACTCACTCACTCACTCACTCACTCACTCACTCACTCACTCACTCACTCACTCACTCACTCACTCACTCACTCACTCACTCACTCACTCACTCACTCACTCACTCACTCACTCACTCACTCACTCACTCACTCACTCACTCACTCACTCACTCACTCACTCACTCACTCACTCACTCACTCACTCACTCACTCACTCACTCACTCACTCACTCACTCACTCACTCACTCACTCACTCACTCACTCACTCACTCACTCACTCACTCACTCACTCACTCACTCACTCACTCACTCACTCACTCACTCACTCACTCACTCACTCACTCACTCACTCACTTACTCACTCACTCACTCATCCATTGACCCGTCCATAACATACCCGACGCGCCGACTAAGAGGTATTTTTTTTTACAAAAAAATAGCTCAATGAGAGGACGTGAGATATTCGACCTTTCTGGGTAGACGTCACAACAGCCGCTGGACCCATTCTCCTCAAACTCGGGCGTGGAACAAAATGGCGGTGTTTTGGGGCTATTTTCGAGATTTCGTCGGGGCACAGAAAATCGAGGATTTAACCGAATCCAAAAATTTTTTCGCAGAAGTATTTCAAATAAAATGTGTAGATTTATTTTAGCGAAAAAAAAATTGGGGGGTTAGGTGCACTTCAAAATAGTGCAGATATTTTTGCCCAGCGCCTGTAGCATGGTCCTAACCTGGCGTTCTTGCAAACACAGGTTCGACTCACACTGCAGCACATGTTGTAGACTACGAGTAGTCTCTCTTGCTTAGTCCGTCGTGCGTGACGCGAAAGAAGACCGTCAAAGAAAGCCACGAGGAAGGAATTCAAGGATTTCGCGCGGCCGTCTTCTTCCTCGCGGGTTTCTTTCGCGTCACGCACGACGGACTAAGTGAAAGAGGGACAAAGAGGGACTACTCTTTGTCTAGATATATCGCACGATACTTCAGAAGCTCAGAATTCATGTCTTGGTGCCAGCTAATAGATTTTTTTAGAACTCAATGAACGATATACATGTATTCAAATGAATATATGAAAGACCATATATCTGAACTGCGGAGAAAGATATAAAGATATGATTGATCATCGCAGTTATACACACAACTTAAGCAGTTGTGAAATTAAAGCCTGAAAAAATTTCGGGCCTGAACGGGCTTCGAACCCATGACCTCTGCGATAATGTTTCTCGGCTCAGTTGGTAGAGCACCGCACCAGTAACGCAGAGGTCAGGTCCTGTTCAGGCCTGAATTTTCTTCAGGCTTTAATTTCACAACTGCTGATAAGTTGTGTGTATCTAAAATGTAAATGTAAAAGGAAATTTAATGTCAAACACGGGGAGTGCTTGCGCAATCACCCGAGCCAGAGGCTCATGATTAAGTGCTTGACAATAATCCGGATCGAATCAGAATTAGGAATGTTGGTTTCTGGGGAGAGGGGAAAACCGGAGTAGCCGGAGAAAAACCTCTCGGAGCAAGGAAGAGAACCAACAACAAACTCAACTCACGTATGACGCCTGGATCGGGAATCGAACCCGGGACACAGTGGTGGGAGGCGAGCGCTCTCACCACTGCGCCAACCCTGCTTCCCGTATAGCTGCGATGATCAATCATATCTTCATATATACATGTACTCTTTCATACGAAGTTCTGTAGTTTAGATGTACCCTTTCACTCTGATAAAGGAAAGAGTTAATAGACAGACCGCACACAGCAGACTTCAACAGGCGTTCCTAAACACCCGTCAGAGACTAAACACCAGTCACCAGTTCTCCCTGATGTAGAAGTGGAGACAGTGGAGAATGGAGGAGAATGAAGAATGTATGCCATTTGACTTGGTAATCCGCAACGGTAGAGTCATAAATGCAGCCAGTGGCTTGGATATAATTGCAGATGTTGGAATCAGAAGTAAAAGGATTGCTTCGATTGAACCTGATCTTGAAGGAAAATGCTTTGAGGAGTATAATGCAACTGGATGCATTGTAACGCCAGGTTTGATTGACATTCACGTGCATGTTTATCAGCATGCTACGCCGCTAGGTATTGATGTAGACGAGACATGCCTGGCCAGGGGTGTGACAACTGTTGTTGATGCTGGAAGTGCAGGTATGTTGTTGTGCATAATACTACAAATTATTTGAAGCCATGTTGTTTATAAATAGGTATTTAGGGATAAAGGATAGCAACCCCCCCCCCCCTACACCCACCTTGTCGCTATTCCCCCATAAATGGAGATTCCCTCATAAATTCTGAAAACAGCTTTTAATAATAAGAGTTGTTCACACTCCTACATGAAATGAATTAGGATATTGAGCTCTGATAGAATTAAGACTCCACCAAAACCAACCACTTAATTTTTTGCTATTAATAAGAAAATAAAAGCATTACAAGCTTCAAATAATCAGAGAGCTGAAAAGTTAGTTGACTGGCCTTAAATAAGTGGCACACCAGAGTTTGGCAAGCAATTTTGGTAATAGCCTGGCAGGACTAAAAAAACCAGGTGTCATATTACACCCCTACCTCCACATAACGGCCACTCTCATTTGTCCCCAAGGTGGCTGTTGTAGAGAGGTTTGACTGAAATTTACATTACACAGGAAAGAGAGGAGTTACAAAAAACTAAAAGCAAATAACTCAGTTTATGCTATAAGACAAAGTACTGCTATTCTTTATGTCCACAGTGACTTGTACATGTGCTGAAGTGTATGTGAAACTGCTTCTTTTAAGATAATCTACACTTTTCTTATCTTTTGCCTTAGGAGCCACAACCTTCCCTGGCCTTCGTAAATTTATTGCGGAAAAGTCACAGACCAGAGTGTTGTCTCTGCTCCATATAGCAGCTCATGGGCTGGCATCAGCAGGCTGCACGGGATGGGGTATGTAAAATTTGCCAACCATCATGAAATGTTAGAGATTAATTACTTTTTGTAATGGGATAGCATGATACCTTAAAGGCATCTTTTCTATCAGTTAACATTTACACAAAAAGCAACTAAAAAATGTGTCAAATAGGCATTGTGATTTAATAACATTACATCCTGTTTTGGTAACACTGAATTTATATCTACATGTAGAATTATATAAATTGTCTTAATACATGCTACTAGCTATTTAGAGGGAGGCGGTGTGGCCAAGTGGTTTAGGGCACTGGATTTGAAATCTGGAGGTCCCTGGTTCAAATCCTCCACCCTACTGCTATTTGGATTTGTTCTCGGTAGCTCCTAGTTCAACTCCTCGACTGCATTGTGTAAATAGCCAACTGGTCAGCCTCCCACCAGTTGGGATTCTTAATAGTTTATGTTATATTTGAAATATTTGTTTATTTATTTACAGTGTCCCCAATTAGCACATTAGTGCTAAATACATCGACACCTAAATAAAGTGATTTTTTTTTATTAGCCAGGAATTATAAACTTATTAATGAGCATTGATAATTCCAGATATCAAAAAATATACTTGCATGATGTTCAGCATGTTGCAAGTGTGAGAAAAGAAAAAAATATGAATCCCTCTTTTAAACCCATGACCCTCCAGAATTACCAGATGGGTAACCTGAGCTGGTGTTCTAACCACTGAGCAACAGAAAGAGTCAATGGTGAGCTTGGACAGGTTCACACGTCCTACATTAATAGAGTGCTAGGATAAAACCAAATGATGAAAGCATGTGGAGTGGGATGACCTGAATCTGGTAACACAGTCCGCACTATTAAGTGTCTGTAACTTCTATCTGGCTTTCATGAACAGATTTTCAGTCCAGTTCCAAAAAAAAAACAGTCAAAACAATCAAATCTCCTGGCCATTTTTGATTATCTATATTTATGTAACTTTTATTGTTGTGTGAGAATTGGGTTTGTATGCTGTTCTTGAATTGTTTCTTCAGTTTATTACTAGTATACTGCTGCATTCTGCTTCCTAATAAATTATTTTCTCATGTTCTGAATTATTTATAACAAGAAATGAGTAGTCATCTCGATCACTATTGAGAATTGTGGGTTTAATGCAACGCAAGAGGAGTTTATCTTTAATATTTACATTATAACGCATTGTGTATTAAGAATGAGTGATGTACATGTAAATAACTGGTTTGAATTTCTGGCTAGTTCTAAGTTTTATCAATCAGTTTGAATTAATTATTTTTTTTTGTTTCAAATGACAATTTATAAACTTCATATATTAATATGATATTAAAAAGTCTCTTGAGACTATAACATGAGTAAGTGCACAGACATATCCCCCAAAATGAGCAATCAATTATCACTTTTACTGGGTGGTACAACATAGATAATTGAACATGACATCCCTTGAGGGCTAGGCTGTTTTCATTCATCACACAATCTAGTAGGATAAACAATAGTACAATACTGAATGAATGAACATTCCCTTATTCTAGCAGTTAGCACAAACACTATTCATATCTGTATTTTAGCTTCTATCTCGTCATGTAATCTAGTAAAATATTGGTTCCCTCTGTGAGTACTGGAACACAAATTACTTAAAACAAAAGAAATTAAAGACAGGAAACAAAACAAATCCAAATAAAGACTAATCCCAAGTGACCAAAAATACAAAGCTTTCTGGTACCTGCAGAAAGACCCAAAATATCGTAGCTTCTTCTAGATTGGCCCATACATTTGTTAGCCCCATTCATGGCTAACAAGCTTGCCACGTGCATCTCTTTAGTTCATAGTACAGCTGTACCTATTGGTTGAACTTTGAGACACTGTCTTGCTATATAAATTTCAATACACTGTCACAGGGCATTATCCTGGCAGCTTGCACAAGAGTACACAGTTTGTAACAATTTATCTTTGAAATTTCCCACCCCCCTCCCTTGGAGAAGGGCTTTTTTTCGTTATTTGTCATTAAACTGGGGTCACTCCTTGTGGTTCAGTTAAGTCTGCATAGGGACTTCCCATTGCTTGTGTCTTGCCATCTTATATCCTGGCCTTTATCTTGTGCGATCCAGCCTGTGCTGTGCTGGGGAGATAAAAAAGGCTCTGCCAATACTCTTCTCTTATTCCCACATTAGTGGGGGAATAAGTGAGGCTTTTAGTTTTTGCACCTATCATGAAGTCGTGTCAAGCCTGCCACAGGGCTGCTGTGTCCCCCTCAATTACACCGTATTGTTGTTTGCAAATTTGGTCTGGTTACCTTTTACCTGGTTGCGTTACATTCTACACTTAGTTTGAATAGCGGAATAGTGACATTAATGCAACATGTATGCTTTTAGAAATTGAAAAAAGAAATTGCTACATCTGACACAACAAATTTGTTTTTATTTTATTTTCAAAATTACCAAATTGCAAACAATTGTTCTGTTGTATTTCTGTATTTAACAGTTTATTTCAATGTTTACTACAATGTTTATTTTGTTTGTTTTTCACAGTAAAAGGAGGAGAATGTGACTCACTAAACCAAGTAAATTCTAAGTTATGCATTGAGTGCATAAACCAAAACAGAGATGTAATAGTAGGAGTAAAAGTTCGCCTCTCTGCAAGTGCCGCCAGTGACGGAGCCAATGAAGAGGAAGCTTTCAAGTTTGTTTAAAGTTTTCAATTTTTGTTCTTGTTTCTGTATTAAAGATAAATTATGTTACTTATTGTGAAAATTAGTCAAAGCGCAAGGAAATGTTCAGTTATCCTATGTTGAAATATCTAGATTAACTACTACTACCAGTTAAGTGAATGTGAATTTTCATGAATAAAAGTGAATTGTGAGACTAGCCAGTGATGTTGCTAAGTTTTGTTAGTAGTGAACTGTGAACTGTAGACCTTTGACTGTATACAAGTTAACAGACCTATCGATATTTTATTACGTAGCTGCATAATTTAGTGTTAATAGTATCAGTAAAAATATACAATTGAATGGCTTGGTGCAAGACTGACGTAAGTGACTTTTTCGGGTGAAAAATGATTTTTTTGTTCAAAAGCGCCCGAATTTTTGCATGTCGTCTTCAATTGAGTAGAAGAGCATAACCCCGTATATTTTTTTAGCTGGTTTGCGCTTTGTCTTCGGAAAAAAAGAAAGAAACATTAGGACAACGGTGACTTCAAAACAATAATACAGGGCCGCAAAACGAAATGGATGACCATGGGCCTTAGAGAAAGATGAGCCTATAGCTTGACAGTTACAGTAAAGGTAACATAACCCCACGGCTAGCGTTAGACCTAAAAGCAAACCCTAACCCTTGGCCTAGGTTTAGCATTTAGTGTTAGGGTTACCGTTTTAGTCCTAGGGTTTAGGGTTAAGGCTAGGGCTAGGGCTAGGGCTAGGGTTAGGGCTAGGGCTAGGGCTAGGGCTAGGGCTAGAGCTAGGGCTAGGGCTAGGGCTAGGGTTTAGGGTTAAGGCTAGGGCTAGGGCTAGGGCTAGGGCTAGGGTTTAGGGTTAAGGCTAGGGCTAGGGCTAGGGCTAGGGCTAGGGCTTAGGGTTAGAGTCTCTAAACACTTTGTGGTAGGGTTAGTTCTATTTTGGTGCTAGCCTAGGGAAAATAATAAAAGAAGAAAACGGTTCATTTCATAAACACAGCATGCATGATCGGGAATCTAAATAAAGTCAACGACCAGTGTCTATTAGCGGTGGTTACCTATCTTCTGAGAGTGAAACGTTTTGCCATCAGTGAAAACATGAAACTCGTTTAGAACAGAAAAGAGTTCGGTTTGCATTCTTTCGAAAAAAAAAAAGTGAAAATCACTAGCGAAATGCGACATTTCATAGGTGCTACTGCGATGATGTAAAACGTTTTGAAATGCAATGTGCTATAACAGCGATGCTTGCCATTACTTTGACTGCGTGACGAACAACAAATACCTTATAAAACATATTTCGTGAAATGTTGCCACAAGGAATTAACGCTTGACATTCGAAGAGAGACGATTTTTCCGAATTACAGTACTTGAACGGCTGAGTCAATCTGAAATTGCTCCGTCTCTGCGATAATTAAATACCCTGTATATTTGTGAAAACACTGAACTGAATCTAAGCGGGAAGACCGAAAACAAACGGAAAATATACAGCAAAAGGAATGGCATATTTAAAGACAAAAGACTTACACTGTTGTCTCTTTCTCTCGCCATCTTCTAACCTCACAAACGAATCATTCCATTGGGATTCCATGATAATAAAGGCAAGCGATCGAAAGCCGCTAGTCCATAATATGATTGGCGTTTGTTTGCCCCAGTTCCCAAAAGGTCAACTGTCACACTGTAACACAACAATGGTCAACAATCGCGACTTTGGATCAATCATTTCTCTTACATGAAAACATTGGCCATTTATTCCTGGAAAGAATCGGGGCTTAGGGCTATTTTTGTCTAAATGAAGTAATACATTACTTTTCTCAGTGAAAAAAATATCTTTTCCGTCGATTCTGTTTCAATTAATATTCCGTTGGCTGAGCGAAATGTAAGTTTTTCACGTTTTCCATTGCCGACTGAGATCGACTGACAAGACCTATCGAGATGCATTAAAGATTATTATGGGATATCCCTGAGCAACTTCAACACGGCAAGGCCTACGGGCCAAACAGATTTTTTTAGCGTCTAAAAGCACTTCTTTATTTCCAAACGTTCTGCACAGCAACATTTGGCAAATGGGCCACTTCTCGCCATCGACTCATTTTTTGGTATGAGAAGTGCTTTCAAACTCCTCGCCTGGCTTCAGTGTGCCTTCGACCGCTTAGCGATCTTGGAACAGCAACACATCTCGCTTCTTTGAGATATGCTAGTGACTTACGGGTTTCCGGACTTAATGAAGTCCTTTCACCGCCAGGCGGGCGCAAATATGAGTCAAATAAGCGGACTTCATGCAACAGGTGAGGTTTCAACTTGTCTGATCGAAAGCTTGACGTTGTCTTGCGCGCCAAAATAATGCAAACGCAAGCTTACGTCACAACGTAGTTGAAGAAATTCATTTCCAGATCCCGTCTTTGAGTGAGTAAACTTTCCACTTTGTTTTGTACATCAGGCGAAAAAAACAAGGAATACAAACACAGGGCAATGTTTTCCTATTACGTTGGAGACCACATGCAAAAATTTGGGCGCTTTTGAACGAAAAAATCATTTTTCACCCGAAAAAGTCACTTACGTCAGTCTTGCACTAAGCCATTCAATTAGGCATTTTGTACTAACTAGGGATATTTAACTGTATGGTTTTTGTGATGATCTATTTATTTGAATATTATCTATTTATTAATGTTTTTGCATACACATAATTTCGTATTTTGATTGAGCTTACCTAGCTCTTAGGCTTAACATGTTTAAATAGAGTGTTGATTGATTGATTATGGTTTCTTTGTGACAACAGGAGAGCTCTGAATGTGTCGTCAGAAACCAATGTCCCACTTATGACCCATCACACATTTTCCACAATTCCTGTTCAGCAAACAGGTGAGTTTTTTAAAGTTTCATTGCTCTACAGGATAATTTAACTGACATGACTTGTAATCTTGGTAACCACAGAAATGTTTACTTGACTGGTTACAAAAAGTACACATAAACTACATATTTGACAGAATCTGATCAATGATATAATAATATTTAGTATGTATGAAAAATGGCCTCTGTTTGGCTTGAAAATATGCTTGAATATTATTTTTTCTGCAGACATACATACATACATTATCTGTTCCAAGAGGCAAATAGTGTTCTGAGAGCTTAAGCTTGAGGAAAACTGTAAACTTTGAGGAGCAGATTATGTCCAACTGAAGGAGAAGTATCTGTCCGTGAGCATATTTTCTTGCCAAATGGAGGCTATTGTGTTGATTAATGTTCTTCAAATATTTTTCATGTGGTTTTGAGAATTGGGGATTCCCCAGTTTTAGCTGGGACACATTCAGTCACGTGACTTATTTAGACCAATCAAGCAAAAATATTTGATGGATTGTAACAAGTAATATCGTATGGATACAAGTGCAAATTATTTACCCTATGAGTGACAATGACAAATTCTCTCAGTATGAACAAATTTTCAAATATTCTGAGTAGTGCCACTAATTAAAAGTACTACTAATAGAATTTTTGCATTGACCTTTCATATGACCGATCATTTATTATATGAGTGAGAAAATTATAAAATACTCTGTAATGTGGGCGCATTTATTAGCACTGCAGTTCAAATTTAACAAAATGACTACATGAACAGAAGCAATTTGCCTGGTAAACGTAACATTTGCTTGCAATGCTTATTGTTGATCTGTCAAGTTGAGTTGTTTGTTGAGCTTTGTGTCAATTCTTGACATAATTTTATTGGAGCTTTGGCTAGATTCTTGAATTAAGACTTTCACTAATTCAATGTGGGTTTCTTTTAACCAAAGTATCCATTGGATGATTTCTTACTAACTAACTGTGATGTACAAGAATCCCATCCCATAAGGAAGGGGCAGGGGTGGGCGTAGCAATGCTTATAGCCACATCATGTTACAGAAGCTGTAGTTGTGCCCCGGCACTACTGAGGCTTGGATACAAGGCGTTTCTTGTGTTCACTACTATTAGGCGTTAAGTCAATACCTTTTAATTATGATTTATTTGTTTTTCACTGGTGTTGATTTAGGACAACAAAAAATGTCGTGTCCAGGAAGCCTACGTGCTGGAGATATATACACCCACTGTCTTCATGGCTGGCCAAGCACCATCATCAACCCACTGAATAGACAAATCCACCGTGAAGTGCACGATGCTCGCAAGCGAGGGGTACTTTTTGACGTGGGCCATGGATGTGGGTCGTTCTCGTGGACTGTAGCAGAGATATGTGCGAAAGAGGGCTTTTGGCCAGACATAATCAGTTCTGATTTGCACGTGGAATCTGTAGATGGTCCCGCGTACGATTTGTTGACTGTGATGACGAAAATGCTGCACGTGGGAATGCCTTTGATTGAAGTTATCAAAGCTGTTACCATGACACCAGCTGTTGCCATTGGCCGAAACGATGTGATTGGCTCGTTAAGCCATGGTCGTGTAGCAGATATCACAATTTTACGTCTTGAAGATGTTGACATTGATCTTGAAGATTGTCACGCGCAGTTAAGAAGGATTAAACAGCGTTTCTTGCCTGTTGCGGTGTTTAAGAATGGTGTTCGTTTCAAGACTACCATGCCAAACTCGTTTCCGAATACCAGTAAATGGAAAGATTTAGCCTCGTTACAAGATGACCTTGTTGTCAAAGATGAAGCCTAGTTACATTTTAACAACATAAAATGTTTTACCAAATGAAACTTGTAGAATCAAGATCAGTGATTTAGATACAACTTCACTTTGCTCATCAACCTCGTTTCCAGGGTCTCTCTCGCTCCGGGAGGGCGGGAAGATGAGAAATGCTGGGAACGAGGTTGTCTGTTCCTTACTCTTGTTATGTTGTTTATCCGTTCCCTATATCTCTAAGACAGAATTTTTTTTTTTTTCATAAATGGCGATATTACTATGACACATATTCATTAATTGTTTTTCTTTTGATTTTATGAGTATTAGCATGTTAATATGAAATTTGAAATACAAGAAATTGTCCTTGTTGTGTCATCTTTGTATTGTAAAGCAGGAACAACGTCTGGCAATCAACACAGACAGTAAAATGAGGTGCGAAGGATTCGGCAGACGGTGGAATGAAAAGAATGACATTTCTGTAGACCAAAAAGATAACGCATTGCTCGTTTTAAGAACTGATTAAAGGCGCGAACAACTTAAAACCGTGTGTGATTCAATTGGTGCGAATGAAACGGGATGGGGTGTGGTCGGATTGCGCGCTTGTTTTCGCGCGATTTTCCTCGCGCGCTCGCTCAGTTCGCTTTTTGGTAAGAGAAAGATAGAGAAACTAGGCTTAAAGAAGTGAACCGAGTAAAAGAACGACCCAAGAATATATCCATTCGGCTGACGTGATGTTACTATACGACTATCCTGAGTTCACAGAAGCTCCAACTGAACAACAAGAATAATTTCTGCGAGAGAAAGATTAACAAAAGGCTTTTGAGACCACCCCCGCTGTGTACCGGACGAAATTTCAGCGGTTGCGAAAATAAGCCTGAAAAAAAATTCAAACTACTTTGGTTCCAGAGGCTTTCTCTTTTAATTTCCACGTTAAGAGACCCGCTTTTTCAATTCAGTTTCAGAAAAAAGACAAAAACCTCCGAGACTAGAGAAATTCAGGCTTGAATGGGATTCGAACGGGTGACCTGTGTGATACCAGTGCAGTACTCTACCAACTGAGTTTTCAAGCCAGCTAGGAGCTGGCTATATGAATTTGTGATATATCTGTAGAGGTGAAGATGTGAAAGAGAATATATGAGGAAAATCTTTGTCCCGCAGTACAAATATATGTTTCTTATAAATATCTTCAGGCTGGAAGTTTTTTAATTTTAATTTTTTGTAGTTTACTTCTAGTGAATTAGGCTTATTTTGGCAACTGCCCATTAAATTGCGTTCAAAAATAACTGCGGTGATGTCCCATGCCTTTGCACGTCTTGTGGAAAAGAGAAAAAAGTGTGAATAAGTTCAAAGTTTTAAGAAGACAATCATTATAGCTAGCCAGAAATAGGATCGGATAATATTATATATATTGATAGGGTCTACTATGGCCCAGCTCCTAACTATTTTTCCCGAGAATTTGATAAATGACTGGATAAAGAGAAACGATTGGGCTTAAAAGCAAAAAGATTTCAAGTCAAGTTTGCCAAAAACGAACGACGAGGATGGGATTCGAACCCACGCGTGCAGAGCACATTGGATTAGCAGTCCAACGCCTTAACCACTCGGCCACCTCGTCAATTGCCCATTTCCACTACATTTTTGTAAGATTATAAAAACATGTTTTGGAACCTTACGACAGACGATAGTGTATGGTCTTGTATGATGAAATGTGTTTGACTTCTGCATTATATGAGCAGGGCGTTCTCCAAAAGTCGCATGTGTCGCGGCAAACTGTACTATTTTATTTCTATCAGAATATCAAAAACAAACTAAGATAACTAAGATATATCAACAGCTTTAAAAGACATGTAATCGGATGAACTGTAACGCAAGGACCACCTGTACAAACAGTAGCGGAGTGAAGCCGGTTGTTGGTTTAGATCAGGATCAGCAGTGTAAAATAAATAAAACCAATTGAAAGGCTGACCGGACGGCTGAAAAGAATAAATTTAAAGCCCAATATTTCGGTTAGACGGGAATAACCTTCTTTGGGGCTACACTGAAGCTAAGTAGATATGGATAAAACGGTTACAAAATTTATATGATACTTACGAAAATATGTGACATGATTGGTTGACAAAAATAGAGAAAAAGGAAACGTGTACTAAAGCGGATACATAAAAAAATATAGATTAAATTTCGCCACACCTGTTTAAGACGGAAGCCACTTCAACCTGATATCAATTTATTTGGTTCTCTTTTTACGACAGACGCTGTCAGAGCGTAGATTATCTCTCAGAGTTAACTCCATAGAAATTTACGTGACCACATCTAGGAAAAAGAACCACTGCATGTTAATTAACATTTAACAATTATTCCACAATCGCGCTTTGGATATGAGTTGGTAGATGGTCAGCCAGGCACGCAGTGCCCAGTTGGCTATAGCAATCTGATATCCAAGAAGCGCGAGTGGAATAATTGTTTTATTAAAAACGCCCCCAAAATAGAGAAAACTGAAATAAAATAAAAATAAAAACACCTCCAAAAAGTACGCGCACGCTTACCATATTTGTAAAGCATGGTGCAGTAATGGCTCTTACACCATGATGGCTAAGCCAATGAATTCCTAGATAATTGTCTGGAAAGATTTAAAAGTGGTTAGTGATTCAACTTTAAAATTTCCGGGAAAAATCAAAATTAAAATTAAAATCAAAGGCCGGGGCAAACTTCTATATTCACTTGCAAGGATGTTTTTAAAATTCTGTTCTGGGAGACATTTTGGGTCACAAGAGCAATGAAAGCCAGATATTTACCACTGATTACGGAAAAACGTTTTTGCGCACGCAGTGCTCTAGCTAAAAAGGCACAGGATGCTGACGACGAGGATGGGATTCGAAGCCACGCGTGCAGAGCACATTGGATTAGCAGTCCAACGCCTTAACCACTCGGCCACCTCGTCACACGTGTCGGGATAAGATTATTTCATGAGTTGAATATTGTCGATCAGGACTGAAGGCTCCCTCGGCATTAGTGGGTTACTATAGCAGCAAAATCTCTTTCACAGTAAATGGTTTGAACCCAGGAGTATCAGTAGTTAGTATAGCGTGATCGTCCCGGGGAGGGTAGTTCTGAAAAGTTCGGAAGTCATCTTCAGAATCAAATGAATAGTGTTTGTCAGTCGATGATGTTATAAGTCTGGTCCGTTGAACGTGATTGGTCAATTTAGCTGGCTGAAAGACTCGTTTAAAGTTTGTCATCAGTCATTGGTGGGTTTCGATCCGTCTATTGTTAGTCAAATTGGTCGGTTCCAACAGATCGACTTAATTTGACTAACAATAGAGGGACCAAAGACCGACCGATTTGACTAACAATAACATTTTAATACGCTTTACATACCCAATCAGATTCAGTTCTCTTTGAAAATTTCGTGCGAATAGAACCAGCCGGCTTCAAGTTTCCATCAAATTGTCTCAGCTCGTTAGGTTCCTTGATAAGTCCACTGATACCAGGTCTTTGGGATCTAACACACTTGGTTTTGCTGTCGTCTTTTTCGTGTGGAGTGCATTGCTTGAAGCAACGATTTCGATGATCTATGAATCAAACTTGCTGTTCTCATATTGCGCTGCGCCACTACAAGAATGGTAGATTTTTCCCGATCCTCTGTCTTCCCTATTTTTACTCCCTCGATAGGCTTAATTACCCATGCATAATTATCTGATATTTCTCATAAAGACTGTTCCTTCCGAACTCTTTGCCCACTTCCTTTAAAAAGGAATAAATAAACAAATCAATAAGGTGTCTTGGATCTGTAAAGCGTGATTGAAACTAGTGTTTCCAAAATCAATAGCACCAAACGCCATCAATTCATCTTCTTCAGTCACTCGTAGCCAAAATTGATTCACCCGCAAGTTGCCTAGATCACCGTTCACAAGAATCTTGTATTAGGAACTCAAAGAATGGTTAAACATTAATGTGTTACATAGGAATGTGCCGAACTCACTCCATACCATCTTGTCCACCTTGTCTTGTCCTTGTTCAGGTGGAAACGAGGCAAAAAGCGTTTCAAATTCTCCCCAGTGCTCCCTCAACAATTAAGAGGTTCAACACGTGACCAAAGAAATGAACAGGGAAATTACCAAAGGAAGTTTATTGAGTTTCTAACTCCGTGTTTGGACATATCTAGCGCGTGCATGTTGTTCATTTTACGTCATTTCGTACGAGGTGATTTTTTCAATAGTTGTAACATATCAAGAATGATGGACAGCAAAAACTTAAATTTGAATGGTTCTGAGAAAAGGCCGAGACATCACTATTCAGTCTCGTACATTATTCATTCAAAAAGGCAGAACAATTGATCCTAATGGTCTGAACATCCGCGAAGAAACATATTAGTTGTTTCCATTTGTTTTCTTTTATTATGTTTTTTTATCATGTTATTTTATTTTACCGTATGCTTATTTTTAATTTACACTATCAATTACTTTTGCGTATTTCCGGTATTACGTAAATATCGGCTACATAAAAACACGTACCAATGTAAAATTTTCCATTGTACCTGAAGAAGGCTGGTTTGGCCAGCCGAAATTTAGTACACCTTAAAAAATCATTCTACGTTGTGTCGGTTTTTGCTTTTGTATTGCTCATTATTCATTCGCCTGGTGCCATTTCCCAGCATATTTTTATAGCCAAAAGAAACTCAACTTGCAAAATGCAAATTATGAAAACATTTGCACAAATTGCTGCGTCTTTAATTCGCAGTCAATGATTTAAAAAGTACCAATGGAGAGTTTCTTTCAAATGAAAGATCTATTTGTGTCCATGCTCTCGCGCCAAAGTTGTTCGAGTAAGCTCTGGGTGCGTGATCACCACAGTCTTGGGAAGTAAGGCATGCGCAGTACGAGTGGCGTTACACAGAAACAATGTCTTTTGTGGTACTTCTTTTTCGTGCACGCTCTTTTACACTCCTCTCACTTGGTAGTTGACTTCCGTCTTGGAGCTGAAACGACAAAGAACAGAACGAATCACTCATTGATAGAGAGGTTTTTGTTTCAAATAAAATAAAATTGATAATCTATTAAGGCACGCGCTATTCTAGGCCATTGGAACCAGTGGTTTTTTTGGTTGGTTCTTGCTGTTGTTTTGGGAAGAAAAATTTCTTTTCAGGCTCTCGTTATAATTTGAACATGAGATTCGAATTATACGAAGGAGATGTTCAGTCGAGACTACAGTGTTAATTTGAAGACCGAGAATTAACTCATTGCTAGGAAGTTTTTTCTCGCGGGAAATGTCTGACGAGGTGGCCGAGTGGTTAAGGCGTTGGACTGCTAATCCAATGTGCTCTGAACGCGTGGGTTCGACTCCCATCCTCGTCGTCAGTGTTTTTTAAATTTTTAGCAAAAGCACTGCGCAGACAAAACGGTCTGCACTGCTCTTGTGGCATGGCCCAAAAAGTCTTCCAGAACAGAATTTTAAAAATGACAACACCCTTGCAAGTAAATTGAGGTCATCATGTATAGAATCTTGCCCCGGCCTTAAATTCTAATTTATTCCGGAAATTTTAATTAAAGTTGAATTACTAACCACTTTTAAATCTTTTCCTCCCGAGTTTAACAAAAGCAATTATCTAATAACGCATCCAACCTTTTTTCAGGATTTGTGATCCCTTATGTGCTTTTCTTATTTTTCAAGTAATGTTCTACAAAACTGAACCAGTTTCACGAGTTTCCTGTTATCAACTGAGCCTTTACGGCCCTTTAAATCACTCCGTATTATTGATTATTAAAACCTGGATCATTGGATAATGCAATTCAAGAGTTTTCATTGGCTTAGCCATCACGGTATATATAAACAATGCCCCCATTTGCCTCGAAAATATACTTGCGGACATTATCTGTTCCGAGAAGCAAACAGTTTTCCGGGAACGAAGCTCGAGGAAAACGGTGAGCTTCGAGGAACAGATAATATCCAAGGACAAATATCCGAACATATTTTCGAAGTCAAATGGAAGTTATTGTGTTTAATACATAGATTTAGGCCAGCCTAAAAGCGTAGCTCCTTGGCCGGGTTGTTCAGAGCTCGATTAAGGTAACCCAGGAAAAGGTAGAATTTTGATTTGAGTTTTGTAACTTTGCGTTGAGGTTTTCTGTGTATTGTTTGGCCTTCTGTTTTGAGTTTTAATAATCACCATATACACAAAACAAAGCAGCAAAAAAACATTTGTATAGAAGAAAAAGTTATAATTCGGTTAACTTTTAATCCTGAGTTAGCGCGATCCAATCGAAAACCAGCCCTTCGTCAGCGGTAAACTTAAAAAAGAACGCGACCTCGATGAGCTGTAAACTTGAGCCTGCGATATGGTCACGTGATATTGGTCAGCGGATACCTTGTTTTTGTCAGGTGTCAATTGATCATAACATGGATGTCCAATAAAGTACACGGTAACTCAAGGCTGCATGTCTCTGTCAACCTTTTATTTGGAGTATGGTCGCCATGTTGCGCGACCCCGTCGTCGTCGTCGTCGCCGTCGTGCGCACGCGCCTACGAGCAATACCGCTAGCCATGATAGCCAGGAGAAAATCAACTCATGGGTTTCCTTTTCTTTCCTATATGAGTATGGGGCTCCGCTTAGCGGCTCTTCGGGCCGCCGGAACTCGGCTATTATCCTTCAAATATTTTCCCCGACATCGGCAGTTTCCAAAATTGGGGAATATTCTGTGTAATTTCTGATTCTCCGAGATAGAACACGAAGTTGAAAGCCGAATTAGTACGGTTTGTCGCGACACAACACTTTTGGAACGTTCCAAAACATGCTTTAAACATGATCTTATGACATTAATCTGGAGATTATCAACTGACGAGGTGGCCGAGTGGTTAAGGCGTTGCACTGCTAATTCAATGTGCTCTGCACGCGTGGGTTCGAATCCCATCCTCGTCGTCAGTGTTGTTTACATTTTTAGCGAAAGCACTGTGTACGCAAAACGTTTTGCCGAAAAGGTAAATATTCGGTTTTCATTGCTCTTGTGGCCTAAAAAGTCTTCCAGAGTAGAATTTTAAAAACGGCAACACCTTTGCAATTAAATTGAGGTCATATAGGATCTTGCCCCGGTCTTTGATATTAATTTTAACTTTGATTTTAATTTTTTCCGGAAATTTAAAAGTTGAATTACCAACCACTTTTAAATCTTTCCATCCTTATTTTAATACAGACAATTATCTGGTAACGCATCCAACTTTTTTTCAGGATTTGTGATCCATAATGTGCTTTTCTTGTTTTTCAAGTAATTTTCTACAAAATTGAACCAATTTCACGAGCTTCCTGTTATCAACTGAGACTTTACGGCTCTTTAAATCACTCTGTTGCCAATGATTATGAAAACCTGGATCATTGGATAATGCAATTCAAGAGTTTTCATTGGCTTAGCCATCATGGTACATGAGCAGTTATTATTCAACTTTCCTACACTGTACGAGTTCCGATTTTCTGATTGGCTGATTTGTACCACTTCATACTGGGTTGTGACGAGACAACAACCTTGACGTCATTATCGTGGTGTAATAGCCGTCGTGTAAATTCAACATACCACGGTCATTACACCATGGCTTCGGCTAACTCAGATATAGTGGTTTCAACGCAGTGTTTCTTTGCGCAGTGTATTCAAACTGAATAATAAAAATGTTAACGGACTCATTGCTCGTGAATTATCGATATTTACTTGTACTCTTTTACTAACAATGAACTCGAAACTTTCAATACCGCACTGGGCAAAGCCTCGTCCGGTATTGAAATTTCTCGTTCATTGTTAGTGAACTCGTGCAGGTAAATCCCGATAATTCACTCGCTGAGTGCGTTGACCTGTAATTAACGCACAACGGTTCTTGTTCTTAGATGTGGTCACGTGCATTTCTATGAAGTAAATATCGAGAGATAACCTATGCTCTGACAACGTCTTGAAATCAGGTTAGTTTTTTTAGTCTTCGATATATCTCTGTAATATCTGATACTCCGAGACTAAACACAAAATTGAAGGTCGAATTAGTACGGTTTGTCGCGACATGCGTCTTTTGGATCGCGCCCGTGCCCCGCCCAGATTTCATCATAGAAAAGCCATACAGTCCGCACTATCGAGTGGCCCTGCGGCTGTCGTAAGGTTCCAAAACATGCTTTAAACATGATCTTACGACATTAATCCGACGATTAACAACTGACGAGGTGGCCGAGTGGTTAAGGCGTTGGACTGCTAATCCAATGTGCTCTGCACGCGTGGGTTCGAATCCCATCCTCGTCGTCACTATTATTTACGTTTTTAGCGTGAGCACTGCGTACGCAAAACGTTTTGCCGAAATGGTAAATATTCGGTTTTTATTGCTCTTGAGACCCAAAAAGTCATCCTGAACAGAATTTTAAAAATGACAACACCCTTGCAAGTAAATTGAGGTCTTACACCATGGCGGATCCAGACCTTGAGCGAAGAGGGGCCCCCGGTATCAAGACTTGGAGCTAAGGAGAAAGGCGTTTTTTTTTTTTTTTTTTTGGCTTGCCCTGCCGGCTTTTTTTTCTTCTGCGATTATTTTTTTTACCCGAAATAGGGTAGGGGGAGGGGGGGGGGGGCATCCGCCTCCCCTAGATCCGCCACTGATAAAGAATCTTGCCCCTGCCTTTGATTTTAATTTTAATTTTGATTTTAAATTTTCCCGGAAATGTTAAAGTTGATTACTAACCACTTGTAAGTTTTTTCATCCCGTGTTTAATACAGACAATTGTCTAGTAACCCATCCAACTTTTTTTCAGGATTTGTGATCCCTGATGTGCTTTTCTTTTTCTTCAAGTAATGTTTTACAAACAGAATCAGTTTCAAGAGTTTCCTGTTATTAACTGAAATTTTACGGTTCTTTAAATCACACTATATTATTAATCATTAAACCTGGATTTTTGGATAATGCAATTCAAGAGTTTTCATTGGCTTAGACATCATGGTATATGGGCAATTATACTATGCTCTACAAATATGATAAGCGTACGCGTAACTTTTTTGGTCGTTTTTATTAAATTTCATTTCAGTTTTCTCTATTTGGGGGGCGCTTTTAACAAAAAAATTATTTCACTCGCGCATGTTGGATATGAGATGGTTATAGCCAAATTTTGATATATCTGTGTAATTTCTGATACTCCGAGACTAGACACAAAGTTGAAGGCCGAATTTGTACGGTTTGTCGCGACACCCGACTTTTGGAGTGCTCTTGTGCCCAGCCCATGCAATGACAAGTCGTAAACACAGTTCACTATCGACTGGCCCTGCGACTGTCGTAAGGTTCCAAAACATGCTTCAAACATGATCTTACGACATTAATCGAAAAATTGACAACTGACGAGGTGGCCGAGTGGTTAAGGTGTTGGACTGCTAATCCAGTGTGCTCTGCACGCGTGGGTTCGAATCCCATCCTCGTCGTCAGTATTATTTACATTTTTAGCGAGAGCCATCCGTACGCGAAACGTTTTGCCGAAATGGTGAATATTCGCTTTTCATTGCTCTTGTGGCCCTAAAAGTCTTTCAGAACAGAATTTTAAAAATGAGAACCCCTTGCAAGTAAATTGAGGTCCTATAGAATCTTGCCCCGGCCTTTAAAACTTTAATATTTCTGGAAAAAAATTAAAATTAAAATTAAATTCAAAGGCCGGGGCAAGATTCTATATGACCTCAATTTACTTGCAGGGGTGCTGTCATTTTTAAAATTCTGTTCTGGAAGACATTTTGGAGCACAAGAACAATGAAAACTAGATATTTTCCACTGATTACGGAAAAACGTTTTACGCACGCAGTGCTCTAGCTAAAAAGGCAAACGATATTGACGGTCGATGAGGATGGGATTCGAACCCACGCGTGCAGAGCACATTGGATTAGCCGTCCAACGCTTTAACCAGTCGGCCACCTCGTCTCATGCGTTGGTGTATGATTATTTTACCAGGTCAGTCTCTTCGATCAGGACTGAAGGCTCGCTCGCCTTTAGTAGGTTACTCTAGCAGCAAAATCTCTTTCCAAAGCGTCGCCAAAACCTGCGTGGAGATCTTCCAGTAGGGATTTAAAAGTTGCCTGTCAAATGGAAGTGAAAGGTCAATAGATCAGTCTTGTCTTAATTAGATTGTTTTGCTCCCCTTTTCTTGGAGAGGAAACGACCACCTTTTTTTTTTTTTGCACGCTTAGCCGTTTTAGAAGTAATTTATTTTAATTATTTATTTGGCTCTTTTCTTAGATTGGTTAATGATTGAGTGTCTTAAAACCAAGACCAAAGTAATCACTCTAGGCAATCTTAAAGGACACAGATACTGTAGTGAGCCAATCAAAATTCGAAGTAATTGGTCAGGTCCGAGTTGGTTTGTACCTCTGTGTCATGCGAAACCATTCATATGAAAATAAGTTCCGCCTTGAGGTTAATTTTCATGCAAGTCAAATCACTTTAGCCAATCACAAAAGACACAGACAATACAGTGAACCAATCAAAGCTCAGAGTAAGTACACGCAACTAACGCAAAGCGCGGGAAAACGCGTGCGAGTGAGTCGCGAGTGGTTTTGCTTTTACTTCTGATTGGATGAAAAAGTAGCGCGAGTTTTTCAAGTCAATCGTGTAGCCGTAGTCGATGCACTCAGTTGAAAACAGCTCTGTCATGGTCGCATTTGTTTTTGTATGAATTTTTTGTATGAATTTTTTGTATGAATTTTTGTTTCTGAAAATTACTCTGTGTTGTCATACTTTGAAAAAAGCAAAATGGAAGGGGAGATTCAAAAATCTTTCCACGGAACAGAAAACTAGTTCACGATCTTTGACCCCTTTACGAGTAACGTCGCGGTGACGAGAAACTAATCGCTGCTTTGAGAGTAAATCCGTTTTCATTATTAAGGAATCAACAGCCATTTAACGTTTTAATGCGCGTCAAATACCCAATCAGATTCAGTTCTTTTTGAAAATCTCGCGTAAATAGAACCAGCCGGCTTCAGATAGACCAGAAATCAAGTTTCATCAAATTTTCTCGGTTCATTGCGTTCCTTGATGAGCCCACTGATACCAGATCTATGATATCAAACATACTTGGTCTTTCTCCTGTCGTTTTCGCATGCCATTCCCATATTACGCTGCGCTATTATAAGAATTTTAGATTTTTCCCAATTATCTGTCTTCTCTTTTATTTGCTTACTCCCTCGATAGGCTTAATTACCCATTATGACCTGAAATTTGTCATCCATAAAGATTGTTCCCTCCGAACTCTTTGCCTACTTCCTTCAAAAATAAATAAATAAATAAACAAACAAACAAATAAATAAATAAAGTGTCTTCGATCTGTTAAGCGTGGGTGAAACTAGTATTTCCAAAATCAATAACACCAAACTTCGTCAATTCATATTCGGTTTTATACCTGTCTTTCGCTCGTAGCCAAAATTGATTCACCCGCAAGTTGCCTAAATCACCCTTCACAATAATCTTATGTTAGGTACTCAAAGGGAATGTACCAAACTCACTCCATACCCTGTTGTCCACCTGACTTTGTTCAGGTGGAAACGAAGCAAAAAGCGTTTCAAACTCTCCCCAGTGCTCCCTCAACAAGAGGTTCAACAACTGGCCAAAGAAATGAACAGGGAAAATACCAAAGGAAGTTTATTGACTTTCTAACTCCGTCGGTGTTTGGACATATCTAGCGCGTGCATGTTGTTCATTTCATGTCATTTCATACGAGATGATTTTTTCAATAGTTGTAACGTATCAGGTGTGATGGACAGCGAAGGCTTAAATTTGAATGTTTCTGAGAAAAGGCCAAAATAAATCTATTCAGTCTCCTACATGATTCATTCTCCTGGTGTTATTTCCGAGCATATTTTTATAGCCAAAAGAAACTCAACTTGCAAAATGCAAATTATGGAAACATTTGAACAAATTTCTGCGTTTTTAATTCGCAGTCGATGATTTAAAAAGTACCAATGGAGAGTTTCGTCCGAATGAAAGATCTATTTGTGTCTCGCTCAAAGTCGTTCATGTAAGCTCTGGGTGCGTGATCACCACAGTCTTGAGAAGTAAGGCATGCGCAGTACCAGTGGCGTTACACAGAAACAATGTCTTTTGTGGTACTTCTTTTTCTTGCACGCTCTTTTACACTCCTCTCGCTTGGCTGTTGACTTCCGTCTTGGAACTGAAATGACAAAGAAAAGAACGAATCACTCATTGATGGAGAGCTTTTTGTTTTCTAAATAAAATAAAACTGGTAATCTATTAAGGCACGCGGTATTTTAGCCTATTGGGCCAATGGCTTTTTGGTTGGTTCTTGCTGTTGTTGTGGGAAAAAAACATTGTCTTTCCAGGCTCTCGTTTACAGTACAATTTGAACATGAGTTTAGAATTATACGAAGGGGATGTTCAGTCGAGACTACAGTGTTAATTTGACTAACTGCCAGGAATTTTTATTTAAGTAAGAAACGTCTGACGAGGTGGCCGAGTGGTTAAGGCGTTGGACTGCTAATCCAATGTGCTCTGCACGCGTGGGTTCGAATCCCATCCTCGTCGTCAGTGTTGTTTACAATTTTTGAGCTTTTCAGCGAAAGCACTGCGTACGCAGAACGTTTTGCCGAAATGGTAAATATTTGGTTTTCATTGCTCTTGTTGCCCATGCAAAAAGTTGAATTACTAACCCCTTTTAAATCTTTCCAGCCTTTTTTGAATACAAACAGTTATGTAGTAACGCATCCAACTTTTTCTTCAGGATTTGTGATTCCTTATGTGCTTTTCTTGTTTTTCAAGTAATGTTCTACAAAATTGAACCAGTTTCACGAGTTTCCTGTTATCAACTGAGACTTTACTGCTCTTTAAATCACTCCGTATTATTGATTATTAAAACCTGGATCATTGGATAATGCAATGCACGAGTTTTCATTGGCTTAGCCATCATGGTACATGAGCAGTTATTATTCAACTTTTCTATACTGTACGAATTCCGATTTTCTGATTGGCTGATTTCTACCACGTGATACTGGGTTGTGACGAGACAACCACCTTGACGTCATTATCGTGGTGTAAAAGCCGTGGTGTAAATTCAACTTACCACTGTCATTGCACCATGGCTTCGGGTGACTCAAATATAGTGGTTTCAATGCATTGCTTCTTTGCGCAGTGTATTCAAACTGAATAATAAAAATGTTAACGGACTCATTGCTCGTGAATTATCGAGATTTACCTGTACTCTTTCACTAACACTGAACTCGAAACTTTCAATACCGCACTCGACAAAGCCGCGTGCGGTATTGATTGAAATTTCTCGTTCATTGTTAGTGAACTCGTACAGGTAAATCCCAATAATTCACTCGCTGAGTGCGTTAACCTGTAATTAACGCACAACGGTTCATTTTCTTAAATGTGGGCACGTAAATTTCTGTGAAGTAAATTTCGAGAGATAACCTATGCTTTGAGAACGTCTTGAAATCAGGTTAGTTTTTTTAGTCTTCGATATATCTGCGTGATTTCTGATACTCTGAAACTAGACACAGCATTGAAGGCCCACTTACTACGGTTCGTCGCGACACGCGACTTTTGGAGCGCGCCCGCGCCCCGCCCAGAATTCATCATATAAAAGCCATACAACCCGCACTATCGACTGGCCCTGCGACTGTCTAAAGGCTCTAAAACATGCTTCAAACATTATTTCACGTCATTAATCTGGAGATTTATAACTGACGAGGTGGCCGAGTGGTTAAGGCGTTGGACTGCTAATCCAATGTGCTCTGCACGCGTGGGTTCGAATCCCATCCTCGTCGTTAGTATTATTTACATTTTTAGCGAGAGCACTGCGTACAAAAAAAGTTTTTCCGAAATGGTAAATATTCGGTTTTCATTGCTTTTGATCTTGTTGCCCAAAATGTCTTTAAGGTCAGAATTTTACTGAAAATGATAATACCCTTAGAGGCGTTTTTAATGAAACAATTACCTTTTACTGGCGTATGTTGAGTATGAGATGGTTATAGCTAATTCGGTACTGCGCGCCTCGTTGGCTATCTACCATCTCATATCCAACGCGTGCTCGTTGAATAATAGGCAATATTCGTATTGCCGGTATTGGACTGGAAGCAATTGAGGCTAATGATCGATGGGAGTCTTTTCAAATGCAAATGACATTAATCTCTTTTTAATGATATTTCCCCGCATGAGCCTCAATTGCAAGCTAGTCCCAGTCCAATACCGAGAGCACGAATATGGTCCATTTTTTATTAACATACAATGGTTCTTCTTCTTAAATGTGGTCAAGTAAATTTCTATGAAGTAAATTTCGAGATATAACCTACTCTCTGACAACGTCTTGAAATCAGGTTAGTTTTTTTAGTCTTGGATATATCTCCGAAACTAGACACAGCATTGAGGGGCGACTTAGCACAGTTCGTCGCGACGTGTGACTTTTGAAGGGCGCCCGTGCCCCGCTCAGATTTCATCATATAAAGCCATACAGTCCGCACTATTGACTGGCCCTGCGACTGTCGTAAAGTTCTAAAATATGCTTCAAACATGATTTTACCACATTAATCTGCAGATTGACAACTGACGAGGTGGCCGAGTGGTTAAGGCGTTGGACTGCTAATCCAATGTGCTCTGCACGCGTGGGTTCGAATCCCATCCTCGTCGTTAGTATTCTTTACATTTTTAGCGAAAGCACTGTGTACGCAAAACGTTTTGCCGAAATGGTAAATATTCGGTTTTCATTGCTCTTGTGACCCAAAAAGTCTTCCAGAACAGAATTCTAAAATTACAACACCCTTGCAAGTAAATTGAGGTCTTACACCGTGACGGATCCAGACCTTGAGCGAAGAGGGGGACCCGGTATCCTGACTTCAAGCTAAGGGGAAAGGCGGTTTTTGTTTTTTTGTTTGTTTTTTTTTTTTTTGGCTTGCCCTGCCGGCTTTTCTTCCTTCTGCGATTATTTTTTACCCGAAACAGGGTGAGCGGGGGGGTGGGGGGGGGGGGGCGGGCGGGCCCCCGTCCCTCTTCCCTAGATCCGCCACTGATACAGAATCTTGCCCCGGCCTTTGATTTTAATTTTAATTTTAATTTTAATTTTTCCCGGAAATTTTAAAGTTGATTACTAACCACTGTTGTAAGTGGTTCCATGCCGTGTTTAATACGAGCAATTATACTATGCTCTACAAAGATGTTAAGCCTACGCGTAATTGTTTTGGTTGTTTTCATTGAATTTCATTTCAGTTTTCTCTATTTGGGGGCGCTTTGAACAAAACAATTATTTCACTCGCGCATGTTGGATATAAGATGGTTATAGCCAAATTTTGATATATCTGTGTAATTTCTGATACTCCGAGACTAGACACAGAATTGAAGGCCGAATTAGTACGGTTTGTGGCGACACCCGACTTTTGGAGCGCTCTTGTATCCAGCCCATGCAATGACAAGTCGTAAACACAGTTCACTATCGACTGGCCCTGCGACTGTCGTAAGGTTCCAAAACATGCTTCAAAGATGATCTTACGACATTAATCTTGAGATTGACAGCTGACGAGGTGGCCGAGTGGTTAAGGCGTTGGACTGCTAATCCAATGTGCTCTGCACGCGTGGGTTCGAATCCCATCCTCGTCGTCAGTGTTTTTTAAATTTTTAGCAAAAGCACTGCGCAGACAAAACGGTCTGCCTTGCTCTTGCGCCATGGCCCAAAATGTCTTCCAGAACAGAATTTTAAAAATGACAACACCCTTGCAAGTAAATTGAGTGATTTTAATTTTTTCCGGAAATGTTAAAGTTGAATTACTAACCACATTTAAATCTTTCCATCCCGTGTTTAATACAAACAATTATCTAGTAACGCATCCAACTTTTTCTTCAGGATTTGTGATCCCTAATGTGCGTTTCTTGTTTTTCAAGTAATGTTCTACAAAACTGAACCAATTTCGCGAGTTTCCTGTTATCAACTCTGTATTATTGATTATTAAAACCTGGATCATTGGATAATGCAATTCAAGAGTTTTCATTGGCTTAACCATCATTGTATATCTAAACAATAGCCTCCATTTGGCCCGAAAATATGTTCGGATATTTGTCCGCGGACAATATCTGCTCCGAGAAGAGAACAGTTTTCCGGGAACGAATTCGAAGCTCGAGGGAAACGGTGAGCTTCGAGGAACAGATAATGTGCAAGGACAAATATCCCAGCATATTTCAAAGTCAAATGGAAGCTATTGTGTTTATTATCCTTCAAATATTTTCCCCAACACCCGCAGTTTCCAAAATTAGGGACTATTCTGTGTAATTTCTGATTTTCCGAGACAAGACACGAAGTTGAAGGCCGAATTAGTACGCTTTGTTGCGACAAGCCACTTTTGGAAGGTTCCAAAACATGCTTTAAGCATGATCTAACGACAATGCAAAATTGACAACTTACGAGGTGGCCGAGTGGTTAAGGCGTTGGACTGCTAATCCAATGTGCTCTGCACGCCTGGGTTCGGATCCTATCCTTGTCGTCAGTATTGTTTACATTTTTAGCGAAAGCACTGCGTACGGAAAACGTTTTGCCGAAATGATAAATATTCCGTTTTCATTGCTCTTGTGAAAGGTTTTTGAAAGGAACGTCTGACGCGTACAATTAGCTCATTTGCATAGTGCAGCTCGTGCACTTTCAAGTCCGAGTCGGTCAATTGTCAACAAATCTTGACAAAGATTTCTTTCGTTATCTTTTGTGCTGAGATGCTGCAACAAATTTCACTAATGCAAAAAAGGCTACTAACATCATGTGTGTTTCTTCAACATAAGCATAGTGAAGTTTTACACTGCGAAAATGAAAATAGACAAGGAGTTTTGATAACTCGATCAACAAACTCGAAATCGTTATACCAAGTTGATTAAAGAAAGCGTCATCGTAACTTTGCTGATTGTTTCTGCTTTATTCACATATTTTCAGCTTAGCTTTTAATATGTTCTCAAACATTTATCAATCTTAAACATATTTAAAAACTATAGGGCTATTGTTTGAGTTCGATGTACGCTTTCACACGAAAGTGCGGCGGAAGTACAATTTGTCATGTTTACTGACTGTACAAAACACGCATCGGGGGGCGCTCTCATTCATCGACAACAGAGACTTTACTGGCTTTTTACACGAATAAAACTGAGCAGCATCTACGGACGTAAAGTTATTAAGCCTCGATGAAACATCAAGCGTTGCTTACAATTCAAGCGAAACTCAAACTAGCAATTATTGTGTTTTGCTTTTCGGTCGCGATAGACTGACAATTCCTCGCAAGCGTGTGGCAAGAGGAGCTAGGAAACTATGAAGTCCTGAAGCTCTGCTGTATCTAAATATATCCAGCTAGTTTTTTGCTGTGTAATGGAAAAGCTGTTAATCTTCAACATATGTGAAATTTAAAGTGGAGTAATGTACAGCTCATGTAAAAGAAGCATCAGTCGGAACACAACTTGGTCAGCGATATATATAAGCTTACAGCGGAACATACCAAAATTCGACACTGTCTTACTTCACTCAAACTGGAGCAGCTTACGACGAAAATACTTAAGCAAAATTCCAACAGACGTAAACGCATTGAGTTGTGGGGCAAAAACATGAAACATTTCGGGAATTTCGGACGCCATTTCCCCCGCGCGACATCCGCAAAATCCTCGCAGCATGTACGCGCGTGTGCCGCAGGCGATGGCGCAATTTGTTCTAAAAATAGAATTATTGTCCCATATCATGGGGACAACCCCAATACTTGAAATGACGCGCGCTTACGGTCTCCGTGCCCATTATGGCTCCTGCATATAAAGCAATACAGTCCGCACTATCGACTAGCCCTGCGACTGTCGTAAGCTTCTAAACTATGCTTCAAACATGATTTTACGACATTAACCTGAAGATTGACAACTGACGAGGTGGCCGAGTGGTTAAGGCGTTGGACTGCTAATCCAATGTGCTCTGCACGCGTGGGTTCGAATCCCATCCTCGTCGTCAGTGTTGTTTACATTTTTAGCGAAAGCTTTGCGTACGGAAAACGTTTTGCCAAAATTTTAAAGTTGAATTATTAACCACTTTCAAATCTTTCCATCCCTTTTTTTAATTGCTAACGAGCCAGCCGAGCGAAGACGCTCGGCTGGCGAGGCGGCAGAAAATAGTGCCATGCGAAGACTGCTGTATGCAGAAAAATTCTCGATCGAGCTCTGAAAGTTTAAGTGTAAGTGTGAGGTGTAAGGTTGTCCTCGGTTTTAGCCAATTGCAAGGACGGAACTATTCGAGCCAATGAAAGGACGTGTTAGATTGTAGTTTTTAGTCAATCAGGAGGCACTACATCTAGACACTTTCAGGTTCTTGTTTGATGTGGAAGAGTCATTCGTAGTAGAAGGTGAGTGTTTTCTTTGCTGTTGTCTTTATTGAACTGTGAACAATTTCATAGAGCTTCATAGTCTCAGAATACACAGTTGTCGAGAGACCAATAGAAACAGCGTGTTCGCTACTGACTTCAACCAGCGTGTTCATCAATCGATAGAACCGGCCAGCGTGTTTATCAACTGAACTAGCGTGTTGCCTCTCACTTTGTCCTTATCAAACTGAAAGTTCAATCGGCCGGCGTGCCTTTACAAAACTCTTCATCTAATTCGAATATTGAGGCCTGTTGGAGCTCCAACAAATCCAGTATTCGAGACACGAAATCGAACCAACGTGTTCGCCACAGAATTGAACGAGTTTGTTCATCAATCAAACCAGTGTGTTCCTTCTCTGTTTACTCAGTCATATCAAACTGAAAGTTCAATCGGGCAGCGTTTCGTTAAGAACGGTTGATTTATAACAAATATTGAAGAAAACCGAGGGACGATATTGAGGAAAACTGTCGGAATTAAGTTAAATCTAGTGTTCAAGACGCTATTTCGAATGTTGAGGGAAACTGTTGGAACTAGAGAAAATCCAGTGTTCGCGGAGACACGAAAGCGAACCAGCGTGTTCGCCACAGAATTGAACGAGCGTGTTCATCAATCGAACCAGTGTGTTCCTTCTCTGTATCAAAAAGCCCAACTTTTAATTTTTCAGGTTTTGTGATCCCTAATGTGCTTTTCTTGTTTATCAAGTAATGTTTTACAAAATTGAACCAGTTTCACGAGTTTCCTGTTATCAACTGAGACTAAACGGCCTTTAAATCACTCTGTATTATTAATTATTAAAATCTGGATCATTGGTTAATGCAATTCAAGAGTTTTCATTGGCTTAGCCATCATGGTATATGAGCAATTACACCATGATCTCCAAAGATGTTAAGCTTACGCGTAATTTTTTGGGGCGTTTTTATTTGTATTTTATTTCAGTTGTCTCTATTTGGGGGCGTTTTGGATAAAAACAATTATTTCACTCAGATCTTTATAGCAACTCGGTACTACCCGGCTCGTTGGCTATCTACCATTTCGTATCCAACGCGCGCTCGTGGAATAATTTTTAATTAACGCACAATGGTTTTTTTTTTCTTAGATGTGGTCACGTAAATTTCTATATGAAGTAAATTTCGAGAGATAACATACGCTCTGACAACGTCTTAAAATCAGGTTAGTTATTTTTAGTCTTCGATATATCTGCGTGATTTCTGATACTCCGAAACTAGACACAGCATTGAGGTCCGACTTAATACGGTTTGTCGCGACACGCGACTTTTGGAGCGCGCCCACGCGCCGCCCAGATTTCATCATATAAAGCCATACAGTCCGCACTATCGATTGGTCCTCCGACTGCCGTAAGGTTCTAAAACATGTCTCAAACATGATCTTACGACATCAGTATGGACAACTGACGAGGTGGCCGAGTGGTTAAGGCGTTGGACTGCTAATCCAATGTGCTCTGCACGCGTGGGTTCGAATCCCATCCTCGTCGTCAGTATTAATTAGATTTTTAGCTAGAGCACCGCTTACGCAAAACGTTTTGCCGAAATGGTAAATATTCGGTTTTCATTATTATTGTGGCCCGAAATGTCTTCTAGGACAGAATTTAAAAAATGACAACATCCTTACCACTTTTAAACTGAAATATTTCCATCCCTTTTTTTTAATACAGACAATTATCTAGTAACGCATCCAACGTTTTTTCAGGATTTGTGATCCGTAATGTGCTTTTCTTGTTTTTCAAGTAATGTTCTACAAAATTGAACCAGTTTCACGAGTTTCCTGTTATCAACTGAGACTTTACAGCTCTTTAATCACTCTGTATTATTGATTAGTATATAAGCTACTGCACCATGCTCTACAAAAGTGTTAAGCGTTCGCGTAATTTTTGGGGGCCGTTTTTATTTTTATTTTATTTCAGTTTTTTCTATTAGGGGCGCTTTTTATAAAACAATTATTTTACTCGCGCATGTTGGATATGAGATGGTTACAGCCAACTCGGTACTACGCACGCTCGTGGAATAATTGTTAATTAACATACAATGGTTTTTTTTCTTAGATGTGGTGACGTAAATTTCTATGAAGTAAATTTCGACAGATAACCTACGCTCTGCCCGTTATTTTTAATCTGTTGATTTCTCTGTGTGATTTCTAATACTCTGAGACTAGACACAGAATTGAAGGCCGAATTAGTACGGTTTGTCGTGACGCACGACTTTTGTAGCGCGCCCGCGCCCCGCCCAGATTTCATCTTATAAAGCCATACAGTCCGCACTACCGACTAGCCCTGTGACTGTCGTAAGGTTCCAAAACAGGCTTCAAACATGATTTTACGAAATTAATCTAGAAATTGATAACTGACGAGGTGGCCGAGTGGTTAAGGCGTTGGACTGCTAATCCAATGTGCTCTGCACGCGTGGGTTCGAGTCCCATCCTCGTCGTCAGTATCATTTACTTTTTTAGCGAGAGCCACGCGTACGCAAAACGTTTTGCCGAAATGCTGAATATCCGCTTTCCATTGCTCTTGTGGCCCTAAAAGTCTTCCAGAAGAGAATTTTAAAAATGAGAACCCCTTACAAGTAAATTGAGGTAGGTTGCTATTTTAGTAGGTTACTATAGCAGCAAAATCTCTTTCAAAAGCGTCGCCAAAACCTGTGTGGAGATCTTCCAGTAGGGATTTAAAACTTGCCTGTCAAATGGAAGTGAAAGGTCAATAGATCAGTCTTGTCTTAATTAGATTGTTTTCCTTGTAGAGGAAACGACCACTTAAGGTTTTTTTTTTTTTTTGCACGCTTAGCTGTTTTAGAAGTAATTTATTTTATTTATTTATTTATTTGGCTCTTTTCTTAGATCGGTTTATAATTGAGTGTTGTAAAACCAAGAGCAAAGTAGTCACTCTAGCCAATCTTAAAGGACACAGATACTAGGGTGAACCAATCAAAATTAGAAGTAATTGGTCAGGTCCGAGTTGGCTTCTACCTCTGTGTCAAAACGAGTCTTAATGCGAAACCATTCATGTGAAACTAAGTTCCGCCTTGAGGTTAATTTTCATGCAAATCAAATCACTTTAGCCAATCACAAAGGACACAGACAATACAGAGAACCAATCAAAGCTCAGAGTAAGTACACGTAACTAACGCAAAGCGCGGGAAAACGCGTGCGAGTGAGTCGCGAGTGGTTTTGCTTTTACTTCTGATTGGATGAAAAAGTAGCGCGAGTTTTTCAAGTCAATCCTGTAGCCGTAGTCGATGCACTCAGTTGAAAACAGCTCTGTCATGGTCGCATTTGTTTTTGTATGAATTTTTTGTATGAATTTTTGTTTCTGAAAATTACTCTGTGTTGTCATACTTTGAAAAAAGCAAAATGGAAGGGGAGATTCAAAAATCTTTCCACGGAACAGAAAACTAGTTCACGATCTTTGACCTCTTTACGAGTAACGACGTGGTGACGAGAAACTAATCGCTGCTTTGAGAGTAAATCCGTTTTCATTATTAAGGAATCAACAGCCATTTAACGTTTTAATGCGCGTCAAATACCCAATCAGATTCAGTTCTCTTTGAAAATCTCGCGTAAATAGAACCAGCCGGCTTCAGATAGACCAAAAATCAAGTTTCCTCAAATGTTCTCAGTTCATTGCGTTCCTTGATGAGCCCACTGATGCCAGATCTATGATATCAAACATACTTGGTCTTTCTCCTGTCGTTTTCGCATGGAGTACATTGCTCGATGCAACAACTTCCATGGCCTATGAATCGAACTTGCCATTCCCATATTGCGCTGCGCTATTACAAGAATTTTAGATTTTTCCCAATTATCTGTCTTCTCTTTTATTTGCTTACTCCCTCGATAGGCTTAATTAGCCATTATGATCTGAAATTTGTCATCCATAAAGATTGTTCCCTCCGAACTCTTTGCCTACTTCCTTCAGAAATAAATAAATAAATAAACAAACAAACAAATAAATAAATAAAGTGTCTTCGATCTGTAAAGCGTGGGTGAAACTAGTATTTCCAAAATCAATAGCACCAAACTTCGTCAATTCATATTCGGTTTCATACCTGTCTTTCGCTCGTAGCCAAAATTGATTCTCCCGCAAGTTGCCTAAATCACCCTTCACAATAATCTTATGTTAGGTACTCAAAGGGAATGTACCAAACTCACTCCATACCCTGTTGTCCACCTGACTTTGTTCAGGTGGAAACGAAGCAAAAAGCGTTTCAAACTCTCCCCAGTGCTCCTTCAACAAGAGGTTCAACAACTGGCCAAAGAAATGAACAGGGAAAATACCAAAGGAAGTTTATTGACTTTCTAACTCTGTCGGTGTTTGGACATATCTAGCGCGTGCATGTTGTTCATTTCATGTCATTTCATACGAGATGATTTTTTCAATAGTTGTAACGTATCAGGTGTGATGGACAGCGAAGGCTTAAATTTGAATGTTTCTGAGAAAAGGCCAAAATAAATCTATTCAGTCTCCTACATGATTCATTCTCCTGGTGTTATTTCCGAGCATATTTTTATAGCCAAAAGAAACTCAACTTGCAAAATGCAAATTATGGAAACATTTGAACAAATTTCTGCGTTTTTAATTCGCAGTCGATGATTTAAAAAGTACCAATGGAGAGTTTCGTCCGAATGAAAGATCTATTGGTGTCCATGCTCTCCCTCCAAAGTCGTTCAAATAAGCTCTGGGTGCGTGATCACCACAGTCTTGGGAAGTAAGGCATGCGCAGTACAAGTGGCGTTACACAGAAACAATGTCTTTTGTGGTACTTCTTTTTCTTGCACGCTCTTTCACACTCCTCTCGCTTGGCTGTTGACTTCCGTCTTGGAACTGAAATGACAAAGAAAAGAACGAATCACTCATTGATGGAGAGCTTTTTGTTTTCTAAATAAAATAAAACTGGTAATCTATTAAGGCACGCGGTATTTTAGCCTATTGGGCCAATGGCTTTTTGGTTGGTTCTTGCTGTTGTTGTGGGAAAAAACATTGTCTTTCCAGGCTCTCGTTTACAGTACAATTTGAACATGAGTTTAGAATTATACGAAGGAGATGTTCAGTCGAGACTACAGTGTTAATTTGACTAACTGCCAGGAATTTTTTTCTAAGTAAGAAACGTCTGACGAGGTGGCCGAGTGGTTAAGGCGTTGGACTGCTAATCCAATGTGCTCTGCACGCGTGGGTTCGAATCCCAACCTCGTCGTCAGTGTTGTTTACAATTTTTGAGCTTTTTAGCGAAAGCACTGCGTACGCAGAACGTTTTGCCGAAATGGTAAATATTTGGTTTCCATTGCTCTTTTTGCCCATGCAAAAAGTTGAATTACTAACCAATCTTTCCAGCCTTTTCTTTAATACAAACAGTTATGTAGTAACGCATCCAACTTTTTCTTCAGGATTTGTGATTCCTTATGTGCTTTTCTTGTTTTTCAAGTAATGTTCTACAAAATTGAACCAGTTTCACGAGTTTCCTGTTATCAACTGAGACTTTACTGCTCTTTAAATCACTCCGTATTATTGATTATTAAAACCTGGATCATTGGATAATGCAATTCAAGAGTTTTCATTGGCTTAGCCATCATGGTACATGAGCAGTTATTATTCAACTTTTCTATACTGTACGAATTCCGATTTTCTGATTGGCTGATATCTACCACGTGATACTGGGTTGTGACGAGACAACCACCTTGACGTCATTATCGTGGTGTAAAAGCCGTGGTGTAAATTCAACACACCAGTGTCATTACACCATGGCTTCGGCTAACTCAAATATAGTGGTTTCAATGCATTGCTTCTTTGCGCAGTGTATTCAAACTGAATAATAAAAATGTTAACGGACTCATTGCTCGTGAATTATCGAGATTTACCTGTACTCTTTCACTAACACTGAACTCGAAACTTTCAATACCGCACTCGACAAAGGCTCGTGCGGTATTGATTGAAATTTCTCGTTCATTGTTAGTGAACTCGTGCAGGTAAATCCCGATAATTCACTCGCTGAGTGCGTTAACCTGTAATTAACGCACAACGGTTCATTTTCTTAAATGTGGGCACGTAAATTTCTGTGAAGTAAATTTCGAGAGATAACCTATGCTTTGACAACGTCTTGAAATCAGGTTAGTTTTTTTAGTCTTCGATATATCTGCGTGATTTCTGATACTCCGAAACCCCTGCTCCGAAACTAGACACAGCATTGAGGGCCCACTTACTACGGTTCGTCGCGACACGCGACTTTTGGAGGGCGCCCGCGCCGCGTCCAGATTTCATCATATAAAAGCCATACAAGCCGCACTATCGACTGGCCCTGCGACTGTCTTAAGGCTCGAAAACATTCTTCAAACATGATCTTACGACATTAATCTGGAAATTGACAACTGACGAGGTGGCCGAGTGGTTAAGGCGTTGGACTGCTAATCCAATGTGCTCTGCACGCGTGGGTTCGAATCCCATCCTCGTCGTTAGTATTATTTACATTTTTAGCGAGAGCACTGCGTACAAAGAACGTTTTGCCGAAATGGTAAATATTCGGTTTTCATTGCTTTTGATCTTGTTGCCCAAAATGTCTTTAAGATCAGAATTTTACTGAAAATGATAACACCCTTGGGGGCGTTTTTAATGAAACAATTACCTTTCACTGGCTATGTTGAACATGAGCTGGCTATAGCCAACTCGGTACTACGCGCCTCGTTGGCTATCTAGCATCTCATATCCAACGCGCGCTCGTTGAATAATAGGCAATATTCGTATTGCCGGTATTGGACTGGAACTAGCTTGCAACTGAGGCTAATGCTTGGAAGTCTTTTCAAATGAAATGACATTAATCTCTTTTTAATGATATAGGCCCTTTGTAGGATCCGGTCACATGGTATGGAAATAATCATGCTTGGACGCAAGTTACACAGTGGGACTTTCAAAATAAAGGAACTCGTACCAGTCCAGCCCGACTTTACTTTGTCTTGAAAGTCCCACTGTGTAACTTGCGTCCCAGCATAATTAATTCCATACCATGTGACCGGATCCTGCAAAGGGCCTATTCCCCCGCACGAGCCTCAATTGCAAGCTAGTTCCAGTCCAATACCGAAAATACGAATATGGTCTATCGTTAATTAACATACAATGGTTCTTTTTCTTAAATGCGGTCAAGTAAATTTCTATGAAGTAAATTTCCAGATACAACCTACTGTCTGACAACGTATTGAAATCAGGTTAGTTTTTATTAGTCTTTTGATATATCTGTGTAATTTCTGATACTCCAAGACTAGAGGCCGAATTGGTACGGTTTGTCGCGAGACGCGACTTTTGGAGCGCGCCCGCGCCCTGCCTGTGTAATGCAGAAGTCATAAACAATTCACTATCAACTAGCCCTGCGATTGTCGGAAGGTTCCAAAACATGCTTTAAACATGATCCTTCGTCACCTGAAAATTGACAACTGACGAGGTGGCCGAGTGGTTAAGGCGTTGGACTGCTAATCCAATGTGCTCTGCACGCGTGGGTTCGAATCCCATCCTCGTCGTCAGTGTTGTTTAAATTTTTAGCGAAAGCACTCCGTACGGAAAACGTTTTGCCGAAATTTTAAAGTTGAGTTATTAACCACTTTTAAATCTTTCCATCCCTTTTTTTAATTGCTAACGAGCAAGCCGAGCAAAGACGCTTGGCTGGCGAGGCGGCAGAGAATAGTGCCATGCGAAGAATGCTGTATGCAGAAGAATTTCCGATCGAGCTATGAAAGTGTAAGTGTAAGTATGAGGTATAAGGTTGTCCTCGGTTTCAGCCAATTGCAAAGACGGAACTATTCGAGCCAATGAAAGGACGTGTTAGATTGTAGTTTTTAGCCAATCAGGAGGCGGTACATCTAGACACTTTCAGGTTCTTGTTTGATGTGGAAGAGTCATTCGTAGTAGGTGAGTGTTTTCTTTGCTGTTGTCTTTACTGAACTGTGAACAATTTCATAGAGCTTCATAGTCTCAGAATATACAGTGGTCGAGAGACCAATAGAACTAGCGTGTTATACAGTGGTTGAGAGACCAATAGAAGCAGCATGTTCGCTACTGACTTGAACCAGCGCGTTCATCAATCGATAGAACCAGCGTGTTTATCAACCGAACTAGCGTGTTCTCCCTCACTTTGTCCTTATCAAAGTGAACGGTTCAATCGGCCGGCGTGCCTTTACAAAACTCTTCATCTCATTCGAATATTGAGGAAAACTGTTGGAGCTCCAACAAATCCAGTATTGGAGACACGAAATCGAACCAACGTGTTCGCCACAGAATTGAACGAGCGTGTTCATCAATCAAACCAGTGTGTTCCTTCTCTGTTTACTCAGTCATATTGAACTGAAAGTTCAATCGGGCAGCGTTTCGTTAAGAACGGTTGATTTATAACAAATATTGAAGAAAACCGAGGGACGATATTGAGGAAAACTGTCGGAATTAGGTTAAATCTAGTGTTCAAGACGCTATTTCGAATGTTGAGGGAAACTGTTGGAACTAGAGCAAATCCAGTGTTCGCGGAGACACGAAAGCGAACCAGCGTGTTCGCCACAGAATTGAACGAGCGTGTTCATCAATCGAACCAGTGTGTTCCTTCTCTGTATCAAAAAACCCCAACTTGGCTTAGCCATCACGGTATATGAGCAATTACACCATGATCTCCAAAGATGTTAAGCTTACGCGTAATTTTTTGGGGCGTTTTTATTTTTACTTTATTTCAGTTGTCTCTATTTGGGGGCGTTTTGGATAAAACAATTATTTCACTCACGTATGTTGGATATCAGATCTTTATAGCAACTCGGTACTACCCGGCTCGTCGGCTATCTACCATCTCGTATCCAACG
Organism: Orbicella franksi; assembly: GCF_964199315.1. NCBI lineage: Eukaryota > Metazoa > Cnidaria > Anthozoa > Scleractinia > Merulinidae > Orbicella > Orbicella franksi. Next base: position 27,262,145 of record NC_138154.1, read on the forward strand.
CGCGCTCGTGGAATAATTTTTAATTAGCGCACAATGGTTTCTTTTTCTTAGATGTGATCACGTAAATTTCTATATGAAGTAAATTTTGAGAGATAACATACGCTCTGACAACGTCTTAAAATCAGGTTAGTTATTTTTAGTCTTCGATATATCTGCGTGATTTCTGATACTCCGAAACTAGACACAGCATTGAGGTCCGACTTAGTACGGTTTGTCGCGACACGCGACTTTTGGAGCGCGCCCACGCACTGCCCAGATTTCATCATATAAAGCCATACAGTGCGCACTATCGATTGGTCCTGCGACTACCGTAAGGTTCTAAAACATGTCTCAAACATGATCTTACGACATCAGTCTGGACAACTGATGAGGTGGCCGAGTGGTTAAGGCGTTGGACTGCTAATCCAATGTGCTCTGCACACGTGGGTTCGAATCCCATCCTCGTCGTCAGTATTAATTAGATTTTTAGCTAGTGCACCGCTTACGCAAAACGTTTTGCCGAAATGGTAAATATTCGGTTTTCATTGCTATTGTGGCCCGAAATGTCTTCTAGAACAGAATTTTAAAAATGACAACACCCTTGCAATTATAATGAGGTCACGTAGAATCTTGTCCCCGCCTTTGATTTTAATTTTAATTTTTCCCATAAATTTTAAAGTTGAATTCCTTACCACTTTTAAACTGAAATATTTCCATCCCTTTTTGTAATACAGACAATTATCTAGTAACGCATCCAACGTTTTTTCAGGATTTGTGATCCGTAATGTGCTTTTCTTGTTTTTCAAGTAATGTTCTACAAAATTGAACCAGTTTCACGAGTTTCCTGTTATCAACTGAGACTTTACAGCTCTTTAATCACTCTGTATTATTGATTAGTATATAAGCTATTGCACCATGCTCTACAAATGTGTTAAGCGTTCGCGTAATTTTTGGGGGGCGTTTTCATTTTTATTTTATTTCAGTTTTTTCTATTAGGAGCGCTTTTTATAGAACAATTATTTCACTCGCGCATGTTGGATATGAGATGGTTACAACTCGGTACTACGCACGCTCGTGGAATAATTGTTAATTAACATACAATGGTTTTTTTTCTTAGATGTGGTGACGTAAATTTCTATGAATTAAATTTCGACAGATAACCTACGCTCTGCCCGTTATTTTTAATCTTTTCAAGTGATTTATCTGTGTGATTTCTGATACTCTGAGACTAGACACAGAATTGAAGGCCGAATTAGCACGTTTGTCGTGACACGCGACTTTTGGAGCGCGCCCGCGCCCCGCCCAGATTTCATCTTATAAAGCCATACAGTCCGCACTATCGACTAGCCTTACGACTGTCGTAAGGTTCCAAAACAGGCTTCAAACATGATTCTACGAAATTAATCTAGAAATTGATAACTGACGAGGTGGCCGAGTGGTTAAGGCGTTGGACTGCTAATCCAATGTGCTCTGCACGCGTGGGTTTGAATCCCATCCTCGTCGTCAGTATTATTTACTTTTTTAGCGAGAGCCACGCGTATGCAAAACGTTTTGCCGAAATGGTGAATATCCGCTTTCCATTGCTCTTGTGGCCCTAAAAGTCTTCCAGAAGAGAATTTTAAAAATGAGAACCCCTTGCAAGTAAATTGAGGTAGGTTACTATTTTAGTAGGTTACTATAGCAGCAAAATCTCTTTCAAAAGCGTCGCCAAAACCTGTGTGGAGATCTTCCAGTAGGGATTTAAAACTTGCCTGTCAAATGGAAGTGAAAGGTCAATAGATCAGTCTTGTCTTAATTAGATTGTTTTCCTTGTAGAGGAAACGACCACTTAAGGTTTTATTTTTTTATTTTTTTTTTTTGCACGCTTAGCCGTTTTAGAAGTAATTTATTTTATTTATTTATTTGGCTCTTTTCTTAGATCGGTTTATAATTGAGTGTTGTAAAACCAAGAGCAAAGTAGTCACTCTAGCCAATCTTAAAGGACACAGATACTAGGGTGAACCAATCAAAATTAGAAGTAATTGGTCAGGTCCGAGTTGGCTTCTACCTCTGTGTCAAAACGAGTCTTTATGCAAAACCATTCATGCGAAAATAAGTTCCGCCTTGAGGTTAATTTTCATGCAAATCAAATCACTTTAGCCAATCACAAAGGACACAGACAATACAGTGAACCAATCAAAGCTCAGAGTAAGTACACGTAACTAACGCAAAGCGCGGGAAAACGCGTGCGAGTGAGTCGCGAGCGGTTTTGCTTTTACTTCTGATTGGATGAAAAAGTAGCGCGAGTTTTTCAAGTCAATCCTGTAGCCGTAATTGATGCACTCAGTTGAAAACAGCTCTGTCATGGTCGCATTTGTTTTTGTATGAATTTTTGTTTCTGAAAATTACTCTGTGTTGTCATACTTTGAAAAAAGCAAAATGGAAGGGGAGATTCAAAAATCTTTCCACGGAACAGAAAACTAGTTCACGATCTTTGACCTCTTTACGAGTAACGTCGCGTTGACGAGAAACTAATCGCTTTTAGAGTAGATCAGTTTTTTACAATGAAGGAATCAACAGCCATTTAACGTTTTAATGCACGTCAAATACCCAATCAGATTCAGTTGTCTTTGAAAATCTCGCGTAAATAGAACCAGCCGGCTTCAGATAGACCAGAAATCAAGTTTCATCAAATTTTCTCGGTTCAGTGCGTTCCTTGATGAGCCCAATGATGCCAGATCTATGATATCAAACATACTTGGTCTTTCTCCTGTCGTTTTCGCATGCCATTCCCATGCATATTACGCTGGGCTATTACAAGAATTTTAGATTTTTCCCAATTATCTGTCTTCTCTTTTATTTGCTTACTCCCTCGATAGGCTTAATTACCCATTATGACCTGAAATTTGTCATCCATAAAGGTTGTTCCCTCCGAACTCTTTGCCTACTTCCTTCAAAAATAAATAAATAAATAAACAAACAAACAAATAAATAAATAAAGTGTCTTCGATCTGTAAAGCGTGGGTGAAACTAGTATTTCCAAAATCAATAGCACCAAACTTCGTCAATTCATATTCGGTTTTATACCTGTCTTTCGCTCGTAGCCAAAATTGATTCACCCGCAAGTTGCCTAAATCACCCTTCACAATAATCTTATGTTAGGTACTCAAAGGGAATGTACCAAACTCACTCCATACCCTGTTGTCCACCTGACTTTGTTCAGGTGGAAACGAAGCAAAAAGCGTTTCAAACTCTCCCCAGTGCTCCCTCAACAAGAGGTTCAACAACTGGCCAAAGAAATGAACAGGGAAAATACCAAAGGAAGTTTATTGACTTTCTAACTCCGTCGGTGTTTGGACATATCTAGCGCGTGCATGTTGTTCATTTCATGTCATTTCATACGAGATGATTTTTTCAATAGTTGTAACGTATCAGGAGTGATGGACAGCGAAGGCTTAAATTTGAATGTTTCTGAGAAAAGGCCAAAATAAATCTATTCAGTCTCCTACATGATTCATTCTCCTGGTCCTATTTCCGAGCATATTTTTATAGCCAAAAGAAACTCAACTTGCAAAATGCAAATTATGGAAACATTTGAACAAATTTCTGCGTGTCTAATTCGCAGTCGATGATTTAAAAAGTACCAATGGAGAGTTTCGTCCGAATGAAAGATCTATTTTTGTCGCGCTCAAAGTCGTTCATGTAAGCTCTGGGTGCGTGATCACCACAGTCTTGGGAAGTAAGGCATGCGCAGTACGAGTGGCGTTACACAGAAACAATGTCTTTTGTGGTACTTCTTTTTCTTGCACGCTCTTTTATACTCCTCTCGCTTGGCTGTTGACTTCCGTCTTGGAACTGAAATGACAAAGAAAAGAACGAATCAGTCATTGATGGAGAGCTTTTTGTTTTCTAAATAAAATAAAACTGGTAATCTATTAAGGCACGCGGTATTTTAGCCTATTGGGCCAATGGTTTTTTGGTTGGTTCTTGCTGTTGTTGTGGGAAAAAAACATTGTCTTTCCAGGCTCTCGTTTACAGTACAATTTGAACATGAGTTTAGAATTATACGAAGGAGATGTTCAGTCGAGACTACAGTGTTAATTTGACTAACTGCCAGGAATTTTTTTCTAAGTAAGAAACGTCTGACGAGGTGGCCGAGTGGTTAAGGCGTTGGACTGCTAATCCAATGTGCTCTGCACGCGTGGGTTCGAATCCCATCCTCGTCGTCAGTGCTGTTTACATTTTTAGCGAAAGCACTCTGTACGGAAAACGTTTAGCCGAAATTTTAAAGTTGAATTATTAACCACTTTTAAATCTTTCCATCCCTTTTTTTAATTGTTAACGAGCCAGCCGAGCAAAGACGCTTGGCTGGCGAGGCGGCAGAGAATAGTGCCATGCGAAGACTGCTGTGTGCAGAAAAATTCTCGATCGAGCTCTGAAAGTGTAAGTGTAAGTGTGAGGTGTAAGGTTGTCCTCCGTTTTAGCCAATTGCAAGGACGGAACTATTCGAGCCAATGAAAGGACGTGTTAGATTGTAGTTTTTAGCCAATCAGGAAGCGGTACATCTGGACTCTTTCGGGTTCTTGTTTGATGTGGAAGAGTCATTCGTAGTAGAAGGTGAGTGTTTTCTTTGCTGTTGCCTTTATTGAACTGTGAACAATTTCATACAGCTTCATAGTCTCAGAATACACAGTTGTCGAGAGACCAATAGACCTAGCGTGTTATACAGTTGTTACGAGACCAATAGAAGCAGCATGTTCGCTACTGACTTGAACCAGCGCGTTCATCAATCGATAGAACCAGCGTGTTTATCAACCGAACTAGCGTGTTCTCCCTCACTTTGTCCTTATCAAAGTGAACGGTTCAATCGGCCGGCGTGCCTTTACAAAACTCTTCATCTCATTCGAATATTGAGGAAAACTGTTGGAGCTAGAGCAAATCCAGTATTGGAGACACGAAATCGAACCAACGTGTTCGCCACAGAATTGAACGAGCTTGTTCATCAATCGAACCAGTGTGTTCCTTCTCTGTTTACCCATATCGAACTGAAAGTTCAATCGAGCAGCGTTTCTTTAAGAACTGTTGATTTATAACAAATATTGAAGAAAACCGAGGGACGATATTGAGGAAAACTGTCGGAATTAGATTAAATCTAGTGTTCAAGACGCTATTTCGAATATTGAGGAAAACTGTTGGAACTGGAGCAAATCCAGTGTTCGAGACACGAAAGCGAACCAGCGTGTTGGCCACAGAATTGAACGAGCGTGTTCATCAATCGAACCAGTGTGTTTCTTTTCTGTATTAAAAAACCCCAACTTTTTTCAGGATTTGTGATCCCTAATGTGGTTTTCTTGTTTATCAAGTGATGTTCTACAAAATTGAAGCAGTTTCACGAGTTTCCTGTTATCAACTGAGACTTAACGGCCTTTAAATCACTCTGTATTATTAATTATTAAAATCTGGATCATTGGATAATGGAATTTAGTTCATTGGCTTAGCCATCATGGTATATAAGCAATTACATCATGATCTACAAAGATGTTAAGCTTACGCGTAATTTTTTGGGGCGTTTTTATTTTTATTTTATTTCAGTTGTCTCTATTTGGGGGCGTTTTGGATAAAACAATTATTTCACTCACGTATGTTGGATATGAGATGGCTATAGCCAACTCGGTATTACCCGGCTCGTTGGCTATCTACCATCTCGTATCCAACGCGCGCTCGTGGAATAATTTTTAATTAACGCACAATGGTTCTTTTTCTTAGATGTGGTCACGTAAATTTCTATATGAAGTAAATTACGAGAGATAACATATGCTTTGACAACGTCTTAAAATCAGGTTAGTTTTTTTAGCCTTCGATATATCTGCGTGATTCCTGATACTCCGAAACCCCTGCTCCGAAACTAGAAACAGCATTGAGGGCCGACTTAGTACGGTTTGTCGCGGCACGCGACTTTTGGAGGGCGCCCGCGCCGCGCCTAGATTTGATCATATAAAGCCATACAGTCCGCACTATCGACTGGCCCTGTGACTGTCTTAAGGTTCTAAAACATGTCGCAAACATGATCTTACGACATTAATCTAGAAATTGACAACTGACGAGGTGGCCGAGTGGTTAAGGCGTTGGACTGCTAATCCAATGTGCTCTGCACACGTGGGTTCGAATCCCATCCTCGTCGTCAGTATTATTTACATTTTTACCTAGATCACCGCTTACGCAGAACGTTTTGCCGAAATGGTAAATATTCGGTTTTCATTGCTATTGTGGCCCGAAATGTCTTCTAGAACAGAATTTAAAAAATGACAACACCCTTGCAAGTGAATTGAGGTCACGTAGAATCTTGTCCCCGCCTTTGATTTTAATTTTAATTTTTCCCATAAATTCTAAAGTTGAATTCCTTACCACTTTTAAACTAAAATATTTCCACACCTTTTTTTAATACAGACAATTATCTAGTATTGCATCCAACTTTTTTTTTCAGGATTTGTGATCCGTAATGTGCTTTTCGTGTTTTTCAAGTAATGTTCTACAAAATTGAACCAGTTTCACAAGTTTCCTGTTATCAACTGAGACTTTACAGCTCTTTAATCACTCTGTATTACTGATTAGTATATGAGCTATTGCACCATACTCTACAAAAATGTTAAGCGTTCGCGTAATTTTTTGGGGGCGTTTTTATTTTTATTTCATTTCAGTTTTTTCTATTTGGGGCGCTTTTTATAAAACAATTATTTTACTCGCGCACGTTGGATATGAGATGGTTATAGCTAACTCGGTACTACGCGCCTCGTTGGCTATCTACCATCTCATATCCAACGCACCTTAGTGGAATAATTGTTAATTAACATACAATGGTGCCCGTTATTTTTAATCTGTTGATTTATCTGTGTGATTTCTGATACTAAGAGACTAGATACAGAATTGAACGCCGAATTAGTACGGTTTGTCGTGACACGCGACGTTTGGAACGCGCCCGCCCCCTGCCCAGATTTCATCATATAAAGCCATACAGTCACTGTCGACTGGCCCTGCGATTGTCGTAAGGTTCCAAAACATGCTTCAAACATGATTTTACGAAATTAATCTTGAAATTGATAACTGACGAGGTGGCCGAGTGGTTAAGGCGTTGGACTGCTAATCCAATGTGCTCTGCACGCGTGGGTTCGAATGCCATCCTCGTCGTCAATTTTTATTTATTTTTTCATGCTGTGATCACATAACCGAGAAATTCCTCAATTCCATGCAACATGGCCGTCAAATATACTCCCAAGCCGTGAAAATATGTCAGTTAATTGAAAGCGAGGTCATTCAACGAGGTTTTTGTTTGTTTTGAATGGAATACTATTATACGATCTGAGTGCTCTCTTTGAATTGTCTCATCCTTTTTACTTTTTTCCTCAAGTAGATATCTTCCTTTGAAATTGGAATAATTTATAGTTGACAAAGCTAGATTCAGTTATTTAATGCCATGACCGCTCCAGACGAGAAGCCACTTCACTTTGTGTGAACACAGTGAACTTATTTCTTACCCAGTGGGGGTCGGGTGGTCACCACTGCTCTCCTGCAATGGCAGCAGTGATGGCAACAATGATGACAGCAGCAGGGACAGTGATGGCAGCAATGATGACAGCAATGATGGCAGCAGCCACCGCAACAGGGTTCACAACAGCAGTGCCCGCAATCAATATCACAGCAGTGTTCACAGTGAGGGCGGCAGATACAGCCTGGAAACAAATATAGGCACGCAACATGTACAAAGTGAACTATGAGACCATTATGCACCTAACACAACTTAAAACAATGATAATTGGTTTAGTGCATGACTTTGAGACTCAATGTTGGCTTCTGTTGTACACAACAATCTCTCTCACTCTGAGTTGACATTGCCCGATTCTATGATTTACGGGTATTATAGCAGATCAGATTGCAGTTGCCACTTTCATGTACAGTAAAAACCGTACACCAGGGGCTTATTTTTATCCAAAAGGCTTCTTGGTGGGTTATTATTTGAATTGCTTATTATCAGAGCGATTTCCGCAAGGAAGAAATCTCTAAAAACAAACAACAAAAAATGGAACACGCAGCTTGTGCTTCAATCATCAGATGAATATAACAAAGTCTTTAAAATACTGTAATGATTTATGACAAAAAAATCCGACTATTTACAGTTCCTTAAGTTAAGAGCTGAAACTAAATTACAAGCCTTCAGTGGTTACCGTCTGGGGAAGTTATTTTCGTGAGGGAGGAGAGGGGTAAGGTTGGGGCTTAGTAGTACACCATCCTTTTATAATGCTATCCTTGGACGTGATCGAACTGCGTTTGAATAAAACACTGCCATAAAGATTGAGTATCGAGCCCTATATGTGGTTGAAGACGTACCGCAAGAGATCTTTATCGAGTGAACTATAGAAACATAGGCATGCAATACGTGCGAATAGTAATACTTACTTGGATGGTAACACACGGGAACATTCACCCATTCTATGTGCGGTTTGAGTCCTCCCCACTTGACGCAACAACAGTCTGAGAAAAACAAAAACATTAACTGTCATATTTGCTAATGCTATTTGAATGACTTTCATAAACGAATAGCATAACGGAACACCTAGGCCCCCATGCGGGAGTGCTCCCTGTAATGGCCTCCACGGGGAGGCTCCGGGTGAAAGGGGCATCTTTTTCTGGCTTCAGGTATATAAAATGTAACGAGTTCACAAGTTGAGGTGTATGAAAGGGAATAGGGAAATCTGTCATGTAGTTTTTAAGGATCTTTAATTAAAATGTTTCGAAAAGACGCACCTTATGGCCATATGGCTGTATCATTTCATTTGCTAGGTACTACATGAAAATGGCGAGAAGACTTCCTTTTTCGGGCGATCTATTAATAATACGGTCCAGGTGTAAAAGTACTCGAAAGGAGTATCTTTTCTTCAATTAAAGATGTACGAAAGGGGTACTTTTTCTGTCAAAATGGAACAAAAACGGGTCAGAGGTTGGACCTCTGGGCGGAGCCTCCCCGTATAGAACTTTGCAGAGTAGCCCCCTCCCCTCCTCCCCCGGGCCCAAGCCGAATGACAATACGTTGTTACTGTATTATTGTTACTGCATTACTGTATTATTGCTGTATTATTATTATTGACGATTTTCATCATTATACTATTAAATAAGTCCCGATCAGCAATAAAGGTAAAAAACAACGGAATGGATAGTCAGTTAACTTACTACTTTTATAACCCTTATGAAAATACCTGAGGGGATGGGGGGGGGGGGATTAAACAAAATAGTTGCTACTTATACTTATTGGGTATAAGATTCAAACGTTATTCAACACCTTGTATCCAATGAACAATCAAAATAACTTAAACTCGTTTGAGACGCTTTTCACTGGACCAGCTTTTCAAACCCGAGAGCTATCGTACAAATTGTACATAAGGAAGAGAAATCTTAGGAAGATATGATTGGAAAATTGAATTGGGAGGGTGCGTCGCTTAACGAGGGTGGAGGATTTTGGAGGTAGGGGACGCTTAAGAAATGAGAACACCCCCTTTGTCGTAATCTATCATCCTGGTTTGCCAGATATAAACAAGTTCAGTATTGCGGGACCTTCATCTAGTTATAGAGTCTTCGGAAAGATGTAAGAGAGCGTTAGGACAGGTGCTAATAAAGGCATTCAGGAGACCGAAGAGTTTGGCGGACTATTTGGCTCGAGCAAAAGTAACCAGAGGATTTGGAAGAGATACACAAGGGAGGACCTGTCGGTGTGGGTCAAGAAGATGTGAAGTCTGCGATTATCTCGATGATGGAGACCACTTCGTAAGTTCTCAGACAGGAAGGAGATATTCCATCAACTATAGCCTTAATTGTAACTCGAGCAACGTGGTCTACGTGCTAGGTTGCAGGTAATGTGCGCTACAGTATGTTGGATCCACTGTAACGAGGTTCCGATTAAGGTTCAATAACCTTAAGGCCAGAATAAGGCGACATCGAAGATTGAATGGAACAGAGCAAGAGAAAGATGACTTCCTGTATAACGACACTTTTGTGGGGACAGACATGATGGCTTGAGAGAAGATAGGATTCAATTGATAGATCGAGTGAATGGAGAGGAAGAACTAAGGGACAAAGAAGGCCAATGGGCCTGTAAACTGAACACTTTGCACCCCTACGGGCTTAATGGCAATGATTTTTTTCTTTGTTCAGAACAGGCGCTCAAGACGAGCGTAATTTATCGTGTACTTATGTTGGCGCGCGCGAGTTTGTCAAGGTTGTTACTTTTAAAAGTCCAATGATGCGTGCGGTTGTAACAGCTCATTTACCCTGACGAAGACTGCTGTAGGCAGTCGAAATATAGGATGTTATTTGTCTTCATTTGTGATAGTATATGTAAGAAAGAGATATCTTACCAGTTCCTTCCGCTCTACCTCCACCACGACCCCCGCCTCCGCCCCTACCGCCGCCACCTCTTCCTTGTTGGCCTCCTTGCTGGCCTCCTTCTTGGCCTTCCTCTTGGCCTCCCTCTTGGCCTTCTTCTCGGCCTCCCTCTTGGCCTTCTTGTTGGCCTCCCTGTTGACCTTCCTGGTCATAGTATCCCGGGTCCCCTCTAAAGTCCACCCAATCATTTTGTTTATTGTTTCTTTCATATCCATCGTCCAACGGTCTTGGTCTCCGTGGCCTCCGTCCTCTGAAACGATAAGGCCGATGACACCGACGCCGACGTCGGCGCCTCATGCAGGCAGCTTCAAGTTCTGGATCAGAACCTTCACTTTCCATGTCATCATCTTCACCATCATCCGCAGCTTGGTCGATGTCTGAATCCTCTTCAAGATCCTGACTGTCATCTCTTGCAACAGTCTTCCCTTGTGACGAAGTAGCGGGTACTGGTGCTGATACTGCGGGCTGTCCTGTAACCAAGGGCGCTTGTCCCGCAGTTTGTGCTAATGTATTTGTGGTCTGTCCCGTAGCTTGTGCCAAGGTGTTTCCGGTCTGTCCCGTAGCTTGTGCCAATGTGTTTGCGGTCTGCCCCGTAGCTTGCGCTAGTATGTTAGCGGGCTGTACCAACGGTTGAGCCAATGTATTTCCAGTAGGTTGTGCCTTAATAGTCTGTCCTACTGGTTGTACCGCGGTCGCAGTTGTCGCTTGTACAAACGGTGTGAGTCTCTGTCCCCCGGGCTGACCCGTATTCAATTGAGCCTGAGTCCCGGATACAGGGGATCCCGAGGGAATACTCCCCGAATAAATGGCACCTTGAATCTGTGCACTCCGCTTAGCCGCTGAGTGGCGGTTTGTATCGTTGGCGCCATTTATTCCCAACGTTTCGGTTCTTTTCAGTTTGTTCGAATTTTCTGATAGTGCTGTCCACTGAAAGCCGCTTAAGAAGATGAATATGATAATTAAGACGACAAACCATCCGCAGCGCATGTTGTATTTTATGTGTATCCAAAACACCACCTAGAACAGAATAAATATAATAACAACTTATCTGGTCTTATCAATTTCAAGCCCTATTGCGAGACGGTTATTCTGGCGCCCGCAAGTTTCTTCTTTTATTGTACCAATCTGTCAACAATTCTGACTTCAGCGCACTAACCGTAATTTATTCAAACTACTTTTAGCAAATGACAGTAACCGATTTCAACACTGCACTTTTGTTAGTTCATTTAATCGCTTTTTTCATTCATCAACGCGGTCATGACTTTGGTTGAAGAAACGCTTTATACTGATAAAGGCCGATACCAAAAACGTTTGTGCCTTTTCACAACAGGACTCTTTTCTCCGTCTCATTCTATTTTACGTTTATTTTATTTTATTTGTTTTGGGTTTTACTACTTTTTACACTGAGTTATAATACCATTCCGTCAAGTCCCAAGGGCTTGACGTACAACCCCAAAATTGACCCCTTCTAGGAGGAGCATCTTAGCAGAACGTCAGAACTTTTTCCTCTTATTATATTTGCCGAGAAAGTAGCCTGTTCTCGTTCTTCGCGCCGTCTCTCCACTACTAACCGAGGACGTTAAGGTTGCTTGAGTAACTGTTTCACTAGGAAACCGAGACCGGGAATTAAAACATTGTGTAAAACACTCTCACTAGCATAGCTAACAATTGTCAGAGGTGAGGTGTTTAATTAAGAAATAGAAAACATGTGCCGAGTTTCTATCGCGTTATAGAAACACGAGTGGAAGTTTGGGAGAACGAGAAATGCTGTGGGAACACCAGCCGCACGACGATTTTTAACCAATCAGCGCGCGTATTTTTTTAGGACTGTTTTCTAATAGCCATTATTATATGCTCAGGTCCCTGAGCGGGCAAGATGAAACGAATCCTGTGATGTGATTGGCTACCCAAGCGGGCAAGATGGCAGTATCTTACCCGCTCGAGATTACCCGCTGTGTCCCACAAGAAAATAGAGTTTGGGTTGAAAATTGACATGCATATCAAACACGTGTTTACACATTTCGTGTACAATTTACCTTTTTAACTCAAGCAGTGCACTCTACCGTTGTAATTGAACCTGGAATTGCTCTAAGACCTTAACTCGTGTTATCCTCTTTGCCCCATACCCTCCATAATATATGGCTTATTGACCAAGCGTGAGGCCAACATGGCTGGAGATTGGCCAAGTTTTGTATTTTTTTCTTTGCGTGTTTATGGACCGAGACGGAGTTGAGGTCCATAAACACGCAAAAAAAAAAAAAAAAAAAAAAAAAAAGAACGAGGCCAATATCCAGCCATCTTGATCGAACAAGCTTGGTCATTAAAGCATTTGTTATATGGAAAAAGAACACTATTGGTTATTGTTTCCTTTGGCTCTGAACTGGTCCCTTCTTAGAGTTTCTACGCCTGTAATGAGCTACTCTTATATATTTCTGGGGTTTACGCGAAAGTTGAGTATGTATGCCAAAACAACCAAAAGAAAATGTTTCTTTGCTTTTTAGCGCCGGTAGGATGTTAAGGAAATAATTATGACATGCATGATTTCGTCAAGCTAAGTTCTGCTAATTTTAGGACACCGCACTGTTGTCTAGCGTTGTATATATAAGTTGCTGCCCCTAGCCATTGCTCAAATGACAATTGCTTGAAAAAGCAGGCTCACAACTACTGAAATTATTTTCAAAATTGGTAATGAGTACTTACCTTGTTTTGGCAGATAAACTACATCATTGGACAGTTCTTTGGACGATTCACACTCTTCAACAGCGTAATTTCTTCATTCCACAAAACCTTTTTCTGGCCTTACGAATTTCCCACTTCTGACTGTTAAAAGTTCTTTGTACGCAAACAAAGAAAAATAACCGTTAAAAAGGAAAAGGATCTGTTGACTTTTTGGTTGTTTCGATGAAATGTCTCGCGGCGAAGAGAAAACTTAATTGATTAAAGAAGCTTACCTAACGAAAACATAAAATATTTATTACTTTGTAACGCAAGCGTTTTGGTCTCTCACTGGAAACTTTATTATTATCTTTGGGGTTTCGAAAACTACATATAACTTGTGCATATTGTTATGAGGATGTAGCGAAATCCAATCGCGGTTGATTTCAGTTTCAAAGCTGAGTTAGCTTGAACAGTAAAGCGACTAGTTTTCCGAGCTTCCTGTTTCATTCGATGTCTGAAAGTACTTGAAAGGGCAGCGGTCACCCTAAATGAGGTCAACAAGTTAACTGTATACCAAAATAGTAACACTATATCGACTAGATACCTAGAAATATGGCCCGACAGATTTTGCAACACTGAGTTGATGGCTTCATCTCCCGGCCGGGCGAGAATTACTGAGTACTCGAGCCGCCGCAATTAAGCGTCTTACTATTGTGTGGACTGTAAATCGATGTATGGCAGTCAGGTTTTTTCAACGTCAAGGAAAAAATAATCATAATCATATTGTTACTGTTATGCGCTTCTAATATAATTTGTTTTTTTTTTCTTTTTACGAACACTTTCTCGAGCATGCACCTTCGTCAAGAGAGAATGAAGGGTAACATATAGGCCTTGTTCACAAGGTTATCCCTCAAGGATCCCTCGAGTAAATTCAAGATATGGTACCCAGTTCTTCCCCGGATGTCAGCACGTGCGTTGCGTAGTCCACGTGAGCACATTCTGTGCCATAGGATTGGCTATTTCTAGACTCTCCTGGGATTTCCTCGTGATCCAAAACTAACTTTAGAGGGATTATTTTGGCAAGACGAATATGTGGGAATAATTTTCTTACCCTTCATACCGTCTTAACTTCGCGAAAGCCTTCTGCCATGAAATTCATCACTACTCTGTCGAGGCACTAGCGAGAGCTAAAATGCATTCATGACGTCATCATATCCAGTATTTTAGTCGGGTGTTGGGGTGGGGGGGGGGTTTACCGGGCAGTAGCTTTAGACAGGTCATAGGCAACTAAGGTGAAAACGTTTTCGTCCTCGGTGGAGACATGTGCTTGGCTCAAGGAAGACACAAGGAAGACACCTCATTTGATTCGCTAAACTGCCGGAGACTAACACACAAATGCAAAACAGAATTTCTGTAGCTCTGTAGCCAATTTTTAAATATGATTTTAATAAATCCCGGTTTAAATGGAGGCTATTTCACATGTCAATAGGCCCTTTGCAGGATCCGGTCACATGGTACGGAATTAATTACGCTGGGACGCAAGTTACGCAGTGGGACTTCCAAAACAAAGGAAAGTCGGGTTGGACTGGTACGAGTTCCTTTTTTTTGGAAGTTCCACTGCGTAACTTGCGTCCCAGCATAATTAATTCCGTACCATGTGACCGGATCGTGCAAAGGGTCTATTCTATCAACTCATACTATCAATTAAGATTTAAAAACCTCAGAGGTACCAGGACATGAAAGGTATGAGGTCGTACGATCATCCCCGCCACTTTTATACAAGGCCCCGTTCATACTGCACCGGAGGAATTTGAAAACTGTGATAATCCCCTGGCAATACAAAATCAAGCGAGCAATTAATTTGCTTTGCTTGCTTTTAGCTGAAGTTTGTCATTACATCTTTACTTTGAACAAGTTTTCAGATCGACCGTAAAGTTCCGGAATGCTCGGTTGAATGGGAAGCATCCACTGTTGTTAGTTATTGGGGGAACTTTTAAGCATGACGACCCCCAACACTGAGGACGATGCCAAGAAAAATATGGGTTAATATTTTACGATAGCAACAAATGTCAGGAACTTCTCAAATTGTAGTTGTGACGAAACTGTCGCCTGATAGTACAATGAAAGCCTACAGTTATCATGTTTTGTTTTTTTTGGATTGTTCAAATTTTCCTTGAGTAAGATATGTAAAGAAGTTTTAACTTCT
Source organism: Orbicella franksi (assembly GCF_964199315.1). Lineage (NCBI taxonomy): Eukaryota > Metazoa > Cnidaria > Anthozoa > Scleractinia > Merulinidae > Orbicella > Orbicella franksi. The sequence continues at coordinate 27,277,398 of NC_138154.1, forward strand.
TACGTGTAACTATTTAGAAGTATTTGCACGCAGGAGCTGCGTTCGTCTCGTTCAGACTCAAAGATCAAAATAGTGCGATGTTTCTAGTTATTTAATAAAGGACGCAATAATGGAGAATATTTAACAATTTATTTCTATTAAAAAATTAACTACTTCTATTGTATTATAGGTGGTTCATGTAATGCGCCAGTCACTACCTACAAAGCAAACTTAATCAACACATCTCTGTTAAGAATCGAACCCGGTCATCTTGTGTGACTCTAAGTCACGCCATTTCTCCTTGACTTACAAGCATTCACTGGATCAAGTGAACAGCTGCCAACACTGTTTCAGCCAATAGAAACTATTTATATAAACTGTTTGTTGAAATCGCAAAATATTTTCACAACAGACAATCATTAAAAACTGATTTATCAGCGGTGAATAGGCTCGCATTTCACCCTGTGCAACAGTGTGTAGCCTTGTTGCTAATGGTTATCGCCAATACAGCAGCCCGCCAAACAGGCTGTCAAGATTTATACAAAAGGTTTGAGATGGAAAAAGCCATAAAATAGTTGCTCTTTCAGAAAAATATCGCTATTACACAATACAACAAAATAATGCATGTCACTCAAGACCGTGACTTGGGTCACGCGGAGTGCTGCGTGACGAGGAAACAGCCTGAAACTCACTGCACAACGAATTTTACGACACCTGTTTGGCTACTATAACTTGTTTCTTTAAAAAGCTTCAACGTAAATCTTAATATACAACCAACTTCCAATTTAAATTTTAGTTCCTTGCATCATTTTTATAGGCAAACCAAGGCTTTATGTTCTCAATCACTACATTTTAGTCTACTTTGTTAGTCACGCAATGCACAACGTCACGCACTTTTCACAACTCACACATTCTTCTTTCTTTCTCAAAAAATGTCTTGCATCAAGTTGGAGCTTGATGCTTCAGTCACTTGGAAGATAATCATTAAATAACTACTTCGGTGTAAACTCAATTTATATTAGAAACAACTTCAAAATTGCATTGACTTGGTATTGTACCTGCCAGCCTGTAATCAATTCTATTACCTAATTACCATGTGTTCAATTGAAACTTCCTTTAATTTACTAAAATGTTGCCTATTCAAAGATCACGCATTAATTAAAGTTCATCACTGTAAATCCTATGTTAAATTCCACTGCAGGGGAGCTGGTCAGAAGGTGAGCCAAAAGGGAAAGGGGGAAAAGGAGAGAGAGAAAAGGTTGGCTTACCTTCTGCGACCACAGGGAAAGAGGCGATGATTAAGGACAGACCATTCTTTTTTTTTTTAGGGCGGGGTGGGAGAATGGGCAATTTCCAAAAAAAAAAATTCCTGCACAGCAAATCCTGCTGAAAATATAATCGTACAAGGAGAGCCAGGGAAAAAAATTCAGTTAAGAGCTTTCTACTATCCAGCTCTGGTGTTTGACTTAAAAAAATTATGGTCCGTCCCTTACATGAAAGGATTTTACAGTGACTTAAGCCATATGCTACATTCTTTTTCTATTAATAACTCATTTACTGCCACTATTATCTGGGCTGCCGTAAAGAATTCTTGTTTCAACTGTTTTTGTTCCACTGCGACTTGTGCTGAGCCCGTCCAAATCCTTCATCATAATTGCCTTTGGCTTTAAACAGCTGTTTGAAGTGTGGTTTACAATAAAGTTCGCCTTGAAGAGCAGCGTAGTTTCCAAGTCTACAAGTGAAAAAAAAAAAAAAGAAAACAATTACAGATATTACATTTCAAGGCTCCAACACAACAGCAATAACATCTACCACAAGCAAGTTGCTTCATTCTTACAGATATATATTGCTGAAGCTTACAATACTCAATGCTAACTTATGCAGGAATAGGCCACTTAGAAATTAGTACTCTTTCAGCCGTTTCTTTAGTTTACTGCAAGGGGGCTCTTGCTCACTGCTGATGCATGTGGTGGCCAAAAATGGATCAGAAAATTGAGGAAGCAGTGAGAGTATTCACTACTTCTGAAAAATAGTGACATTATGTAAGCTTTTCGTCAGAACAGAAAAACCTGTCTTTAAGTGTGGTTCCATTGTACCACTAAATATTATTTTACTTCTGGTCTAAACCCTTTAGTACTAGCACCGATCAAAATTATATTTCTCCTCACAACATCAAAACAAAATCAACCATGCAGGCCATGAGAATGACACAAATGATCACTGAATCAAATTCTCTCGACTACCACTGACCAGACAGGACAATTTCTATTCTGATCAATGAATATGCAGAAATTGATTTTGATAACAAGGAAAGAGCTGAAGAAATGACCAACTATTACACTTGTTACAGTGTTCTAACAATTTCTATCTCGGTCAAGTCAGCATGTCTAGAGAGACAAGTTCTAAAACTGCTGGACGCTGAGGAATAATTATTATAATTCACCATTATCTGTTAAGGCTAACAAAATGCTACCTTCAGAGAGAAAGTCTGAAAGAGTCTGAAGTCTAAGAGAGAAAAGGAGAATCCTTCACTCAAGCTTAAAAAATCCCCACAAACTGCTGACCTAGCACTTACCAAAACTGAGTCCACAATACTTATGTAAACTTTATACAAAGTAAATTTTGAAAAACATAACTATTGTCACACCCTCTCTGCACTGTGATGTCAAAATGTTGTGAGAAAAGCAAAATAAGATACTCTTGCAAGGTTCAATGACAGCCACAATGTAACAAGGTGGATGCAGTTTGCAAAATCATTAACAGCTTAAGTACCATCTATAGTTTCCATGGTCACTTGGATTATAGTCACTCCCCCGCCATGCGTCAGAAGGGATGCTATATGTAGTTCATTACATGTAACCCCAGGCAGCATTTTTAACGTTTTATGCCCATACCCATTTATTCTCTCCAGCAGACAAACGCACTGTGACATCCAAGTGTCCTGCCCAAGTACACAACACAGCAACCCTTACCAAAGACTTCAAACCACTGTTCAACACTGACCATTACATAATGCCGCCTCTCCCACACTCTTATATAATTATATGGGTAATTGACTAAGCACGAGGTCAAGATGGCTGGATGTTGGCTAAGTTCTTTTTTTGTGTGTTTAGAGGCTGAGATGGAGTCAAGGTCCATAAACTTGCAAAAAAAAAAAAAAAAAAAATCAATCAATAAATGAATAAATAACACAACGAGGCCAATATCCAGCTCAGCCATCTTGACTGAGCAAGCTCGGTCAATGAGTTCTTTCTTGTGGGACACAGCAGGTAGTCCCGAGCAGTCAAGATAGCGCCATCTTACCCGATCGGGTAGCCAATCACAATGCAGGATTTGGTTCACCTTGCCCACTCATATCATTAGAGGATTATTACTTATTAATTCACAGTGTACTAGACATGTATCAAGAGCAGGTTTGGCTGCCTACAGGTACAACATACAACTTACGTCCAAAACAGTACAATACCGTATACATGTATCTTTTTCAGGTAATGTTAACTTGCACCAGAAGCCTATTGAATCCTTTCAAAAATACAAATATTGTGGTCTGTTTGTGTGAGCCAGGCAGATTTCATACAGCCTTGCATTCTCACCTTTATTCAGTAGTTGGTGGGTGTCCCCCTCTACCAAACAAAAATGTATCAGTAAGTTTTATTTTATGTTCTTGACATGTTTTATATCATGAGGAGTTTTATGAAGATGAAGAATGTGGCTCTGTTCCAGTATGCACATACATGGATGACAAAATGGCTTGAATCTTCAGTTGAATGGAGTGTAGACAATTGCCATGTCATGTCCTTGGAACAGTTGAAGGTTTATGAATTCTAAGTTAATTCTCAACCTCTCTCAGTTAAACTAGGAACACCAATTGAGACATAAGTGGGATCACCTCCAATTTTTTATCACCTTTTTTAACTGACTTGCCAGACAATAAAATACTGTACTCGCAAAGTTACAAAACCCAAGAAAAACATTGTAGTGCACAACAGGATTTAACGTTATGGAGGTTATGGGTTTTAAACTGTGTTGGCAAGCCTACTTGTTGGTTACTTTTAGTTTGTAACTGTTAATTAATACATAATTGCCTTGATGCACTTTTCTTCGCATGCTTTATCACAGTTAACATAATTTACTTGTTTGAGAACTTAATCACATTAGCATTATTTTAGTCATTTACCAGTGAATGGCTGATGCCAAACGAAAAAAAAAATCATTGACTTCTTGCTGGAGGAAGAGATTTTATGCCAACAAACAGACTTAAATATTTGTTCATATTTGTTCAATATAGTTACAATATGTTATAAGTTATTGATTGTTGCACTTTTTAAAGTCTGACAGCTGTTACAACAAGCTCCAAACTCCTATAAATCACATGCATTACAATACCATTATATTGTACTTTCACTGATTGTCTGATGTTTAGTTAGTTCTTAAAGAGTAGTGCTCAATTATGTTCTACAGTTTCAAATTCCGTGTAATATTTTAATATACGTGTAATTATATATATGCAACTGCTGTACAGCTGTTGTAAAATGAGATATCTTAGTCTGTGTCCTAACATCTCTTCAGTTACAACAACAACAACAACAACAACAACAACAAAAAATGCACAACTTAATGAATTAACTCAAAATACACATTTATCTACTGTGCATCAAAAGCTGTTAACTCCTGCTATTAATAATTTACCTTGATAGGGCCACGAGTTATCAATCTCAGTCAATTAATGCTAATTATCACATCTACATATATAAAAATATTTGATACTTGAGTACTTAATAACATATAATTATATCAAGATAATTATTATGTACTGCGGATATTCATGTACTAAAGCGTAAAATGTCTTATAATGACTACAGGTGGCTGTGCCCGATTATTTGGATAGAAACTAATAAAATTATTCACTTACAAACTCGACAAGAGACAAGAAAAATGGGCAATTGCTGTGCAATGTATGTGCAGATCAATTGAGAGAAATGAGATCTGATGCAAATTGCGATGATGGATTGAAAACTTACACTGTCAAATGTGCGTTTGTACGAAAACTTGAAAAACATTCACGTACATGTATGTAGTGACCAAAACAATAAATTGAAACAACAAAATTGCAACAAAAAGGGTTTGAATCACTAACAACTAGATGTACACGCAATAATAAATTTCTTAAAATAATTATCATCCCACTAAAGGACGACGGAATATCAAAGTGCCATGATTATGATCATTAATGCCCCCGTCATGTGTTACAGTGTTGCGCACAGCACCTACATGATGTACATGGGTCTTCTGTCATGAAGGGAAAGTCTACAGGTGCTAAACAGGGCATGGCATACATACACTGTAATAATACATGTATAAGGTTAAGTCTGCATACGAGCCAAGTGGCCCATCAGCCCAGAGCTTATCCCAGATTCTGTACCATGAAGTGACTAGGAGTATTTCTACTCTCCCCTAGTGGGATGCTAGTCCATTGCAAGATTAACCCCAGTATTTAATTTGCCGGTACCCATTTACACACCTGGGTTGAGAGAGGCACTGTGAGAGTAAAGTGTCTTGCCCAAGAACACAACACAATGTGCCTGGGCAGGGCTCAAACCCAAACTGCCCGATCCAGAGATGAGTGCTCTAACCACTAGACAACCATGCCTCCCACTTACATAAAAATATGCAACCTTTGATACTGTATTTTTTTAACCCATTTCAAATTAGGTTGCAATATTAGAATTACCAGCTAACACATGGATCACTCCAGAAGCTACAGTAAACAACCTGTCTGCAGCTTACTTGCAGAAATGTAAATGATTAGAACCATTTCTCTTTGCTGGTCTTTGTATTTTTTCTACAAACTAATTGCAAAAATTTGATTTTGGATCTCAATCACCCCTTTGCACTAAAATTAATAACATTATATCCCATAACTAACCTTTGCTTGAAGGACTCATAACAGATCACAAAGTCAGCACCCAGCACTGACTGAAAAAATTCCTCTATGTAGAGTTCAACATTCCACAAAAGTCAATTTTCCTTGTCCTTCATTAATGTCTGTTGTCCCCTCATGACTTATTAGATATTAATTATTTCCAGATAATGAAATTATTATTACAGAAACTTTAACAAACCTTAGGGTAGCTTTGCACTCAGAGCATTTAAAGCAACTTTTGTGGAAGACTTTCTTGTCTGCTGCTAGCCTCTCCATTGGGTAAACAGTCTTTTGGCATGTTTCGCACTTCTCCTGCTGCACTGTAAAGCGATTAGTTCTCTGTCCAAAAATTAAAAAAAAAAGCATCACGTAAGGTTACTTCAGTCTGTGCAGAATCTTGTGTTGTGACATAAAATGCCGGGGCCAGAAAAATGAGAAGACTAAGAAATTTGCTACTTTCAAGTTCTTCTGTTCAACTTCTACGAGTTCTCAAGAGTTACAATGTCAAATTTAGAGTTATTGTAATCAAACTAGCACCTCCCAGGTACTGCTTACCCTTTGAAATGAACAAAATGTAGAATTAATGAACAGGGCCAGGTTGTTCAAAATGCGATTAAGCTAACCCAGGATTAGCAAGATGGGATTCCAGTTTTGTAAACTTTTGGTAAGGTTTTCTGTTTATAATGTGTCCTTCAGTTTAGAGTGTGAACAACTGTAAACTACACATGAGCAGTGGAAAACACTTTTATACATGAAAAATTGATACTTCAGTTAACTCTTAATCCTGGGCTTTCGAACAACCCAGCCCAGAATTTTTTTGTCAGAAACTACATACCCACCCTCAGAGAGGGTCATTATAAATCTTGACAGAGAGAAGAGCCAAAGAGGTCAAAACTATTTTTAATAGAATATAAAGCTAAAATGGAATTTCCAGACAGGGTAGGGGTGGGGGAACTTTATCTCATGAATGAAATACATGTACATGAACAGTTCAAAGACAGTAAAAAGGTAAGGTAAAGTCAGCATATGAACCAAGTCGCTCATCAGGTTGGAATTTATCCCGGTTTCTGTAGCATGAAGTGACTAGGAGTATTTCTACTCCCCCCTGGATGGGATCCTAGTCCACTGCAAGGTTACCCCCAGTACCAAGTTCCCCAGTACCCATATCTACACGTACACCTGGGTGGAGAGAGGCACTGAGAGTTTTGCCCAAGAACACAATGCAATATACCCTGCCAGAACTTGAACCTGGGCCACTCGATCCGGAGTCGAGTGCACCGAACATGAGGCCAACGTGCCTACCAGAGACAGCAGTTAATGTTCTTATGCCTCAATGCCCATAGTATGAAAATGTCCCTACCTCTTGAACATTACCATCATGTTCATCAGAATCACTACCACTCACAGTTTCCTTTAGGATTACACATTAACCAAGTGTTAGTTTGTTAGCCAGCTTTTAGACTTTAACCGTCAGAGATTAGCTAGTTACATTACATTCAAGTACAAACCAGCAGCAACATTAACATAAGAGCAGAGAAGTCATGAGCACAGACAACAACAGACAGTATAAATTATTCTAACAATCAAAGTCCACACTAGGCCACAGCAGTTGTACAGTTATGTGAAATGTAATGAAGCCTCTGCATTAATTTGAGATTTGGGTTGACCTTGAGATGATGGAGATTAGAAAGCAGTTACCTTGGCAACAAAACAATTAACATATTCAACGTGTCAAGGTTTGCACCATACATGTAACATGGTCGAATATAGCCTCACTTCTGCTGAATGGTGAAAAATGGGTCATTATGCAATTTTAGTGAAGAAGAAAGGGAATTATGTTTTATGACGTTTTGGATACTCTCACTAATCAATAGTTTTCACCTCATAGATACACTGACTGTAGTACCTAGTAAGTTATTGTATATTTTGTAAAATCAATTTCATATCACTGTTTTTTTGTAAAATTACATAAAATTTAACACTTATTGAAGTGAACAACATTTTGACTGTTCCAGGGCCATCATAAAGTTTGGGTTAGTTGTGTCCTCAAGAAACAAGTAAGGCTTGCCTGTGGCCCCCACTAGCACAAGAAACTCAAATGGCTTGACTTCATGTAGATCATTCCTGTAGCAGAATAACAACTAACACTTCAAAAACAACGTTCATAATTTTTGCATAAATTGCTGATTTGATGAGCCCTTGCAAATACATCATTGTAAAACCTTTCCAATTTTGTTTCAGGTAAATTTACCACAGCACCGCGGATGTCAAATCAGTTGACAAGGGAAGGAATGGCTAACTTACTAAATTACCCCCCGACAGTTTCCATATTGAGCTGTTAAACCTAAGAGTAGGCAATATAAGTTGATTTGTTTGGGTAACTCTTTCACACCCCAGGCATGTACAACAGTACAACCATTATCATTGCATTCTCCTTCGGAACATCAGCACAATAATGCAAGTCAGTTACAGCAGAGTACATTGGTCAGCAAAATAGAAATTTATATTAGTAAATCAGTAAATTAGAGCATCGGCAAATCCGTGAACTACATACATGTACACAACATCATTAGCACTTAAACTGCCCTTAATATGATTTAAAATCTTTCTTCCAATAAGCCCCCTTACCCTTTTTTACAGCCCCCCCTCCCCCACCCTCTGAAAGAGGTTTTGTAACAAGCACCCCTGTGGGTGCCCCTATCCACAGTTTGAGCTTTAAGTCAGAACGACTCATTTTCAATGCTTTTTAAAGTGCAGAGAAGTTAACAATTAATACCCCTCCCTTATGCACACTGTCTCGAATAAATTCCCTTCATTGAACTAGTGACAGTTCAAAATCAAATTACAACTGTATCCAGGGCAATTTAAACTCATCAGTTGTCTTAAGTCTGAGTATAATAGGCCCTTTGCAGCCAGGGTCACGTGACCAAATTTTTCCTAGAAAATTGTTTTATTATGGGCTATACATGTAACTTGAAGAATGCCAGAATGGAAGGAACATATCGAAAATACCAAAATGGCCAAGTTTGAGGCCCCTGGTATTAAAGAGTAAGTTTATACAACAGTTTGAATTTTGGGAAAATTTAGAGGATTTGTATGGAAAATGTTGCTGGAGAGCAAGGCCTTGCTCTCCAACAACTTTTTCCACACAAATCTTCTGATTCTTTTAAAAATTCAGACCGTCATAAAATCTCATTCTTTAATGATGGGGGCCTCAAACTTGGCATTTTGATATTTTCGACATGCTTTTTCCATTTCTGGCATTCGTTAAGTTATTACCCTTAATTTTATGAAAAACAGGTCATGTGATGGCTTAGCTGCAAAGGGCCTATTGGTCTGCATACATTGTAAGAGCTCATTAGTAATACTGAACTAATGGGAGGGGACTGGGAGTTTCACAGGGACATAATGCTACAGTGTAGGCTCTCTCTTGCCATATTCTAACAACTCATATACTGTGTACACATGCAGTATGAACTCACACACACACATGGATGACACACAGGATATACAATTGAAAAGTAGGAAAGTCCCCAGCTGTGGAGTTTGGAAAAACTTTGATTGCAAAACAAATTAACACCCAGTGGAGCAGATCCACCACTTACACAGTCTGCATACAATCATGCGTGGTACATAATTATTAAGTGCTTTCCCAATCCACTGAACTAGAAAGCAGTTAAAACAGGCTTCTGAGTTCTCTTTACATGCATTGTGTACTACATGCCAAAAACATTCCGTCCATGAAAGGTCTGGGAAAACATTGGTAAATATTATCTCTTATTCACTATTTACTATAATATAATAATTATTATAATTCTCATCATCAGCCTTCAACTGGTGACATATTAATATACATGTACTTGTATTTAAGAGAGAAATTATCCATCAGTTACTCACAGTAGCAGGTTTATTTGTTGCGTCTTTGGCATTCTCCTTTCCTTCAAATTTGTTAAGGGCATCTCTAGTGTTTCGAGAACGATACACACTGTTCTCTCCCTGGACACTGCTTCTTGTTTTGACGCTGTCTGTTTCATCACTATTTCTTACTTCATGTGTTTTTGCTGACTGTAGACAAACATAATTATTTCTTGAAAAGGACTTTTCTTAAATGTACAATTACAGTGACTTAAAGAGTAAAACAAAATGTGCAACAAGGTTTTTATTACAATTATTATAATTTTTTTCATTACATTCTCCATCCAGCAGTGAATCTACGGGCAGTTTGGCAGGCAAATAAGTACACTGTACTGCATTTAAAGATTGTGGACTGCATATTCCAGGTTCAAGAGGACAATGGTCCTCATCTGTTATGTTCTTGTTAAATTGGTAATTAAAAGTGCAATTGACAGATACTTAGGGACATCACTGGGCACCTGTAGGGGCTACCTGGCAAATGATAGAGATAGTCCTGACCACATACAGAATCCCATCTAGGGAGGGGCAGGGGCAGTAACTAACCAAGAATATATGAACTCCCTGACATTCAAATTACAGTCATGTACATTTTAAGCACAAACACAAATAAAACTTCTAGTTCCTTCATTTCACCCTAAAAGGAGCCAAGTGTATTTGTTCACAAAAACAAACATACCTGCTGGTCTCCTTGCCTCTCCTCTGACAGTCTCTTATGTATTGAATATCTCTCACCCTCATCATTTGAAGACTTTGAACTTCTTCCTTGTGATGAACTGTTGGTTTGCTCCTCACCAGCTTTCCTCTCAAATCTCGCCTTCACAGTGGAAGTGTATGTTGACGTCTCCTCAGAAGTTGCCTTACTTGTTTGAGAAGACTGGTCCTCTTCAGAGGATTCTTGTTTTACCAAAGAACTCTTTCCTGATTCGGAGTCATCTTTACTGCTGCTTCTACGCCTTGTGGCTTGCTCTCTTCGCTCCTGCCTCTTTTGTGCTAAGTTGTCTTCCTTCTCTTCTTCCTTGACAGGTGCTGACTCTTCTTTAGCTACAGTCTTTTCCTCAGCAGCTCTTGCTGCAGCTCTGCGGGCTGCTCTCCTCTCGTTGATTGAAGACTGCACTTCTTCCACTTTGTCACTAGAAGATTTCCCTACTTCATCATTTGCTGTTTTCTCCTCAGTGGCTTCTTCCCTTCTTTGCCTTCGTTCAGCTCTCCGAGCTGCTAAAGATGTTCTTCTTGCAGCCAATGCGTCAGCTGATTCATCAGTATTACCCTCTGAAGCAGTAGCACTCTGTCTCCTTCTCTCACGCCTCTCTGCTCTTCTTGCTGCTAGATCATTCTTTTCTTCCTCTGCCTTTGGCTTTTCTTCATCTACCACTGTGTTGTCCTCAACTTTGCTTGACTTGCTGTCATGTGCATCTTCCGATTTTTCATGCTGTAGTTCAGTAGATTTTGTTCTGGAGGAATCACTTGTGGACCCTAGGAATGCAAAGGAGTAATTAATTAAATGTAGAGAGGATGCTGAGAGTGGCAGGGAAGGGGGTGGGGGATGATTCCAATCCATAAAAATTTTTTTGTTGACATTCAACAAAACACAAACAATAGTGCTCAATGCAGCAACCAGTCCCACTTCCAGTCAATTTCCCCAGTACCTGGCCCTTAATGAAACCCCTGAATGTACTAAGGGAACAATGTCAAACAATGTCAAACAATGTATGAAGAACAATAATTTGAGTACTGTCAAGTTTGTCACCAGAGCTGCCAGCAAACAATCACCATCTACTTAATTATTATCTTGGCTGGGTAACCTACTGGGCTACTCATGTCACTCTTACAAAAAGTTGGTAAAATCAGCCACCTTATCCAACTATTTGCTGCCTACATCAAAACTTTTTTACAACCCTGACTGCACATGCACACAAAGGAACATGCATGTAGGTTGCATTCAAGTGCTTCTCATCCTTTTTGAGTGTTTTTGATTACAAAAATTAGTAAGTGCCCATGCATAAATTCAAGACAGTCCATGTACATTAGTACCTGTGACTCAACAAAGCCCCCAAGTGTGGAACAAGCTGCAATTGCAAGGCTTATAATGAACTTGAGATTATCAATATCATAGCTCAAACAATTCTTTAAACATTTTATGAGCTAAAAACCAACAACTCCCTACTTTTAAATACTTGTATTAACAGTCTCACCTCTCTCCGTGTCCTTTTGTTTCTGTCTCAAAGCCCTCCTGGCACGATAATCCATTGGAATGCTTTTACTATCCACTGCATCAGAAGCAGCTGGCTCGGGTGCTTCTTCAACCTTGCTTGGAACATTGTCTTCCTTGCTAGGAACGGTGTCTTCTGCAGAATTTTCATCAACAATTCCCAGTGCACTAGACTCATATGTCACTGAAGCTGCAACTTTGATTTCACTTTCATTATTGAGTTCATTTACAACCTCAACTTCTTTGTGCTCTTCCTCGTCTGAGCCATGTATTTTGCCATTCACTTTGTGATCATCTACATACTCATTTCCAAACTCTTCATCCTCCTTAATGAAAGTCTCTTCAGCAACTTCTTCTTTCTCATCTGCTCTCTCTTCAACCTTGGCTTTTTCTTCCTCTTGAAAGTCAGCCCCACTTTTTCCCTCTGGATTTACTTCATCATGGCTCGAACTCTCTTTGTGTTCTTTTGACTTGGATGACGACCTTCTTCTCTTTTTCTTCTTTTCATGCTCGTCCCCATGCTTCTCTTTCTTGCTCTTTTTCTTTAAAGCTCTATCAGGGATTTCCTCAAGCCTTGACTTATCACAAGTTTGGACTTCCAAATCTTTTGCAGCCTTTTCTTCAAAAGACAGCTTATGTGAATGAGCCCTACCCATGATGGCTTCTTCCTCCTCATCTCTTAATTTCTTCTCTGCTGTCTTGGTTTTACCTGCCTCAGCCACCTTCTCATCAAAATACTCTTTGTGGGATAATGCTTTTCCAGATAGGTCAAGCTCATCACTCCTGGACTGAGCTGTTTTGACCTTTGAGGCTTCTTCAGCAAACTGTTCGAACCTTTGCCTGTGAGACTTGGCTCTTCCAGTCAGGTCAATCTGCTCCTCATCCGCAGGTGTCCTTGAGCCTTTTTGACTTCCATTTTCTCCTGATCCAAATTTCTCAAACATTTGACGGCGGGATGATGCTTTGCCAGAAAACACATCTTCCTCTAAATGCATCTTGCGTGATGTCCTCACCTGTGATTCTTCTTCTATCTTTTGCTGGAAAATATTCCGATGGGCTTTTGCTCGACCTGACAAATCTACATCACCCAGAAATTTCCTTTCAGCAGCTGGCGATGTTCCTTTGTGCTCAGATGCTATTTTTTCAAACATTTCTTTCTTGGACTTTGCCTTACCAGAGATATCAATTTCACCATCCTGCTCACCAAAAATTTTTCTCGGAAGTGAAGGAGACACCTGGGCACTTAACTTGGCCTGTTCTTCAAAGAGCTGTTTGTGAGATTTTGCTCGGCCAGATAAATCAATCTCCTCTTCCTCTACCTTTATCTTTGGAGCTGTCTTTCTCACCTCTTCTGCAGCAGCTTTTTCAAAGGTATGGCGGCGAGAACTAGTGCCTGAAAACAGTTCTTTCTCCTGTTCTATTGGTTTGAGTCGAGCTGTACCTGTCTCACTAGCTTCTTGAGCTTTTTTCTCAAACAAGGATTTACTTGATGAAGCATAGCCTTGACGTGGACGTTCATCAGCTGCAATCTTCCCTTCTAGCTTGACCCTACAGGTAAGAATAACATCCAATGGAACTGGTCAACATTACCATTAAATATTCAGTTTAAGTATCATGACCAAGTCAAGTAAAATTCAGAGAGTTACTGGCAGAGTAACTTCAAAATCAGATTATAAATACAGCTGTATACTATTTCTGTTTGGATCCCACAAAGTACTTCATTCTACAACTGTTTGTAAACCAGCACAAGCTGTTTTCAAATTTAATCTCCTTTAAGTAAGATTACAGCCATCTGAGTTTAAATTGCATTTTAGAATGCTTTTCTGGTTACTTAAGAACTTATTCAAGATACTTTAATGCCACTTTACCTAACTCACAACAAATATATTTCTAGCAATCAAAACAACCGTCCAAAACATCAAACTTTAATTAGCCATGCAGTTTTCATGTAACTCGGGTAATGAAGAAAATTCTAAACACCAGAATAGTTTAGAAAAATCAAGAAAAGAGGAATGTGCCGTTAATTACCAATTAGCCCCAAGGTTTTATTTATAACTCGGCCTTCACTCAAATTAATTTCAGTTATCATTTCGGGAATGCACAGCGTTTGCCATCAATTTTGACACAATCGTGACAATGCTAAAATAGGAGTTTTTCGATTTCATTTAAAAATTCTTAATCTGCCGAGCTCTTTGCCCTTTTATGACTATTCTGCAATAAAGTAAGCTTATTAACGTAAGCCGGGCATGTACATCGAACGGTGAAATAGTAGGAAGTGACAAAGTCTGAAAACACAAAAGACGTGAAAATTCCATTTAATTTAAGCTCAAGTATTTAAGGAATTGACCGAGAACCCAGGACTTGAAAAGAAAAACAAAGACTCGCGAGAGTTACATAAGTAAGATATTCCTCTGAAGAGCGTTTGACATCAAAAGCTGGATTGAAAATGTTTTCTTTGGTAAAACAAATAAGACACTAACGACAACATCACAGCGTGATCCGCCATGGAAGTTGACTATAAATCGTGAAACAAAGATTAACACTTCTGGAAGGTGAGACCAGTTTGAACCATAAAATGACACTTATCCCAGCTAACAAAAATGCCAACGTTTTAGCCGATGATCTCCAAGATTACAGCGATATTTATCAGCCGGTTGATTAATCAGTTAACTACTGCCTTCATGACTAAATGGCGAATCGGTTAATTCGGTGTACATGTACATGCACAAGGTGGCTTCAACTTGAGGCGGCCACAATAACGGCTTGCTATACTGGCTTCACCAAATAAAACAATGAGAGACAAAGATTACACAACTGTTCACGCTAAACTCGAAAGAAAAGTATACGGTTATATGTACCTCTCGAATTCCTCAGAATCTTCGCTGTATGATTCTCCTGAAGATGACTCCTCGTCGCTCTCATCTTCCGACTCGTCGTCTTCGTCTTCTCCGTCTTCTTCCTCCTCTGAATCTTCTACTTCGCCGTTTTCTTGTGCGTCCTTGCCACTCTTTTCGCTGCCGGTGCGAACAGAAGTGCTTCTCACTGTAGAACTGACCCTTTCGTTCTCGATCATTTTGGTTTTCAATGGCGAGTCATCGTCGTCGATCGCTAATTCAACGATTTCTTCTCGTTCGTCGCTGCTAATGTCGTCAGCCATAACTCAATTGATTCTCGTTCGTATGCAAGAGAAATGAAAGCGGAAAAGACTATGGTCGTGTAGAGAATGCACCGCAAAAGCTGGGAAAACCTACGAACGCCCACAGTCACAAAAATACGCAAATGAAGGCTAAGTCATTACAAGCATTGTGGCGAACAAATAAACAATAGAACAACCAATCAGAGGCATTCTAGAATGAGCAGAGCCGGCCTCTGTTAACCAGTCCAAATTTGGTCAATGTCAGGGAATCATCTTGCGGCTCTCTGTTCACCCAATGCTTTCTGATGCATGTCAATTCACTTTCCACTGAGTTAACAGACATGAAATATATGTCAGAAAACTGTGGCAAAATTCCAAACCAAATAAGACTTGACGCGAGAAAATGCAACATTTTTTTAATATTCTAAACATTTCTTTCCACTTTTCATGTAAAATTTCGGCCGACCGTACGCATGTGACTTGACACTCCAAAAACACTAATTTCTGAGATACTTTCACGTTCCTTAAAACAAAAACACACTGCAGAAAAAATAATTTCGTGCAAAATGTTTGCTCCACTATTTCAATTAGCAATATCTTTTATAGCAAACGTCAAATGACGGCTTCGGGCTTGTTGTGAATGCATTTATTCCAAACATCTGTTTCGAAACAGCAAAACGATAAAAATAATTTTACCCCTGATGTAATTAGCAAATGCGGAATCCAAAGCATTTTGTCCGTAAGTTAAAATGTGAGAGTACAGCAGGTTACTTAAGTCAAGCACATCCGTTCTGATCCGCCGGGTAAGTGTTTACAAAATCTCCGCCCGGGCGGTGCTTCTCATCGTTTTCCGTCAGAGCGATCGGTTCCACGCACACGTAGCCCGGCACACTCGGAGCGAGTGGTCCGGGTTCGAGCCCTGGCCGGGGACACGGTGTTGTGTTCTTGGGCAAGACACTTAACTCTCACAGTGCCTCTCTCCACCCAGGTGTATAAATTTCCATTCATCCTGCAGGTCTCTAGCTTCCCATCGCCTGTTGAGTAATTCAATAATTCCAACAGTCCTGGTCACTAGATCATAGCAAGAATTGTTAATTTACAATAACTTTTCGAGAGTTTCGTCAGTTCGTCAAAATTTTGTTATGCATGACCGTTTATACTTTTCCCGAATTGTTTCCCTCACAAGTCTTATCGACTCCGTGTATACGTATAAGTTATTCCCATTATTTCTTCATTCTGTCTTCAGTCGCATTTCGAAGCAGTCATTCGTCATTTGGTTTTAGCTATTTACCCCTGTGACTCGATTTTCAATTGAGGTTATTATCACAACACTGTATTTTTTAAAAGCAGTGTCATTTCTCTGTATTTCGCATGTCAAATTATTTTTAGCTATGCGGATCAGCGGTTTAACAAGACTAACAAGGCATACAGCAGCAGTTTAAGTTTCTCGGCTCCACCCAGAGTTAAACGAAAGTCTGAAAAAAAAAATAATAAAGCGGAAACGTTGAATAATTTATTGTCGAAATTGGTACCAAGAGGATTCAAGAGTAACAAATGGTTTACCCAGGCGACATTTATGCAAAACCGCAAGAACTGCGTCATATATTTGCTGGCCGAACAAGCAGATATATGATTACTACTAGCACTTTAATCATTATTAGTTATTTTTCCTTCATTCATTTCTCCTGGAGTTTGTTTTACATCAAGGAACTGACACTTAATTCGACACGACTGACTGTCATACGTGAATGATGATGATGACGATGATTATTAATACGCTGCTAGCTAGGTCCTTCCACTGCATCATTTCTAATTTTGATTGAAAGTCGGTTGGAGTAGTTGAATATAAGTGGGGCTCTTGCGAACACTAGCGCCATGAAGGGTCGATATTTATTCAAACGGAAACTCGTCAACCCAAGGCCAGACAGAGGTCATTAGCATAACATTAGAATCAGGAAATATTCTACCGCGTTTGAAATATTCGGAAGCTCTGCCCGGCAATGTGTCGAGGGTTGGATGTAAAGTATATTCACATTATGGCCATTTAGCGGCCAAATCTGACGACAAGCATTTTTTTTATTTCCGCATCAGGTACTCTTTAGGCACCGACAAAAATCATAGAAGAGGATCACAGAATTGCGATTTTCCTGTTGGGATTAGTCAAGTTTATCGCAAGATTTTATGGGCTTGGTTTTAAAATCTCTTTCAGAGCAAACTTATCAGGCATAAAATGGAAAGTATTTTAAGATTACGCTGGCGATAGAGGTGGATACCGTACTACGGCAAACGATAAGAACAATGGCTCATTGAAAATTTTCAATTATTCTCAACTTTTATTAGGGTTCTCTTGAAAAATTTTAAAAGATACTATGCTCCAACAACTGTTTGTACATGTTTTCACGTAGCTTTTGAGAGCTCTTGTGTGTTACGTGCCTAACAAATGATATTAACTTTGTTTTTCTGTCTTAATATGAATACGATATAAGACCCGAGAATTTAGGAACAGATTGCCACCGCAATCGCCACCGCATTGTGGTTGTCCTTTAAAGAGAAATTCTTTATTCATTACTTGTCAAAATTTAGATTGAAGGCGAAATAATGTGAAGGGTGGACGAGACTTCCTCTTAAAACCTGTCAATACGGAATGACGCCTACCGACAACGTCATCGGAATGTCTTCGTTCACTTCCGATGATTTCCGATAGATTCCTTCACATTCAGTACTTGCTGTGTGTGGGGGGGGGGGGGGAGGGGGGAAGGGGGAACTGCTGGGTGCGTGGGATTAAGAGTTGATGCTCGGCTTGACAAACGTAAGAAAAAACATGACAAAATACGAGAGATCGAGGCTCGACTACTCCTCAAATTGAGGTGGCGAGTATTAGGAAAACCGTGGGCAGGTCTCCTTGATATAATATCAAATTCCTTCCACAAAATTCAAGCAAAATGTACCATTATCTATTTGGAGAATTTAAATATATCAGAACCACTCATCGCGTGGTCGGGAAGACATGCATATGCAGTCACTACAGCAACGTGGAATTCAACATTGGTTCTGGCCAATCACGACCGGCACCGACAATATTCTCCCGGGAATCCAAAGAACCGATGAAAACTCGGGCCGTCGATAAAATCCGGAACATGGAACATTCCGGAACATCCTAGCCTGCAGAGCAGGCGAGATTTTTTCGAGCGAGCGCTCACATCGTAAAAAAATTTAGCCGCCATCTTGAATTTTTCGCCCAGTGGAAGACTGGGGAGAGAAAGAAAGTTTTACCAAGGAGGTGAATGATAGGCAAGAGGAAGGATAGGGGAGGGGTGGAGCGAAGAAAATCTCGCCTGCCCGAGGATTTTTCCCCTCCCCCATCCCCCACCGTCTAACATGGCGGTCTAAAAAGGCGGTCGCAAGGTTGTAACGCTAACTCGCTCCAATAAGACGCCTGCACTGCAGGCTAGGAACATCCCAGAACATCGAATAATTATGATAATTATGATAAAAATATGTAAAATTAAAATTTTCAAAAACTAAATTAAACAAAAATAAACTGGTATCAGCTTGGAAAATAAAAAACAAAACAAAAACATAACTGCAATGAGTGAAGGCTCGCAACTTAGAAGACTAATCCATTCCTTCCAGTCGTTCACCATCAGTTTAATCATGTGACTGTTCCTTAATCCCAGATTTCGTTTTTCATAGAAAACCAAGATAGTGGCGTTCGAAAAATACGAGTGTGATTTCTTTATTCATTTCATTACGCCAATTCAAAGACATGCGTATACACGATTCCTCATGAAGAAATAGTTTCTCCATGAGATAGAAATAAAAACTCTTCGCTCGAGCGTCGATAAAACCAGGAACATGAAACATTCCGGAACATCCCGGAACATCGAATAATTATCATAATTACACGAAAAATATGTAATATAAAATTTTAAAAAATTAAATCAAACAAAAATAAACTGGTATCAGCTCGGAAAATAGAAAAAAAGAAACAAAAATATAAAAAAGGAAAAAAGAAAATGAAAGAAAATGAAAATGACTGCAATGAGTGAAGGCTCCTCTTCTTTCCCGCCAATTGCGTCACGTCGCTTTTCAGCACTCTGTTTTTCAACACAAACATGGACGATTCTGACGATGAAGGCCAGGTAATTCATTGCGTCTCCGCTTTTGATCCCTGATTTCTTCAACATCTGAGGTGTTTATCTGAGCATCATACAGTTACCTGTTAAGTCAGTATTCATAGTTTTGTCCCTATCCCATCTTCACGTTGCTATTTATGATCCCCAGTTTTCGCGCCGCTCCGCTAGGAGCACCTGGCACTAAGACCCACTAAGTGCACACTCGGCCTTTCCGGAAGCCCGAGTAACAAGCAAGTTATTATTAATAAACTAGTGGTAATCGAAGATTTATAGAGCAGCGCGTTCACGCGAGGTTTTCGCATGTCTGGTTTACTTTGGTGGTGTTCGAATGGCTCGATAGAAAACTAAGTTTGATTGAATGTCAGATAACGATCTGCACGTGAAGTTGAACTAGCGATGAATAGATTATAGCCTGCGGTAAAAGTATTTTTAATTAATTAAGTATTAACCTGATTAACTTGTACCGGACAAACATTTTCCAGGAGATGCATTTGAACTGTTGGCGACACTTAGAATTCAATTTCAGATCGCTAACACTTGTAACAAATATTTCTAGAGACAGTAAAGTTTTGACCAGCGACCCCACAAGACAGCGCGCGCGTCGCCAAATGTTTTTAAATTTTGTGTTTGAATTTGTTTACACTGTCATCAGAGGTCGAGCAGTCCGAACTAGTGTAGACAAGAAACTCGTTACCGAAGAGTTTCTATTTCTATCTCATGGAGAAACTATTTCTTCATGAGAAATCGTGTATACGCATATCTTTGTATTGACGTAATGAATTGAATAACGAAATCACACTCTTGTACCCATACTTTTAGGTCTGATTAAGGATTTCGAACGCCACCACCTTAGTTTTCTGTGAAGAACGAAATCTGGGAATAAAGGACAATCACGTGATTAAACTGACGGTGAACGACTGGAAGGAATGGATTACTCTTCTTAGTCACTAGCCTTCAATCATTGCAGTCACTTTCATTTTTCTTTCTTTTTTCCTTTTTTTATGTTTTTGTTTTTTTCTATTTTCCGAGCTGATACCAGTTTATTTTTGCTTGATTTAATTTTTTACAATTTTATTTTACATATTTTTCGCGTAATTATGATGATTATTCGATGTTCCGGGATGTTCCGGAATGTTCCATGTCCCGCGTTTTATCGACGGCCCGCTCGAGCTCTGATAATAGTGTAGACAAATACAAACAGAAAAATTTAAAAACATTTGGCGACGCGCTGTCTGGCAGGTTCGCTGGTCAAAACTTCGAACGCCACCAAAGTAGACCAAACCTGCGAAGTACGCGCGTGAACGCACTGTTCTAATCTTTGATTACTCGGGCTTCCGGAAAGGTCGAGTCTGCACTTGGTGGGTCATAGTGCCAGGCGTTCCTTGCGGAGAGCGCGAAAGTGAGGATGATAATTGCAACTCGAAGACGGAACACTGAGTAGTGACAAAGCTATGGCTACTGACTTAACAAGCAACTGTGTGATGCTCCTACGAACACCTCAGACGTTTAAGAAATCAGGGATCAACAAAGGAAACGCAATGAATTACCTGGCATTCATCGTCCAAATCGTCCATGTTTGTGTTGAGAAACAGAGTGCTGTAAAGCCACATGAAGCAATTGGCGGGAAAGAAGGGGAGCCTGCACTCATTGCGGTCAGTTGAAAGAATACCCAACACTCCCAACCCTTCGCCCACCGACTCCCCTAGCCCCGAAAAATATCTTTTCATATTTCGAGGTGATACCAATTTATTTTTGTTTACTTTATTTTCGAAAATTTAATTTTACATATTTTTCTCATAATTATCATAATTATTCGATGTTCTGGGATGTTCCGGGATGTTCCGGGATGTTCCATGTTCCTGCTTTTATCGACGGCCGAAAACTCGAACCAAATACATGTACTGTATCCGGGCACAAATTAAAGCACGGGAAAGCGAATGCGAGCGAGTCATGATCGGTTTTTAATTTTGCCACTGATTGTACGACAAAGTGATGTCAGATTTTCAAATCAACCACAGTGTGTTTTTATATCTCTCAGTTACTATGCGCGCTCTGATTGGTCAGTTTAGCAGGCCGTAGTATTCTTCTGTTCGACCCGCTAAAATTTAAAGCCGTTTTTGTTGCCAAAATGTTTCGTAATTGTTCTTAACTTTTATAGAAAGCAAAAGTTTTAAGAAGCTTTCGTTTACTTTAACTCGTGTCTTAAAACGTGCTGACGACTTAACAACGATTTCAAATTTGACTCGTTTTGCTTTCAACGTGTGTCAGAAATTTTAAAGCCGTTCCGCTTGAATAGAAATCGGTCATTCCAGGACCCGTCAGACACACAGAAGAAATATAATAAATACCTTTCTAACCTCATCTTCTCGGTCCACGCCGTAAGTTACGGATCCTCGTTTTGTCCCCAGTCGATTTATGTCCAACGCACTTGGCACTCGGGCCATAAATCGAAGGGAAAAAAAGACGAATTCGGTCCGCAACTTAGAGTACAGACCTCGAACTCCGTTAGTAAGAGCTAGTATGGTGTCTAAAACCAAAGCAAATCATGCGCGAGTTATAGTTACCTTCGATACTCAGGTGAAGAGGGCTCTTCTCAGGAATCTTGTAATTACTAGTCTCTCTAAGGGTGCTTGCGCTTGAGCAAAAACTTCCGAAAATTTCGGTCGGAAGTATTGAAATGGAGAGGTCCGGTTCGATTCGGTCCGACCTAAATATTCGGGATCACCTCTGGAAATGGTCCACTTTGATCGGTCAGACCAGTAGGACCGGAATTTGCAGTCCCATCGTGCAGGATGTGCAGTAATGGAAGTAATGGAAAATGGTAAGGGCCATTCGTCTTGGTTGTCGTTCTGTTTTTCCTTAGTTAGCTGATCTCTAGCTGACCAGCCGCTCTGGCATAATGGAAAAAGCATTTCTAGATCTAGTCAGTGGTTTTTATCAGGCTAAGAATGAGCCTCAGCTAATATTAAAGCTAGCGTTGGATTCCAATTCATAGACTATAATTTCCCTGGTTTCCTAAAATACACAGCACTAATTGGCCAATACACTGAGTTAATGCAGTAGAATCCCAAAGATTACG
Organism: Orbicella franksi; assembly: GCF_964199315.1. Classification (NCBI taxonomy): domain Eukaryota; kingdom Metazoa; phylum Cnidaria; class Anthozoa; order Scleractinia; family Merulinidae; genus Orbicella; species Orbicella franksi. Next base: position 27,299,775 of record NC_138154.1, read on the forward strand.
AAAGACACCTTAAAGGACCATCTACTGCATTTGTATTTGAGGGGACGGGAAATAACCGCAAATCACAACGAAAAGAGCTTTGTTTAATTTTGTTATCATGCGTAAATTTATTAACTTCTTAATTTATAGTTACTCCAGCGTAATTAATAATGGTAATAGGACTGAGCGGAGTCCAATTCGGTCTGTAATCACACGAGTGATTAACAAAATCGGACGACCGCAAAGCGAGAGTCCGATTTGTTAATCACGAGTATGATTACAGACTGAATTGGACGACACGATGTTCTGTTACCAATTAATCGTAACAATTACAATTTCCCAGAAAAGTAAAAGTTTCATTTGAAAAAGAGCTTTAAATTGTCATTTTAAATATCATAATTATAAAATATGGAGAACAGCTCGCAAAAGAGCTGTCAACTCTCTTTCAAAACAGTCACCGCAGACTAAACCTCCACAATTTTACAAAGTCAGTCTCAGTCAGTGGTTACTACAGTGATTTTAATCAATGTTGTGATTGGTGGATTTAGTGGAGAGGACTTAAAATGATTGGCTCATGTAACTGTCCGATTACAGGTGTCCGATTACAGCCAACCGTCCGATTACACTGTCCGATTACACTGTCCGATTACAACTTTGCAGATTAATTAGAGCAAAATACAGCAGTTTATGCACCAGTCACATTTGAGGAAATTGTAATAGTTATGATTAATACCAGATTTATACGTCTGTCGTTAAGGTAATATAACCGTATTTTCATTCCTTGTACTTCAAAGAAACTGTTTTTGTTGTCATTGTTGTTGTTGTTGTTGTTGTTGTTGCTGTTGTTGTTGTTGTTGTTGTTGCTGCTGCTGTTGTTGTTGTTCCATGTGCTGAGAGCGACCTAATAAACCTCTTATCGCTCTGCGCATGTCCTTATTGCGACCAAAGTTCAACAAAGGATTCGCGACTGCATCCAGGATGAAAAGGAAAACCACGAAAGGACGATAAGGCCCAAGATTTTCTTTTCCCTTCAGCCCTAAAACTATTGGCCACAGGAGAGCTGGAAAGAAAGTTAACATCAATACCAGCAGGATCAACCTAATAGTGGCAGCTGATTTCTTTTCTCTCTTCATCACAGCCTGCATCTCTCTTATTCCAACCGTTGGAGGTTTCTTGAAATATACACCAAGATGACTAAAAATGATGATAATGAAACAAACACAATAATACACAAGAATGATGGCAGGTATAGGACGCTTGTATCCGCCGTCAAACTTGTAGACAAAGAAACCCATATGCACGAATGTTATAACCACGCTGATTAACCAGGGTATGCAAGACATCTTAATAGCAGGTGATTTGCTCACGTTGCTACGATACCACCATGGTTTAGTCACTGCCAAATAACGATCTCTACTGATTACTGCTAGCATGCCAAGGGTTGCTAAGCTACACGCCACATTCATGGCCCTTTCCTCAGAGTTCATAGTGCTAAGACACATGTGCTCGCTTAGTACTGTTTTTATACCCATATACAGAGAAAACAGAGCATATATCAAATCAGTAACTGACAAGCTACACAGCATCAGCAGTGAAGGACGTTGAAGAGATTTAGTTCTTGCAACAGTGATGCAGATCAGCGCGTTACAAACACATGCCATGACAGCCAACAGCATGTACAGCGGTCGCACAACATAGTTACCAATGTCTCGCAATCGATGCTGGATTTCTTCAGGGAGGTTCGGGATCAGACATGCTTCATAAGGAAGGCGGCTGAAGTTGTTTGCGATCATATGTTTTTTTCCTGAAATAATATATAGTAAATATCTCATTAAACATGCAATCATGAGGGACACTTCGGTATCTGAAGTTAACTTTGTCAACGTTAACCATACCTTCGCTAGTTCCTGTTTTTGAATCAAGAAAGTGATAAGGACTCGTCACTATACCAACCCTACTTTTCTTCCGAGCTAAATAATTAACACTAATAGCAATTAACAGTAATATTTCAGGCTGTACCAATCGTGCTCGCTCTGGTTACTGGCTGTTGTCGACTAACCTAACCAATTAAAATTTTCTAACCAGAACAATTTAGTATATTTTTCTTATATTCAATTAAAAAGTGGGCAAGAATTTAATTCTTTATTTTAATACCTTATTTCTACTTTTTAAGAGCCTTCTTTAGATGGTTACATTTGCCCTAGCTAGCCCTTCCCTTTAGTTACCCTTAGGGGTGAGTTAACCCGGTCACAGGTTTGTTCACAAAGCCATAAAACCATTAAATGACATTTCCCCGAACTGTCTCGGGAGACGAGATAACTCGTGGGTAGACTTTCAAAATAGTCCCGATCCTCTTGTTTTTCAAGAGTCTTCTCAGCTGCTTCGCGACCTTTGTAGGATCGCTTGTCCGTTTCACGGCCTAAACCCATATAGCTCCTTCGCTTGCTTAATAACCTATTTTATTCGCTGAGACTCATGAGGTCGACTTGAGGCAAGTCTACCCGTGGTCTTCTAGTCTCAGCCAGGGTAGCTCTGGCGAAGAAAGAGGGATAACAAGGCATTTCAATTATAACTACTTTATTTATTTACTTATTTATTTACTTATTATTTGCTTTCTTGCTGATAAAAGTAGATTAAACATTGAATAATCAGGTAATACTGTTATGTGAACTTTCGGTGTCATATGTTTAAATTTATTTAACTTTAATATACCGTTCACTGATCCTAAAATAGACACCAAAAGCAAACATCTTACCTCACTGGCTGTGTTTGGTACCTGTTCTGTTACTTTTCCAGCAAAGGTGAACAAAATTTTCATTAGAAACAATTACAGCAGATAACATTGGCTTCACATGGGTTCACCAGTTAGCCACGTGCCGTCGAGAAACAGTATTTCCAGATTTTTTCTTTCGAATTGCCTGTTTTTAATGAAGATTTAGGTAGATCAGTTTTCATATGTCGGGAAAACACTTCCAAACTTATTTTCATAAGGTTTTCTGCTACCATCTTACTTTGCATAATAAATGTTTCCTTTTAAGTTAATCCCCAAAACTTTTTAATTAAGTAGATTTTAATTTCATTGGAAGTTATTTCCATCTGATATATTACTGCCTTCACAAGAGAACGACCTTTAAAATGTTGTCGCTTTATCTCAGTATCACACTTAAAAATGTTTAACAGGGTACCTCGAAAAGAAAAGAAAAATTAAAGGTTTTTTTCACAACATCATGTAGAAGGCAATTGGAAGTGAAGCTTTCGTGCCAATTTACTCACTTCTAGTCATAGATTATCGATTGTTTTTCTGTTATCTTGAAGGCGATTGATGGATATGCTTATTGGATGTTTTTAATTATAATGAGGCCGGACTAAAAATGAAATCGGGAATGCTTTTGAGAACTGATTTTTTTGAAAGATTGACCCGTGCCGTCTGCTCAACAATACGATTATAAGCTCGCGATTTCAATCTCATAAAAATCGAGAGTAAATTATTGACCTAATTGTTTTAGTATAAATGTAGTAGTGGTTCAAAACTTTATCTAAATTCTTTTCATAGACACTTTGAAAATGCTACTAACCGTCCGCGGCTTCTGACTATCTACAATAGAATGGATAGTGAATAGCGTGGCCAATAAGAGAACGGCATTCATTTTAGAACCCTACATAATATATATAGTAGATTTATTCTAAAATCAATCAGATCGCTCCTATGTGGCCAATTTCGTGTTCACTTGATAGTCATTCATTGGGTTAAGAGAGGTCAATGGATTCAGAGGTTTATTTTTGGTACCGGTGTCTTATCGGTAAATGCACGAGACACCGAATCCAAATTTTAATCTTAATCATAAAAATTACAATTTCCTCAAAGTTGATTGGTGCATAAACTGCGGTATTTGCACTAATTAATCTGCAAAGTTGTAATCGGACAATTGGCTGTAATTAGACACGTGTAATTGGACAGTTAAATGAGCCAATCATTTTAAGTCCTCTCCACTAAATCAACCAATCACAAATAACATTGATTACACTTACTATAGTAACCAATTCAAGAGACTGACTTTGTAAAATTGTGGAGGTTTGGTCTCCGGTGACTGTTTTGAAAGAAACTTAACAGCCATTTTGCAAGCGATTCTCCATTACTTATTTGACTTTACATTTCCTTGCTAGCAAAAGTGGAAATAAAAACATTTAAACGCACGGAACAACTTTCAGCATGCTTCGTGATTTTTAATGTTTGAATTATATTTCACTTTTATATTATAAATTGCCCGAACATCATAGTAAATTGATAACAAAAGCGAACAGCATACCGCCTCACTACAACTGTTTGTTATTCTCTGTTGCATAAAACAGCGTCTTCAACAGTTAGCCAACGCCAAGAAACAGCATTTCTAGAATTTGTGGCTGGAAATATCTGTTTTAGATAAAGAATTAAGGTAAAATCAATTTTCTTAAGTCGGGAGAATTCTTCCAAACATTTAATAAGGTTTTTCTGTTACTATATAACTTAACATAAAATGCTCCGTTTCTATAAGTTAATCCTAAGTCTTTTTCGTTAAGTAGTTCTTAATTTAATTCAGAGTTATTTCCATCTTATAGATTACTGCCTACACGATCAAAGACCATACCTTTCTCCTGTTATTTAAATATCATGCTCTATAATGTTTTAAAAATATATATATATTTAACGGTTTTATTTCAGAGCATCATGTACAGGGCAATTGGAAGTGAAGTTTTCGTGTCCACTTACTCAGTTCTTGTCATCGATTATCTATTGTTCAGTTTTCGTCATCGCTGAGCGACTGATGAATATATTTTTATAGCTCGTGTTTAATTATAGTGAGGCCGAATGAAAAATCAAATCTGGAATAGGATTTGCTATTGTTGAGTGTCGCTCAGTTCATTTGTGAAGGCGGTCTTTTCAAGAGTAGTGGTGTGAAACTAACTGATGGCGCTTGGGTGTCACCACTCGACAAGAATCATAGTCGATAGAAATCAACAGCCTGCCGTGTAATCATTTAAGCATAAAACCGATCTACAGCACAGCAAAATAAAAGAAAAAATGAAATAAACTAATTATAATTTCAGGAACTTCAGGAAATCGCAAAGATTGATCGGTGCTGTTTATTTAACAATTAGATTATAAAAGCTCGAGTTTGCCATTTCATAAAGAAATCGAGAGCAAATGATAGATTTGTTTTAATATAAATTAACTTGTCGTTAAAATCTTTAGCCAAACGTCGAATCCTTTAGCCAATCCTGAGAATCGGCCGCGCTTTTTACTCAACATATACAACAGAGCTGCTGCTTTACACCAAAAATAAAAATCGTGCGATTTTTCATACGCACGTTATTCGGAGAATCGTTTCACCAAAATTTAAATGGTCTCAGACACCCTGGACAGCCCTTCTCCCAAGTTACCCTTAGGCGCGAGTTAACCCCGTCACTGTTTTATTTAGAAAGTCATACAATCATGTTTATTCATGATCCTCCCGCATTGCGACTTGACGTTTGACCATAGTTGGTAGAGGGGATTGGATATGAAGCCCGGTAAACATCAAAGGAGCAAACAAAGATGCCAAGATTTATGTTGGAAGGTCCACGACCGTGCACAATCTTTTGTTTTGCGCTCATACACTATGCATGAGTTACGTAACCAGCACGTTTCTATTGGTTAGTTCCTCGGTACGGAGTAAACAACTGTTGTGTTTTGTGTACGGTCAAGGCCAAAAAAGCGAACAAAAACATACAACAAAGAACTTTGAAGGGTTTCATAACCATTCCCCTCTATTAACTATGGTTTGATGTTTCAACTAATTTTTGCGCTAATTCGTGACCAACCTTTATTAAGCGGTCACCTCCCATTTCCCCAAGAGTGGCCGCTTAATAGGGTTTCGCAAGAGATTATGATCTGCCTCTTGAGGTTCGACTGTACTGCTGTAACGAAAATGTAATAAAAACTATAAGGCGTTGTAAATGTGAAAAAGCCTTTCAGAAGTCCAAGTAACCCTTAACGTTTCGCGTTTTGCAAATTGCCGGATGAATTGCGCGTGCAACGTTGCTAGATCTAGTCGCCATTGTTTTATTCTCCTCCACTGAACACCAGCCTGTTTTGTCTTTCGGCGAGCTAGGGTGGCTGTGACCCAAGCTACTAAATGCGCGCGTTTTCGATCAACGAACTAACCAACAAGATCACAGTCAAGTTTGCCGGTGTTGTACTTACATATTTTTACCAATTTTCAAATTCTCATGTCTTAGTTTACTCATACATGAAAAAATGTTAATCACTTTTTAAACTTGAAAATGATCTCAGCGAAATCGAAACGTCGTTTTCTTATATCTACTTTTTATCCTAAAATGTGTTTCGAAGAAACTTTAGTAGAATATTTAACATTCTATATTTAATTAATATTTACGTACACTCGTTTCTTTAATTTGTCGTGATTTCACTATTACTAACTAGTTGTCAAGCGTCTTATACATGAGCCTCTAACACAGATACAGAGGGAAATCTCATCCGGCGCTTAGACTCTCATAATATAAGCTGATTGATGCATGGATGGATGGATGGATGAATCGATTGATTGATTAGTCGCGAGGGCACTGAGTCCAAAGTTGGGCGCTACTTGTTAGCCTCTGGCTAGGTAATTCCACCAGACCAATCGGATAGCTGATTGAAAAGTCAATGAGTTTTTGAGTAGTATGAGTAATTTATTTATATCTATGTCATCTACATGTAGGTTACTATATTACAGCTTACGAAAACGCTTAACCTACTTTAGAATTACAGCACATGTTCCGTCGTGTTACCATGCACAGGTTTATCAACCTTTTTTTAAGATAACGTTACTCTTCAGTAGCAGCACTGAAAACCCTTTTTCAGCGTAATGCTTTATTTACACGTCTGTGGTTATAGTAACTGTATTTTCGGTGGCTTTATTTGCTCGAACCTTTTCTTGCTGCTGTTGTTGTTGCTTTTGTTGTTGTTGCTGGTGTTGTTGTTGTTCCTGCTGCTGCTGTTGTTGCTTTTACCATATGCAGGAAAACAGAGCATAAATCAAATCAGCGACAGTGGCGGATCCAGACCTTGAGCTAAAGGTGGAGGGGTGGGGGGTGGGGGCGGCTTTGTTTGCTTGCCCTGCCGGCTTTTCGTCCTTTTGTTATTTCTTCTCTTTTTTACCCAAAATGAAGGGGCCCCGGGCCGTCCGGGTTCCTTCCCTAGATCCCCCACTGATGAGTGCAACAGTGATGCAGGTTAGCCCGTTACAACAAATGCCATGACGGCCAACAGCATGAGCAGCGGTCGCACAACATAGTTACCAATGGAGGTTTTTAAGGTTCGGGATCAGACATGCTTCATAAGGAAGGCGGCTGAAGTTGTTTGCATACATACACATACATACATAGACTTTATCAACGTGTCGGAGATATTTAGCTAGAAATAGCTAATTGGGGACACTAATATAAAATACTAACATTATATAAAATAGATACATAGATAGTTGTTAAAAAAAATTACATCATATTTATTTCCTGAAATAATGTATAGTAAATGTCTCATTTGAAAACCACAAGGGACATGTGTTCTTTCAAGTCTTCATCCCAACCCTGCTTTCCTTCCCAGCTAAAGAATCAACAGCCAACTGTATATTACCTGAACCACTCGTGTTCGCCCTGATTGCCGGCTGCTGTTACTATTTAGTCTTTAGACTGACCAGCTCAAGCTTTCTAATCAAAATAATGTGTGGTATTTGTAGTGTATTTGGCCAGCGGTTGACGTTTGTGAACATGTGCTTTTATGGGTGTTTCTGTAACCATGTGCTTTGATTCGCATTAAAACTAAGTACATGACAATGGCGACAAGGATGGGATCGTAGAAAAGAGGTCGAAAATATGACCGCTATCGGGAAGATCGAGAATTTTGATGAAACACAAGAGAAATGGGACTCCAATATGTGGAACGTGTGGAACAGTGTTTCTTAAGGCTGGTTTTCACTAGCGACGGAGTCGGAGTCGGGGTCGGAGTCGGAGTCGGGGTCGTAGTCGGAGACGTAAGAGCGCTTATGACTTGGTGAAAATCGAAAATCGGAGTCATAAGTGGAGTCATAAATATAAGCTCGACGGAATCGGAGTCGGAAGAATCAGAACGTTTCCATTTCTTCCGATTCCGTTTACGACTCCGTCGCTCATGATCCAGTGTGAACTAGATTGTCGGAGTCGGAAGCAGAAGCGGAAGCACCAACCAATCACAAGGCCCAAAATGGAGCATTGTAATTGGTTTATTCTTCTGCTTCTGCTTCCGACTCCGACAATCTAGTTTTCTCCAGATCGTAAGCGACGGAGTCAAAAGCGGAATGGGTGTTCTGCTTCTGACTCCGTCGGTTTGATTTTCACTAGATCGTATCACTTTACGCTTCTGATTATGACTCCGACTACGACTCCGTCGCTAGTGAAAACCAGCCTTTAACAAACAACATAGATGAGGAGCACCAAGTGCGTATCTTCTTAAGCTTGATCGGTCGCAAAACTTCCACACTGTTGACAGACCTTCTGTCACCAGACAAACCATGCAGCCAGGAAAAGCTTCCAGGAGATCGCCGCAGCCCGTCAACAACACCTAAGCCCTAAGCCATTGGAAATAGCAGGACGTTTTCGTTTTTACAAACGAAACTAGCGTGAAGGAGAAACTGTGTTGACCTACGTGGCCGTACTTAAGAAGCTAGCGGCCCACTGCAATTTTGGCGCAAACCTAAACGAAACCCTACAAGATAGGTTGGTCTGTGGCCTTCACAATGCACAGATGCAAAAGCGTTTGCTCTCTGAATTATACCAAGGCTTTGAAGATCGCCGTGATAGAAACCACCGTTCGCGCATGATGCTTCGAAATTGCAAAGTGAGTTTCATCCGGAACAATCTCGAGTTAACATGATATCAGATAACAGCAAAGCAACTCCAGTACTGCCCCTCAGTACTGCCGAACTCCACAACTAACGCTTGTTATCGGTGCGGAGGAGACTCGAACTTAACACACAATTGCAGATTCAAGGACCAAACAGGCTATCATTGCGGAAAGGTGAACACATTTCAAGAGTCTGTCGCTCGAAACAATAAGGTAAGCCCCAAAAACGCCGCAAACACCGCCACACGTCCAAGTCCATACTGTTGAATACAGTGAGACCGATGAATATGAAGATTTATTAAGCTTGAAGATACATAATGTGAGCAACCCAAACAGAAATGTTATCTGGGTGGGTTTAAAAGTAGAGGGAGAAGCGCTGAAAATGGGATTGGACAGAGGCTCGGCTATATCGATTATCACACATGACTTGTACATGGAGAAATTAATGAGATCCCCTTGCAGAAAACTGAATTGATAATGAAAACTTACACTGGAGAGAACATTACTCCTGTTGGAGTGCTTAAGGCAAATGTTGAGAACAAAGGCCAGCAACCATTACTGTTGGATCTGTATGTCGTCAAGGGTAAGAGCCCTGTGTTGATGGGGAGGGATTACTGAAAGTTTCACAAGCTGCACTTACTGCCAAAGCGCGTCTGCAAACCATGCTAAACAAATACTCGGATATTTTTGAAGATAAACTCGGAACATTCAAATCAGCTAAAGCAAAGCTGATCCTCAGAGAAGACGCCTAAGCACACTTCTGCAAAGCTCGAGCTGAGCCATATACCTTGAGATTAAAGGTTGAAGACGAAGTGAGAAGACTTCAGAGTGAAGGTATTCCCACGAAAGTCAAGTGGAGTGAGTGGGGAATTCCCATTGTACCCGTCCCAAAGAAAGATGGATCATCTCGAATATGCGGCTATTACAAAGTTACAGTGAACCCGGAGCTACAAGCTGAGCAGTACCCCTTACCCCGCATTGAGGACATCTTTGCAAGGCTTGCCGGTGGGTAGAGATTCTCAAAGATTGACCTTCGTCAAGCATACCATCAACTAGAGATGGAAGAAGATTCAAAGAATTATCTCACTAAAAACATGTCACTAGGCATCCGAAAACAGAACGAACATGGGAGAGAAGCAGGACGGATGGATTCAGGAAAAGTTTTCATGATCACAAGCAGTTTTTTCTAATCGACTTACAAAGTTTCGTTCATATATGTTAAATCAAGAAATTTTCAAGGTGAAAACCAATCTATATATTTGGTCATGTTCTTACTGTAAACAGCCGTTGCTATGGCCGTTGCCACGCAAAAGAACTAATACCACTGTGTTCTTTTCTTAAATTTCAAACTCATCTAGAGGCAAACTTGGTAAGATCGTTTCAAAATGTTTTTGACAAGTGCTCAAGGGTCTTGCAATAACTCTCGTATTTTCAAGAAATTGAATGTTTCGTGAACATCGCCATATTTTAGGGTACCATACCACCTTACTGGATCATCCACTGCATTTTTATTTGAGGGACGTGAAACAACAGCAAATCCCACCAAAGCACTTCTTATCACACAATTACCCTTTAACACTAATTCCAGCGTATAGGCAATTAATAACAGATTTACATGTCTCTCATTAGAGTAATCGTATTTTCGGCCCCTTTACTTGATTGAAACGTTTTTGTTGTTACTGTTGCTGTTTCTGTTGTTGTTGTTGTTGTTGTTGTTGTTCCACGTGCTGAAAGCAGCTTAATAAACCTCTTATCGCTCTGCGCATGTCCTTATTGCGACCAAAGTTCAACAAAGGATTCGCAACTGCATTCACGATGAAAAGGAAAACTATGAAAGGACGATAAGGCCGAATATTTTCTATTTCCTTCAGTCCTAAAACTATTGGCCACAGGAGAGCTGGAAGGAACGTTAACAGCAATACCAGCAGGATCAATCTAATAGTGGCAGCTGATTTCTTTTCTCTCTTCATTACCGCCTGGATCTCTCTTATTCCAACCTCTGGAGGTTTCTTAAAATATATACCAAGGTGACTAATGATAATGATAAAGGAGCAAAAGCAATAATACACAAGCGGGATGGCGTATGCAAGATACTTGTATACGCTGTCAAACTTGTAGACAAAGTGAACAGTTTGCACCAGTGTTAGAACCACGCTGATTAACCAGGGTGTACAAGACATCTTAACAGCACGTGATGTGTTCATGTGACTACGATACCACCATGGTTTTGTCACTGCCAAATAACGATCTCTGCTGATTACTGCTAGAGTGCCAAGGGTTGCTAGGCTACACAGGACATTTATGGCCCTTTCCTCGGGGTCCAAAGTACCGACACACATGTTTTCGCTTAATACTGTTTTTATACCCATATACAAAGGAAACAGAGCATATATCAAATCAGTAACTGACAAGCTACACAGCATCAGCAGTGAAGGACGTTGAAGAGATTTAGTTCGTGCTACAGTGATGCAGATCAGCGCGTTACAAACAAATGCCATGACGGCCAACAGCATGTACAGCGGTCGCACAACATAGTTACCAATGTCTCGCACTCGATGCTGGATTTCTTCAGGAAGGTTCGGGATCAGACATGCTTCATAAGGAAGGCGGCTGAAGTTGTTTGCGATCATATTATTTTTTCCTGAAATAATATATAGTAAATATCTCATTAAACAATCATGAGGGATACTTCGGTCTCTGAAGTTAACTTTATTAACGTTAATCATATCTTCGCTAGTTCCTGTTTTTTAATCAAGAAAGTTATAAGGAGTCGTCACTGTACCAACCCTGCTTTTCTTCCGAGCTAAATAATTAACACTAATTAACAATTAGACCCGTAGCCCGCAAGGGCTACGGGTCAATAGCCCATGAGGCGAAGCCGAATGGGTTATTGACCCGTGGCCCTTGAGGGCGAAGGGTCTAATTGTTTTAGTATCACCCAACTAGTCGGACAGAAAAGGTAATAATAAAGTTAGCAAATGCAAGTTGAAGAAATATTTATTTGGGAATAAAACGAAAGAAAGCGTCACGCTCGATGGCGCCAATTTCGCTACTCGATGACTATTACTAATAGTCCCCTAGTAGCGTAGCCAACCAAAATGCAGGATTTGCATTAGTCCACTAGTTGGGTGACACTAATAGCAATTAACAGTAATATTTCAGGCTGTACCAATCGTGCTTGTTCTGGTTACTGGCTGTTGTCGACTAACCTAACCAATTAAAATTTTCTAACCAAAACAATTTAGTATATTTTCTTATATTCAATTAAAAAGTGCGGGAGAATTTATTTTAATACCATTTTTCTACTTTTTAAGAGCTTTCTTTAGATGGTAACATTTACCCTAGCTAGCCCTTCCCTTTAGTTACCCTTAGGGGTGAGTAAACCCGACCACTGGTTTGTTCAGAAAGCCATGAAACCATTAAATGACATTTCCCCGAACTGTCTCGGGAGACGAGACAACTCGTGGGTAGACTTTCAAAATAGTCCTGATCCTCTGGTTTTTTCAAGAGTCTACTCGGCCGCTTCGCGACCTTCGTAGAGTCGCTTGTTCGTTTCTCGGCTTAAAACCATCTAGCTCCCTTCTCTCGCTTAATAAACTATTCTACCCGCTGAGATTCATGAGGTCGACCTGTGTCAAGTCTACCCGGGGAGGCAAGTCTTCTAATCTCAGTTAGGGTAGCTCTGGCAGCAGAAACTAAAAGAAAGAGGGATAACAAGGCATTTCAATTATAACTACTTTATTTATTTACTTATTTATTTATTTTTTGCTTTCTTGCTGATAAAAGTAGATTAAACATTGAATAAACACGTAACAACTTTCGGTTTCATATGTTTAAGTTTATTTTACTTGAATATATCGTTCACTGATCCTAAAATAGACACCAAAAGCGACGGAACATCTTACCTGAGAGGCTGTGTTTGTTATCTGTTCTGTTACTTATCCAGCAAAGTTCAACAAAATTTTCATTAAAAACAGTTACAGCAGATAACATTGGCTTCAGATGGGTTCAACAGCTAGCCACCGTCACAAAACAGTATTTCCAGATTTTTTCGTTCGAATTGTCTGTTCGTAGTGCAGAGTAGGGTCAATCAGTTTTCAAATGTTGGGAAAACACTTCCAAACGTTTTATAAGGTTTTCTGGTACCATCTTACTTTGCATAATAAATGTTTCCTTTTAAGTTAATCCTCAAAACGTTTTCATTAAGTAGATTTTAATTTCATTGGAAGCTATTTCCATCTGATACATTACTGCCTACACAAGATAACGACCTCGATTTTTTCGTTTTAACTCAGTATCATACATTAAAATGTTTACCACAGGTACTTCGAAAAGAAAAGAAAAATTAACGTTTTTATTTCACAACATTATGCAGATGGCAATTGGAAGTGAAGCTTTTGTGTGCATTTTCTCATTTCTCCTCATCGATTATCGATTGTTTTTTTTTGTTTTGTTTTGTTTTTTTTTTTGTCATCGCGGAGGCGACTGATGGATATTTTTATATGATGCTTTTAATTATAATGAGGCCGAACTAAAAATCAAATCGGGAATGCTTTGAGAACTTACTCGTTTCTTGAAAGTCAGACTATTGCCGTTTGCTTAACAGTATGATTATAAGCTCGAGATTTCTATCTCATAAAAATGCAGAGAAAATGATTGACCCAATTGTTTTAGAATAAATGTACTAGTCGATCAAAACTTTATCTAAATCCCCTCCATAGACACCTGGTAAACGCTAGTAACCGGCCGCGGCTTCTGACTATCTACAACAGAATGGATAATGATTAGCATAGCCAATGAGAGAACGGCATTCATTTTAGAACCCTATATAGTAGATTTATTCTAAAATCAATCAGATCGTTGCTATGTAGCGAATCAGATTTCGTGTTCACTTGATAGTCGGTCATTGGGTTAAGAGAGGTCAATGGATTAAGAGGTTTATTTTTGGTACCGGTGTCTTATCGGTAAATGCACGAAACAGCGAATCCAAAATTTTAATCTATATCTTAAACTTCGAAGCCAACCGCAAGAAGCTTAGGTATTATTATTAAAGATATATCAAGCCATTCCATCTGTATTTTGGCTTATAAAAATGCTAGCCGCACCCAGCTAGTAAGAGATATACAACTACAAATGAACCCCTATTAAGCGGCCACCACCTATTAAGCGGCCAGATATCAAAGTCCCAAACTTATTGTCAGTAAAATACTGTAAATAATATCCCTATTAACCGGCCACCTTTTGGTCGTCCTGATGAGGTTGTTTTATTGTCCTCACCCCTATTAAGCGGCCACCCAAAATCTAAAACACGTAGTCTGGCTTTTTTTTTTTTTGAAAAAAGCAATGGCAGATAAGAGTCCGAAATTGAAAGTGACCACTCTTTATAACATCTAAACACAGGTTTATTATTATTGTTTTGACGGGATTCCACGTTCACTGCGCGATTAACCCGACGGTAAAAAATATAACTTCTGCGCTGAGCCAGTGGTATTTTAAAGGGTATAGTGTTTTCGTGACAAATGAATCAGTAATACGTAATCTCTGTCATGAACAACAGTCACAAGCCTTCAGGCATGTTTGTAATTCTATAAATTGACGTTTCAACTAAGTTTGGTGCTAATTCCTGACGAATCCCTATTAAGCGCTTAATATGGATCCGCAAGAGATTATGATCTGATTCTTAGGGTTCGACTGTACTGTTGTAAAGGAAACGTCATAAAAACTATAAGGCGCTTTTGTTGTGAAAAAAGCCATTCGCACCGAAGTCCAGTTAATCCTCACTATTTCGTGTTTCGCAAACTCCAAGATGAATTGCGCATGCAACGCTCTTTAATCTAGACGCCATTCTCGTCTTTTCAACGTTGGCCTGTTTTGCCTCTCGGGGAGCTATGAACGCCCGCGTTTTCGATCAACGAACTAACCAACAGGATCACTACCTCTGGAACTAGCTTGCCGTTGTTCTACTCAGTTCAGTTTATTTTCATTATTCTTAAGCCGAGCAAATTCAAGCCTATAACGGAGCACTCGAGAGTCCCTCGTTTTGTCAAGGTTGGCCTGTAAGAAACGAAGACTAAGGAACAGGATTGATGTAATTTTATTTGAACCAGAGTAAACAGTTCACCTTTTTTTGCATTATTTTGTAATTTCGAAATAACGTTTTATATAAACTATAATGTCTCTTTTGATTGCCAAACTCGTCCAAAATACTTTAGGAAATCTATTAATTCTGGATAACGTTTCCAGTTATTATATAACTTATCTCTGCTCCGAACTTTAGTGTCAACACAAGAACGTTTTTCATGTGCCTGAAATGCAAATTCTTGAAAAGGTCACCAGCTTTAGCGAGAATATAACGGAAACCACCGATCCGTGGAATGGGCTCGAATTTTGGTGACGCTGCGGCCCAGCTCCACTTTGTTCTACTAGCCCTAGAATAAGAATTCCGGAGTTTAAAAAAACTACTAGGAAAGAGGATAGCTGGTGTGTGGTCGTCTGTCTCGATCAGTCACAAAACTATGCTTTGCTTTGCAAAAAAATTGACTCTAACCTTGGTTTTCTTTCTTTCTTTTTTTTATTTTTCTTCACTAATATCAAAGCCAAAATTTGGGCGATCTTACAGCGGTTTTACTCCAGAGGCGACCTTCAACGCCAAAAAATCCCAGACGAAAAGTCGAGTTTTGTAGATCGGTTTTGTTCACCCTGGGCACTAAGCGGCCGGAAATCGGGCTGCAACCAGCGAAGCCTTTAGAGGTTTATTTCGATTCTACTTATAAAACTTACAAATCCGGGGTGCAAAATAGGAGTCAGACGAAAAAACAATCAAGCATCCGAAAACAGAACGGACAGAAGCAGGGACGGATGGATTCATGAAAAGCTTTCACCATCACTAGTAATTTTTCATTTCTCTGAAACTTTTCTACAAAGTTTCGTTCATATATGTTAAAACAAGAGATTATCAAGGTTTAAACTAATCTTTTTTGTTTGGTCATGTTCTTACCGTAAACAGCCGTTGCTGTGGCCGTTGCCACGCAAAAAGACTTTTACCACTTTGTCCTTTCCTTAAATTTCCCACTCATCTAGAGGCAAACTTGGCAAGATCGTTTCAAAATATTTTTGACAAGTGCTCAAGGGTCTTATGATAAATCTTGTATTTTCCAGAAATTGAATTTTTCATGAACATCGCCATATTTTAGGGTACCATACCACCTTACAGCATCATCTAATGCATTTTCATTTGAGGGAACGTAAAACAACAGCAAATGCCACCGAAGCACTTGATATCACGCGCGTCAGCAAATTTGTTCACCTGATATTTTGTAGTTACCCTTTAACACTAACTCCAGCTTAATTCATACCATATTTATGTCTCTCGCTAAAGTACAGTGATCGTATTTTCGGCCCCTCTACTTGTTTGAAACTTTTTTGTTGTTACTGTTACTGTTGTTGCTGTTGTTGCTGCTGCTGCTGCTGCTGCTGTTGCTGCTGCTGCTGTTGCTGCTGCTGCTGTTGCTGCTGCTGCTGCTGTTGCTGCTGCTGCTGCTGCTGTTGCTGCTGCTGCTGCTCTGCTGCTGCTGTTGTTGTTGTTGTTGTCGTTAGTAATCATATTTTCGGCCCTTGTACTTGACTGAAACTTTTTTGTTGTTATAGTTACTGCTGTTGTTGTTGTTGTTGTTGCTGCTGCTGCTGCTGTTGTTGTTGTTCCACGTGCTGAGAGCAGCCTACTAAATTTCTTATCGCTCTGCGCATGTGCTTACTGCGACCAAAGTTCAACAAAGGATTCGCAACTGTATCCACGATAAAAAGGAAAAATATGAAAGGACGATAAGGCCCATTGTTATCTATTCCCATCAGTCCTAAAACTATTGGCCACAGGAGAGCTGGAAGGAACGTCAGCAACAATACCAGCAAGATCAATCTAATAGTGGCAGCTGATTTCTTTTCTCTTTTCATTACCGCCTGTATCTCTCTTATTCCAACCGTTGGAGGTTTCTTGAAATACATACCAAGATGACTAAAAATGATGATAATGAAACAAAAACAATAATACACAAGGGAGATGACGCGTACAAGCTGCTTCTATCGGCCCTCAAACTTGTAGACAAAGAAAACCATGTGCGCGAGTGTTAGAACCACGCTGATTAACCAAGGTGTACAAAGCATCTTAATAGCACGTGATTTGGTCATGTGATTACGATACCACCATGGCTTTATCACTGCCAAGTAGCGATCTCTGCTGATTACTGCTAGCATGCCGAGGGTTGCTAGGCTACACAGGACATTCATGGCCCTTTCCTCAGGCTCCACAGTACCGAAACACATGTGCTCGCTTAGTGCTGTTTTTATACCCACGTACAAAGAAAACAGTGCATATATCAAATCGGTAACTGACAAGCTACACAGCATCAGCAGTGAAGGGCGTTGGAGAGATTTAGCTCGTGCTACAGTGATGCAGATCAGCGCGTTACAAACACATGCGATGACGGCCAACAGAATGTACAGCGGGCGCACAACATAGTTACCAGTGTCTCGCACTAGATGCTGGATTTCTTCAGGAAGGTTCGGGATCAGACATGCTTCATAAGGAAGGCGGCTAAAGTTGTTTGCGATCATAGTTTTTTCCTGAAATAATAATAAATGTCTCATTAGCTTCTCTTTTTTTTATCAAGAAAGTTATAAGGACTCCTTTCCGTTTAAGTCTTCATTCCAACCTGGATTTTCTTCCTGGCCTGGTTAAATAATTAACAGCCGTCTGTTTTACCTGAACCATGCCATCGTCCTCGCTAGCTGTGGTTACTGTCTGCTGTAATTCATTCGTCTTAAAGCTGACCCTCTAAGACGTTCTAATCAAAACAATTTTTGGCATTTTTCTTATTTTCGACTTCTAAGAGACGATTGTGCGAGGCATATGTCGGACGAAACGTCGAAATTTTGCCTTTGCACACGTACTACCTCCTTCTTCCCCAAAGTAATAAACTGACTTGAGCCTGCCATCCAATCGAAAACCAGTACCCGGTCAGCGGTAAACTTTAAAACAACAAGCGACCTCGATGGGCGCTAAAATCTGAGCCCGCGATATGGTCACGTGATACTGGTCAGCAGATACTTTGTTTTGACAGCTGTCAATTAGCTATAACGTAACATTGGTGTCCAATATCAAAGATGTGCCTATGGTAATGGTGCTACTATCTAATTCTTATATTTCAAGGTATTGGGCTTGGCGTACGGACGGACGTACGGACAGTCACGTGACAGCCATAATTTTTAAGATCGATGGTATAAGTAATATAGAGATTTAGGCGAGCCTAAAAGCGTAGCTCCTGGGCCGAGTTGCTGAGAGCCAAATTAAGCTAACCCAGGAAAAGGTAGAATTTTGATTTGAGTTTTGTAACTTTGCGTTGAGGTTTTCTGTATATTGTTTGGCCTTGTGTTTTGAGTTTTAATAAACACAAAACAAAGCAGCAAAAAACATTTGCATCGGAAGAAAAACTTATAATTCGGTTAACTTTTAATCCTGAGTCAGCGTTAACCGGCTTCCGGACAATCATGCCCTATTTTCAACAACCCGGGATGACCCCGCGATCCAATCGAAAACCAGCACTTGGTCAGCGGTCAACTTTAAAAAAACAATCGACCTCGATGAGCTGTAAACTTGAGCCGGCGATATGGTCACGTGATACTGGTCAGCGGATACCTTGTTTTGACAGGTGTCAATTAATTACAACTTGGATGTCCAATATCAGAGAAGTACACGGTAAACCAAAGCTGCATATCTCTATCAACCTATTATTTGAAGTATGGCCGCCATGTTGCGCGACCCCGTCGTCGTCGTCGTCGTCGCCGTCGAGCAATACCGCTAGCCATGATAACCATGAGAAAATCAACTCATGGGTTTCCTTTTCTTTCCTATATGAGTATGGGGCTCCGCTCGCGTGCCTTAGGCACGTAGGAGGGGATTTAACAACACCTGTAAAATTTTATCCGTACTTTCGGAGAGTCGCTACTTTTTTTTGAGGGGGGGGGGGGGGGGGGGGGGCTTGTTATTTTCGGGGCTCGCTACTTCCAGAGTGTCGGTACTTTCGGAACGTTACTGTAGCTAATCCTCAAGGCTTTTTCATTAAGAACTTTTTTTACTTCACATGGCAATTTCGTGCCCATCTACTCACTTCTTGTCATCGATTATTTATTGTTTTTGTTTTTTTTGTCATCACTGAGGCGACTGATGAACATATTTTTATAGGTGTTTCCATTTTAGTTATAGTGAAGCCGAATTAAACATCAAATCGGAATAAGATTTTTTTCATCAAGTGTCGCTCAGTTAATTTGTTGCGGCGGTCATTTCAAACGCAGTGGTGTGAAACCAACTGATCGATGGCGCGCTCAGCTGTCGTGTTAACAAACATTATGCTTTCGATCGGTTGATGGTTTCATCACTCGAAAACAATCAAAGTCGGCAGAAACCGACAGCAAACTAAAATTTAGGTCTGTGCGGTTTTTCATTCGCACGTTATTCGGAGAAGTGTTTCACCCAAATTTACAGAGCTTTGTTTGGAAATGCCTTGTTCTTGCCTTTTGGAGGGGCACCAAGTTGCCGGCCGTAAAGTCGAGTAAAGTTACAAGAACATCCGTCATTGAGTTTTACTATTGGAGCGACAAGTTATTATTAATTTCAATTAGCAGCTTTGCCTAATTATCAATTAACTAGAGCTGGAAATAACGAAAAATTGGAATTTCTCCAAACTCGGCCAGAATGAAGCCTTACAAGCATTAGCTGCTAAAATATTGTTTTAAGTTCAACGAATCCATTATTTTTTAATGATGCCTTTTTTTTTCGTCGATGTCACAAATTGGCGAAAATCGATCAAAAATGACGGCATATTGAGAGACTCGCAAACTGAAAAGTAAAAATATTCGTTTTTCAATCTAATTGCACGTCGTATTTGTGATTCATTTCTTGTATATTTAGAGCTAAAGAGATCGCAATTTGATTAAAAATCAAGTATTTCACGAAATTTTGTAAGCTAATGAGCAGAGACAGCTAAACTGAAGGGTCGACATTTCGCCTATTTTTGAATTCTCAAAAGGTGTTCTGGTCGACACGGCTTTTTCCCAAAACGACCAACTTGGTCCGAAAGAGCAGTTTTTCTTCTTAAAATTACTGAACTGAATGTTAATTTTTGGGTAAATAAAATCGTGAACGTTAGGGCATCGAGCTAAATGCAGCATTACTCCCTGAAAACGTAACCTTCGATCCACGCGTAACGAAACCGATTACTGCATGAAAAGCAAACGCTTCGTTATTTTGAAACATTCCTAGTGATATATTTCAAAAACAGTTAATGCAAGAAAATGTTTTGAGATGTGAAATCTTTCAGGGCCAAAGCAGGCGCTAAAAGTTACTTTTTGACACAATAACGTTTTACGCTGGAAATTAAAATTACTGAACTTTTAACGGATTTCAGGGAAATTCGCAGGGCGTGTTTTAAAACACGAAATGGCACTACTTTTAGCTTAAATAGCGCTTCTGCTAGCTTAAATAGCACTCCGATTGACCTAAATAGCTTTCAGGTTAGTCTATATATCTGTAAACTGAAGGTGGCTAGCCCTCAATAATTTCGGTATGGGCTAACATGTGCCATTTCGCCATTTCGTGTTTTAAACACACCTAAATTTTACGAACTTGAAATATATTTTATCTAACCGATACCTACCGGAATATTTATATATATAGCAGAGTCTTCCTCTAGGATTAGCCTTCAGAAGAAGCTGATCGGATCCAGATTTGGAAACCTCCTAAAGAACAACTGTTTAATTTTCCGTCTGCCCGCTGCTATATAAAATTCCACCTGCCGACTGCTCATTAGAGGAAACCAACTGAACTGCTCTCACAGTTTCCATGAGCAACCGCAAAATAAACAATCACCAAAATTGTAAAGTGAAACAATATTGGATCATTGGCTGTCTTCATGAGCAGTTAGAAACTAGAGTCAAGTTCCATTACCTTTAAAAAGTGCTGAGACCCAGATTACCGAGGCACACGTGTTCGCTTAGTACAGATTTCTTTTTCAAATATTGAATTTTTAAATTGTACAATTGTACTTAATTTTTAAGATTTTATAACTTGCACATATCTGTATTTTCCAGGCCCCCTATGATTACCAGTCTCGTTGCTGAATGGCTCGCCTGGCAAAATAAATTTAAGTAAAGTTACTTACCGAAGGTAAAGTAAAAACTGAGAATATATATCAAATCAGTTACTGACAAGCTACACATGTACAGCATCAGCAGTGAAAGACGTTGACACGCAACTTAAAAACTGTAGTTCAGTTTACAAGCAATAATAACAGATAAGTGTGATTATTGATCACAACAGCATTTATATTTTTGGTTTTACTGCAGCTCCATTTTACATAGCCACCAAAACGCTTCTCTTGATTAAATAACTGCACAAACATTCCTTTCAATAACTTTGATGATACTAAGTCACGTGCATGCAACGCGTCATGTATTAAGAACGAGCGTTTCAAGACATAAAATTTCTCGGTTGCATAAGTACAAAGTTCAATACAAGCGTCGTGGCTGTTAAGCAGATATCTAACAAAAAAATTATGAAGAGCACGCGCAGCTAGTACAAAAGTACAAGGTTCAACCTAAAATGAATATCTAACAAAGGAAATTATAAGGCGCTTTCCATTCAACCGAAAACTACAGTGGGAACGAATGGTAGGGAAATTTCCTGGAAAAAGTTCCAGAAAATCCGGAAGTTGTTGATTTTCCGAAAAGCGAAACATTCAACCGAAAATTCGGTGGATTCTGAAACCAAAATCAAATGGAACTGAAATTTCTAGGAAAGAAATTTCAAAATTTTGGGCATACCTCAAGAGGTTGTCCTCTTTTTCCGAAATTATGTAAATGAGCAATTTTCTATTTAAAAGACGTCAAGACAGCGCTTTTATTCCAACAAAAAATACGCCAACATGGTAGGCTTGCACAGCTATTGTGCCACTCATTAAACCCTTTGTTTTGCGACTTTTCGCTGCCATCGTGGCTTGTATAAGGTCCCTGCTGTTGTGGTCTAAAAGTCATGATGTCGACGTATCAGTGTACTGTTTGCTTCTATTTTTGCGATTTAAATGTCGAAGTTTTTAACAATTCCAAGGCGAACAACAGTGCGAGACGGTCAGACATTTTCAATTTTAGAGGAAAAAATTGCGAATAGAACGGGCTTATCGTTTTCCACAATTCACAACGGACATTTTGGTTGTATGGAAAGCGCCCATAGAAACGCATGCAGCTAAAACAAATTCGAAAAAACCAAGTTCAGTTCGAATAAAATCTGAGTGAGAGCAAGCAACTTCGAATAATACTACTGATTTTTCACAATCTTAAAATTGGTTTAACGTAGAATCAGGACTTAAAACGTAAATCCTCTCCTAGCAAAAATGCTCCCCCAGAACGATGTTTAGAATACGAAAATTTCGCTGTGGAACTGATTCATGGTCACTGGTTATCCACAATGAACTGTAGAAACTCCCATTTAACACCGACAAGATTCACTGCATAAGAAATGATGATCCGGATTTCCAAGTCCAGTCCACTCACTCCGGAGTCTGGAGTTACCGCAGTCCGTAGGCGTTATGTCAATCTGCCCTTCCCTTATTCTTGTTTTCCTATTAAGCAACAGAATTTTGAAGTTCAAGATTTTGCTTTATCCAAATTTATAACGTCAAAGAAGCTTAAAGAGTCCGTCTAGATGGCGATTGATATTGCATTGTTTCTGATAATTTTCGCTATTCCACAGGAAGCTTTCAGACAGAGCAATTCAAGGGATCATTTTTTTCCCGTCAAAAATACTTTCGTATTGACTTTGCTTGTACTGTCCCACAACTAACAACAGTCTTTGATGTCATATGCATCTTGTAATGCATTATGGGTAACTATACTATAGTGACACAAAATTCGCCTCTCTGTGTAAAAGCATGCAGGCCAAAACATTCACCTTTTCATAAGCACGGTGCCTAGTGCTTATCATGTAACTCTCAAAAATACTTTTCCTGTGTCCTTGAACTGACCTGCTTTTAGACCTGCTGTGGTTTGACCTGAAAAAGTCGCAAACCAAGTTTCGATATGTTAGCGCTTAACAGCACTCTTGGAACCGCGAACTGTCGCACAAATTCAGTTTTTAGAGTGCTGCATGTCAAGTAACCGATAGCCAGACTCAAATGATGTCCTTTGACCAACAAAATACAGCTATTTCGAGGAAACTGACCGGTTAATTAGTCTTCCATACATGGCAGCTGCAGAATCAAACTTCTTCAATCGACTACGTCAAACTTCTTCAATCGACTACGTCATGTTACTGTTTCTCAAGCCCAGCCTGCTCGCTCTTAATAAAAGGTCAGGCAGCACAAGCTCTTATAAAGGCAGCGTCCGCAGCCAAAATAGCTGTATTAAGGTGGAATGGTACCCTTGAGGGGACCAAAAAGTTTGGTTTAAATATGGTGAAGAAATGTCAATTGCGCGCGATCGCGCTCATTGGGAGAAAATGAATTTTTAAGGCTTTATAAAACCCTCGACATAATATATCTATATCCTTGAAGCACCATTTGCAAATATCAAAATGAAAAGCCAAAGATGGCCAGGGACGCCTTTAATATCGGGGAGGTCTGGAACCCAGTATGTCCCTACGGTAATAAAGCTGTTTTAAAAAAGCTGATATTGGGGTCTTAGTAGGTCCGGGTAGAACCTTATTGCAAAGAATCAAACATTTCTGTTATCAATTGGCTGTGACAACTTTCTTCATGATGGTTGATCAAAATTTGGTTGAGGTTCTGACGTCTTCATTTGGCTAATTTGCATATTCCAAAAACATGAATATCTCTAGAACGAACAGAACTATTTGAAAATAGTAAACAGCATTTTTCTTCTCGTACAGACCTCTTTTTCACTTTTTAAAATGACTATGATACGAAAGAATTTCATCGGCAATCCAATTTACTTTACATTAGTGATCCTGTACGAATGGATCAACAATTTAGCCTCTTGAAGACATGATTGATCATCGCAGTTATACACACAACTTAAGCAGTTGGGAAATTTTAGCCTTCTCACTTAATTAAGTCTCCTAACAAAAAGGTCACAAACTCATATTCTTCAGATCTTCAGACCAGGAACAGTGAAAGTCTCCATCTACACAAATGCAACTCTGTCCTGGGATAACAATCACTTGTGTTCCATTTAGCCCCTCTATGGAACTCTTTTTGTATGAAATGAACTTGAGGACTGTGCCTCTGTACCTTGAAACGTATTTGAAATTCCTTCTACTGAGCAACTGGCTCAAAAAGTAACTTACTGACTTTGCGTCGTTTTATTACTAATTGCAGTATATTAATAATTTTAATTCAAACCAAATGCAATTTCTAAAATATTTTTGACGAATTTGAAATTCGTACTGTTAAGCAACTGGCTCAAAATAAGTTATTGATCTCGCGGTTGTTGTTTTTTTTTTCATAATTGTAGCCATATTAGTAGTTATCATTCAAACCAACTGTAACTTTTAAGCGCAATATTTTTGATGTTATACATAAACATACTCTATAAATTCGGTACGAAGATCCTCTCAGGCAACCTAATAACCCTTACTGTAATTTTGTTAACATGAACAAATACTTAGGCCCGGGTCAAACGCTGTACTTCGCATGATCCGAACCCAATTCAACCAATTAGGCTCATGCGAAGATCGGAGTTTGACCCAATTAAGTTCGACTGATTTTATTTGGAGCGGCTGAGGCGTTCTCCACGCCTGGCCAGCCGTGAATAACGCCTGAAGACCGACTTTGATCAAACGCCGATCTTCACATGAGTCGGGCCAAACGCATAATCAAAGGTCTAAAGGCGCCATTTTGACCTTACCTTGAAAAACAACTGAACAAGACCGCTTTTGTTATTTATTTGGTGTAGCAGATCGGTTCGACCAAATTAAGTTCAACGTTTGACTCAAACAGGCGTTCTTTTAATCATGAGTCGACCCAAACTGTCATTGGGTTCGGCTCATGTGAAGTACGGCGTTTGACCCGGGCCTTATATTTAGTAAGCTTTAAGGCGGTCTTATACCTAAAAATTCTTTTTTTTTGCAAAACAACTCTGTGGAACAGTTTTGGTATCACGTTAAAGGACTTTGCACTCTGACTTCAAAAATGAGCTTTTCCAGCTCACGTGCCACAATAGTTAATGAATAACTAGCTCCTTAGTGTTAAAAAGTGGTGTTCATTATAAACACGATAACGTAATAATGAATGGTTCGAGAAGTATGGAATTAAGTTCATCCTGTCCATAAGCAAGTTGTCCAGGAGACAAACCTCAGAAAACAGTGTTTTGAGGGGGTTTTTCTCGTGAAATGTTGAAAAAGTATATTAATATTAACTAATATTAACTATATTAACTAAATAACGGGAAAAATTTCATAAATTGCAAATTTTGGAGGTTTAAGACCTAGATAATTGTGTCCTTCATCAATGTTGAAAATTTGACAACATTCGGTTAAAACCCAGTGGAGATATCGTGTGCGAGATATTGATGATCCGTCTATTTGGTCATTTTGAGAAATAAGGCTTTAAAGTTTTACTTCGGTCTCCGAGAGCCCAAATTAGCCCTGTGAACTAGAGGGGGGGGGGGGGAGGTTAGGGGCAGGGGGAGGGGTTTATTTAAAGGTTTTACGTGAATGTTTCATTGAACACCCGAATACACACCAGTCATAGAAATGTTAACCAAGTATAAGGAGCGTATAAGATGGTAGAAGAAATAATGTTC
The DNA here is from genome assembly GCF_964199315.1 of Orbicella franksi. Taxonomy (NCBI): domain Eukaryota; kingdom Metazoa; phylum Cnidaria; class Anthozoa; order Scleractinia; family Merulinidae; genus Orbicella; species Orbicella franksi. The sequence goes on from NC_138154.1 coordinate 27,325,456, forward strand.
AGGATCATGATGCAAAATTCTCATAACTACACATCTTTAAAGCGTTTGTGTAAAGTATCATTAAAATGTACTGAATTGAATCCATTTTGTGAGTACTTTTAGACTGTAAACAATGGTTGCTATGGGTGTTGCTATGTTGAAATATAGCTAGAAGTGTTCAGATTTCTTAATTTAAACGTAAATTCAGGAGTAATTAGAGGAAAATCGTTTCAAAATACGATTTACAAATGGACAGGGATGTTGAATCTTCATGTTCCAAAAAAATGGTTTTCTGGAGAAAAATTCATATCTGAGAGTATAAGACCCCCTTAACACTAATATTGGGAAATTTATTCATTGTAATACTATATGAACATGCTTGTTATTAAAGTGACTGTATTTTGGGTTCTTGTACTTGATTGAAACTGGTCAAACCGTTTTTGTTTGTTGTTGTTATTATTGTTGTTGTTGTTCCTGCTGTGGTTTCTGGTGTTGTTGTTGTTGTTGTTGTTCTTGCTGCAGCTGTGGTTGTTGTTGCACGTGCAGGAAGCACCTAAATAAACCTCTTAGCGGTCTGCGCATGTCCTTATTGCGAGCAAAGTTCAACAAAGCGTTCACAAATGCATTCACAGTGGCGAGGATAAAATAATAAGGGCGATATGCCCCAACGCGTTCTATTCCTTTTAGTTTAAAAACTGTTGCCCACAGGAAAGCCGGCAGGAACGTTAACTACAATACCAGCAGGATCAATATAACAGTGGCAGCTGATTTCTTTTCTCTCTTCATTACCGCCTGTATCTCTCTTATTCCAGCCGTTGGAGGTTTGTTGAAATATATACCAAGATGACTAAAAATGATGATAATAAAACAAACACAATAATACACAAGGGTGATTGCGCATAGATGTTTGTATCGGCCGTCAAACGTAAAGATAAAAAAACATACCGCGCGTGTTACAACCACGCTGATTAACCAAGGTGTACAAGACATCCTACTAGCACATGATGTACTCACGTGATTACGATACCACCATGGTTTTGCCACTGCCAAATAACGATCTCTGCTGATTACTGCTAGAGTGCCAAGGGTTGCTAGGCTACTCAGGGTGATCATAGCGGTGTCTCCGGTCCCAATGACAGAGACACATGTGCTCGCTTAGTACTGTTTTTATACCCATATACTGAGAAAACAGAGCATATATCAAATCAGTAACTGACAAGCTACACAGCATCAGCAGTGAAGGACGTTGAAGAGATTTAGTTCTTTCTACAGTGATGCAGATCAGCGCGTTACAAACAAATGCCATGACGGCCAACAGCATGTTCAGCGGTCGCACAACATAGTTACCAATGTCTCCCACTCGATGCTGGATTTCTTCGGAAAGATTCGGGATCAGACATGCTTCATAAGGAAGGCGGCTAAAGTTGTTGGCAACAATATCTTTTCCCTGAAATAATAAGACATTTCTCATAAGAAAATCATAAGAAGACACTTCGATCTGAGAATTTAACTTTGTTAACGTTAACTCTGCTTCCTCAAGATTCTCTTTCTTAACAAGAAAGTTGTTAAGAGCTGCCTGGACAAATTGTGTGTTCCAATCCTATGACGTGTCCGTTACATGTTTACAGCGAACTAACAATATAATGGCATGAAATTTCTTATTTGACGTTATATTAGATTTTCTTGATAGCAAAAGCGAAATCAAACATTAAAAAAAGAAAAGAAAAACAGAAACAGTCTTTCAAAGACGTGATACAGAATTGCCCGAATATCGAAGAAAATCAACACCAAAAAGTATAGAGAATACCTCACTCGGGATCTGTTTGTTATCTTGATACGCTTTTACAGCCAAGTAGAACAAATATCCGTGATACATTTGCATTAATCGAACAGTTTACATTTCAGTCGACAAACAGTTACATTCTTCAGATGGGTTCAACAGTTAGCCACCGTCAACAAACAGCATTTCCAGAATTCGTGGTTCGAATTATCTGCTCTTCAGGTGAAATCAATTTTCAAATGTGTCGGGAGAACTCTTCCAAACATTCGATGAGGTTTTCTGTTACAATTTCATTTAACATAGTAAAACGGTTTCTTTCAAGTTAATCCCCTCAAAATTTTTTCATTAACCAGTTTTTAATTTCAAGTTATTTCCATCTGATAGATTACTGCCTACATGACCAATGATCATTATTTTCTCGTGTTATTTTAGTATCATACTTACACCGGTACCTCGCTTTACGGCTTTATTTTACAACATCATGAAGATGGCAATTGGAAGTAAAGCTTTCGTGCCCATTTACTCAGTTCTTGCCATCGATTATGTATTGCTTTTGTCATCACGGAGAGGACTGATGGATATGCTTTTGTAACGTAGGATATTTTTAATTATAATGAGGCCGAATTAAATATCAAATCGTGAATAAGATTTATTCTTAGTAAGCGTCGCCCATTTGATTTGTGAAGGCGGTCATTTAAAACGCAGTGGTGTGAAACTAACTTATGACGCTCGGCTGTCACGTTACCAATCAGTAAGACGGCGAACTCGAAGTTTTCGATCGGCTGATAGTTTAACCCCTCGCCAAGCAACAAAGTTGCGAGCAGTGTAATTGTTTTAGTATAACCCACTGACCAATCTGAGGTTGCCTATTTACCGAGTTAGGATTTCGAGTTGGATTTCGAGTTGGATTTTCCATTTGGAGTTTCGAGTTAGGATTTTGTTTGGCGGGGTTTCCGATAAATTTTCAGCGGTTTTACACAACGTACTTTGTCATCGTCTTGAGGTCTTTTCAAAATGGAAGAAAAATATACTTATTTCAGAAACTTCACCAAAACGTGAAGTTGATGCCATTCAGTTTTGAAAGATTTACTAGCGCCGTCTATTTAACAATTACATTATAAGCTCGAGATTTCTACTCCATAGAAACAGAGTAGAAATAGAGAGTGTACAATTAATCTAATTGTTTTGGCGTTAATGTACTTGTCGTTCAAATCGTTATCTAAATCCTCTTTAGGGGACACCTAGAAACACAATCGCCGCGTCTTCTCGCTATCTTCAACAGAATAGACAAATCAAGTCAAATTTGGCTCCTGGTCAAATCAAATCAAAACTTTATTTATCGAGGGTGACACGTAATAGTTTATCAACTAATAAATTTGTGGCCCTCTTAAATGTACTAAAAGTTAAAAATCTACTATAAACAATAATCAAAGATTATCACTAAACAGTGATTAGCATAACCAATAAAAGAACGGCCTTCATGAAAGAACTATTTAAAGGGATATCTGCTAAAATTACGTAGGCCGTCCCTAGGTGGGCCAATCAGATTTCGTGTTCATATCGTAGTCGGTCATTGGGTTATGCTAAAATACGTCAGTGGATCAGTGGGTTATTTTTGACACTGATATCTTATTGGTAAAAACACGAGAAATCGAATCTAAAAATTAAGTTTATCTCTTTAATTCGAAGCCAGTCGCATGCAGAAGCTCAGTTGGTGCTATAATAAATGCATCAAGCTGTTCCATTTCGTTCACATTTAAGCCTCGTCATAATGGTTGAACCACTTTTTTTTCAGACATTTTGCCCCTCCCGCCTCAGTGCAATGTTGACTAAACTCTTTGAACGGACACATGAATATATTTTCCCATTTTCCAACATTGAAAGGGGTGAGGGTTTTTTTTTGACACTTAATAGTTGCTATGATCGAAATTCGAAACATTTGCACGTGTTTCAACTAAATGTGACGAGGATTGTGGCTTATGGAAACGCTAGCCGCACCAAGCCAGAAAGACTAGTATGCACTTATTGCTGTTACTGAAATGTATTGATATCAATAAAGCTGATATGATATGATACGATACGATACGATACGATACGATATGATATCAGTATGAAAATAGAGCTGTTCAGCAGTCCAATTAAACCTGAACGTTTCGTGTTTCGCAAACTACCAGTTGATTTGTGCATGCCACGTGGCGTAGTGTAATCGCCAATATTTCAATCTTGTCCCCTGAACTCGAGCATTTTCGGTCAGCGGACTAACCAACAGAATCACTGCGTCTGGGACGAGTTTGCCGTTGTTCTACTTTAGATTTTCCTTATTTTAAAGCCAATCAAAATCACGCCTGTAACGGAGCTCTCGAGAGTCCCCCGTTTCGTCAAGCTTGGCCGAATTAAGAACGTGATTCAATTTGATATAAATTGCGTTGAAACAAGGGTGAACAGTTCCTTTTTTCCACTATTGTACATTTTTTTACATAACCCTTTTTATTTTTTTGAAAATCACCCTTCAATAGGGTCCATTCCCCTTTAGGCTAAAGCGTCGCGCCTCATAACCCCGACTGAATTTGGCTGAATTTGTGAAGATTTGGTCGATTTTATGGCGACTACTATTCACAGGCCAAGTAAGAGCAACAAACAATCCCAGACGAAAAGTTGGGTTAGTATGGATGTTAATCCGTTTCCTCCGCTTTTCCGAAAGTTATATTTGCAAAAAGGGGGGAGCAGGGGTGGCGCAGTGGTGAGAGTGCTCGTCTCCCACCAATGTAGCCCGGGTTCAAAACCTGGACCCGGTGTCATAAGTGGGTTGAGTTTGTTGTTGGTTCTCGTCCTTCCTCTGAGGGTTTTTCTCCGGGTTCTCCGGTTTTCCTCCCTCCACAAAAATTAGCATTTCTAAATTCCAATTCTATCGGGAATTCGAGGGCCATGGGTTTGTCAGTCGTACGACTGTTGTGTGTTACCCTCGTTAAACAAAGTTGATTAATTTTATTTTATTCAATCTGGCATCTTCTTTTTGGTTGCCATTACCGCGTGAAAAAGAGTATTTGAAGCAGGATCTGACCATCAGTCATACAGAATCCGCTGACCAAAGCAGTGCACGTGCTTTTGAGTCCAAGATGGCGTCGGTTAGCCATATTCTTGTCATTTACTTTCTGCAAGGATTTGTGCTTGGAGAGCCCCAGCAGAACGCGCTCAACGTTGCAAACGTGCTGTTACCTTATGTTCCTAGAGGTTCAGTGCATACGAATTTCACATTGAGAGCTCTGCAGGGGTGTTACTTGTGGTATGTTTTCGTAGCGTGGTTCTGGTTCCCGCCATTTTGCATACTTTTTGCAGTGGAATAATTCAAGGCGGTTTTATTTTTTTAATTGATTTATCCTAGGGTGTCACACAGACCCGAAGTTGCCTCTATCCAGCCTCTATACAGTAGCGAGATAGAAGAATCTGGTGAGAAATTTTAAGTCTAAGTCCTTCTCTGGCGATCACGAGAAAGACTACTTTAGTTTCCATTGTTGTTAAGTACTTTTTTATTTTAGTATATCTTAGTATAATCTTATTTTATTTTAGTGTACAGTGTACAGTTTATTTTATTTTACAGAGCCCCACTGAAAACCACTATCAGTGAAGTGGGCCCCCTCTACAAGCTTAAATAAGCTTATCTTATTTCTATTGATACCTTGAAATTGCATGTGCAACTTGAGCTTATTCTTAGTTGAAGTATTTTCTGGTTGCGTACCCCCCCCCCCCCTTTCCCCCAGGACATTATACATTAAAACTAAACACGTAATTCATCAGCCTGTTTGCTGTACTAGAAGAGGAAAGAAAGTGGTTGATTTTTCCAATTTGCTTATCACAGTTTGCAGATCCGTGACTTATGGTAAAAAATCATGTTTTGTGGATAATTCGTACGTGTTTTAAATTTCAACTTTGTTTAGGAAAATGCAGATAAAGTGGTAGTCTTGAATTTGGCTCAAAATCAATATATTTTTGGAAAAAAATTGGCCATTGAAGGTTTATTTAATAACCTTAACTGGAGCACTATTATTAGACTGACCACTGCTCGTTCCCAGTGCCTTTAGAGCTCAGTACAGTTCCTGCATTTAGCTGCATTTACACACAAGGTTGTTTCCATTTTATATCCACCTCCACCTATGGAAAGGATTTTCTGAAGGGGCTGTGAAAGTCATTTCTGAGTGGGTCGCCCTGTTGGTACCTACATGCCGTTTGACTTTTAGAATATTTCAGAATAGGGTTGAAATAAAACTGGGCTTTTCTTTTTCCTTTATGGAGTAAATTTTGATGTCAGTAAAAGGGTTGCGTTAGGGGTGGTGGGGGTGGGGTGTGGGAGTCGGGGTGGGGTGTGGGAGTCTGGGTGGGGTGTAGATATACATTGTAGAATGCAGTGGCCCAACACTTTAAGACTTGCGTGCATTGTGTGAGCTTTAAAAAGTCCAATTTGTTTTCTTTTGGTGAGTGATCTACTACAAGTACTAAAAATGGTGCTGAGGATTCATCATAATTGTGTTTTACGTTGCAGTAACACAACTTGGTAGAAAATGTTCCAAAGAAGCCATTGTAACAGCACAGGCAAGGCTTCCAGAGAAACAAATGTCAGAAATATTGGCGGAAGAAGAGGGTACGTTTAAACAAATCACACCTTTCTTGTTCCGTCAGTAGCATGTCAGGCAAGCTTTGCTTGAGCCCTGATGTTTTAGTGTGATGCAATCAGGCCGAAAAACCCACTGTGAGACTAGATTAAAGGAGTATGATATGCCACTAAAACATACATCTTCCCAATTTTTTAAGGCACGATAAGCTTAAATAAACTGCATGCAGCAAATAGACTATAATGTTATCCTACAGCACAACATCACTTCGGGTTGAGCTAGAGACTTGGGGCATCTGACATGATGGGGTGGTAGGATCTGCATAATTCGCTAACATCTGCATCCTTGGTATATTGAGAGCTTTTTCCACATAAAACAGAAAAAGTGTTTCATATTAGTGATAAAGCAGCTGCTTACGATCCCCACAAGTAAAAATCCCGAAGAGATTGATTACTTTGAAGTAGTTTTTCTCCTAGAACAGGGTTAATTCCTTATTTGTCCTTAAATCTATCGTCTATGTCTTGACAAGTTCTGATAATATATTGTGACTTGTCATTTCTCTTTTAGTTACTGGTGTACTATTACGAAGTGATGTCTTTGTAGACATCATTTCCTTAATTGAAATTGTTACCACTACACGAGAACTTTTGCTTGGGGAATCTCCAGAAGTTTGTCATATCCAGGCTTTTGACTCTAAAGGTGAGAAACAATTAACTTTAGTGCTGTAATTATAATTTACATCACAGGAGACATAGGGGACCTTATATTAGCGTGCTGGAGTTGGATCAAGCACTCTAGGTTTGGGTCCTGGCCAGGGTCATTACATTGTGTTGTTAGGCAAGGCACTGTACTTTAACAATGTCTCCATGATGCAGGTTTATGCTAATGGGTATATGTACATTTGTACCAGTGGAATTATTTTTTTTTCTTTTTCAGGGAACTTGTTTTCCAGTTTAGAAGGACTTGAGGTTGTTTGGGAGCTCAAAACAGTTGAAGGTGTTGGATCGGTTAGTGCACAGTCTGTCTTAAGGTAAGATACAATAAATCAACAAGTACATGTTAATTCTAGCTACTGATCAGTCTTGGAAACTTAATGCTAACAATACTTGGTATACGTAGCAACTCAGAAAATTTATGAACATACCACTTTTGAGATCATCTTTGCCCTTGTTTTCAGTTGTCAAGTATTCTTTACAGTTTTTATTCTTTCTTGCTGAACTTGCGAGGGTACACATACACTGTATATTTTAATTGAAGGAAGTGGTTGTGGTGTTGTCACAGTATAATGCCCATAGCTAATACATTGCATTGTTGTTTGGTTCTTTAATTTGTAGATTTATGCAGTTTGACATTTCCAGTTACGAAACATCACCAGAGATATATGCTTTGGAAGAAAAGGTAACAAGTCTGAATCATCTGCCACAAAGTGAGCAGTTGTTTGTTAATAAAATTAATGATATCAAGTGCGTGCACAGGTAATATCTGGAATATACAAAAATTTGGGCAGGTTTAAAATAGACGAGGGCAAAACAGTTACATGTATCTTATAATTCTCAAACACACTGCCCTGGATCAAACTATATATGATTAAGACTAGATGCATTTGACTATTTAAAGTACACTGTATCAAAATGCATAGTACACACAATATAAATTTTTATGGTGATTAGAAAAAAAAAACTAAATTTATCAAATTGTTGTTTTGGTCAACAGGGCTCTCGTGGAAGCAGCATTGTTGTTGAGCCAATCAACACAGGAACAGCCATTGTGAAAGCAACACTAAAGGACAAAGCTTTTTCTGTAAGTGACAATCACAAATTTCTGCCGAGCATGCTGCATGTTCCTGGATGTTTGTTTAAATTGTGTGTTATATAATTGACTGAATGTTGTGTGATTGGGAAATATGGATGAAAAAAATGCGAGGACTGCCAAAATTGAACAAGGTTCTGTCCAAATATGTAGGCCTTTTGCATGGGCTGGTGTCTGATATAGTCAATTAAATAGTAAATGACTGTCAGAGAAAGCACCTCCAATGGAAAAGGATTTGAATTTGAGATAGATGTGAGTTCAAGTTAGTTAAGTCCAAGATAGCGAGGTTGAACTTAGGGCAGCAGTGCTTTAGAAGCACCTGGGTGTCACAGGCGACTAACTTTTGCCTTTGGGTGACTGGAAAAACTTAATCCTTTTTTTCTGGGTGCTGGGCACCCAGGATTTTATGATTAGGAACCTTTTGGCTCCTCAGAATTCTTCTTAGGTCACAGCCTTCGAACTGAACTATAAATGTATTTATAACACATTCTAGCATGATTATTCTAACCTCAAACCTTCAGAATGTTGCTCCAGCGGAAGTGAAGATTGTTGTACGGGATAATGTGATGCTGGTACCAGGGCATGACGTGTACATTCTAGTCAACACGTCTGTCACATACAGTGTCATTAGACTGAACAGAGGAAAGGTTTCAGGTTTGTTCAGTTTTGATGTGCTGCACATTAGATCATTTTTGCGGCCTTTCTGTCAACAATAATAAAGACGATAAAGAGTTAAAATAAATATTTTGTGTCAGCGATCATAGCCAAGGTGGAACCCTAAAATCTAACTGAGGACACCTAAATCTACAGTAAAAGTTTACAATGATAATATAAAAGGACAACTTGAAAATGCTCTCAGATATTTTAATTTAAACGAGCAAGGCTTTCATTTAGGGTGGTAACACCCATCACCCCTGACAGCTGAGAATGCTTGATGGGAGTTTGACATTTCTTAAAAATACATTTACTTAATAAGTATGCATGTACCCAGTACTGCTATACAGTATGTTATTGCCATTTGTGTAAGAGAGTGTTCCGCAGCTTTGATGCACATGTACATGTAATTTAATTATGCATGGTGAATGTTATGAAACATTTAACAGAACTTTCTATACTTGTAGCTTTGAGCAGGTTGCAAAGGAAACTAATTTTCAGGCTTGCTCTTCATACAAGCTGTAACTATAAAATATAATGTACATGTACTAGCCTGAAGGTCATTCTCACTAGCCCTTACAGATATCTATTACAGTAATTATACATGTCAGTTGAATTTCCTAGGAAATTATCCCAAGTAACCGGTTACGGTACCCATTGGGCAGGGGAAGGAGAGAATCCACAAGCTCAACTGGAATATGCACTAGTCCTGGGCTATCAGACAAGACATTCTTTGCATGCCGGGGAAAATAAACTTGATTATATAAACACAGAGGGTGCATACACGTACTGGCAAAGGCATGAAAACACTGTAGATTTTGCTGCTTGACTGTTATGCACATGTACTAAATATAAATAATTAGAATGAATCTGACAAATCCATTGACATTTTCACCTCCCTAGCTGTAGCTGTGCCATCTTCACAGTTTGAGTTTGAGCTGAGTAATACCACAGTGGCCCAGTTGGACGTCAAGAAGTCAAGTGTGTTAGGCATTAATATTGGTTACACTAGAGTTACTCTTGTTGACAAAAGTATCCTTTGCATATATTATTACATGTACTCTAAATCAGTGTTAGGGGCTTTGATGGAAATGACAATCAGACCATCTCCAGACAAGAGGCTTGTTAAGCAGTTGCACTTGCATTAGTTGGTAGATTTTTGCACTGGATTGTCAGCATCCTTTGTGATTGGCTAGAGTGACTACCTTGGTTTTGCTTTCCTGACACTCTTGAAATTAAAAACCACTCTAAATTATTACTTCAATGCATTGAGCTACAAATTTCAATTATTGAGAACTATGCAAAACTATCAACAAAAGAAGCATTACAATTTCAGATGTGGGAATAAGAATTTGTCTGCATACGCATGTACATCTGATGGAATGAGGTCAAGATTTTATACCCCCTGAGGAGTGGGAGACATGCATTACGAGATGGTTGGTTGCATACATGAATGTAATGTGCTTCTGTGATGAAAGACTTGACTTGTGCAGATATGTTACACATTCATGCGGTCCATCAACCTGCTGCTGGAGTTTACGTTGTGGAGGCAGCATTCCTAGGTTTGTCTACAATTAATTTGTGGTGTCAGTTGACAAGAATCACCTTTTGTCTGTCTGTCTTGTATCAGGTAGCGCCTTTAGAGAGTATCTCTCACTTTTCTGGGGTACCCTTATGGTGGGCTAGCACCCCATCTGAGATACACGTACATGCTGGCCTTATGTATGACTAGGTTGTCACAATCTGTACCTTTCCTTTTGTTTCATTGAACAACTCTGGCATCAGGGCTAAGGTTTGAAAAACGTTTTTCTCTCCTTTTCAGGTTTTAGTATTGTCCCTCATTCAGACTGGGTGTTACAAGTAGGAGTGGAGTATGATGTCTCTGTCCAGATCTACAGTCAAGATAATCACAAAGTCTATATGACTGATGTAAGAATTTTCTTTAAACCAACTGATATAATACAGGCACAGGTCTCTAAAAGAGATGTTGGCCCGAGTAAAAGTTATCCAGGGAGATTCAGTTTAGTACGTGTAAATAACCCTTACAGAGGGTTTTCCATCCCTTTAATTCAGAATTTCTACAAATCAGCCTTGAAACTACCACCTTTCAATTTGAAAGCAATTGAGGTCCGACAGACGTATTAGTCAGGAATACAGAGAAAGACAAACTACATGCTCATATGTTACAGTGTTTTTACCTAAGGAGGGCATCTCGCAGTCACTCCACTAGCACTATACTTGTAGGTTACGCATGCAGAAGGTTGTAATGTCAAATTGAAAAAGCCTGGCAGACTTTTCCAAGTTCTGTTGTTGTCTCGTGGAAAGATCATTAGAGGCCAATCACAATAGTGTCAATTTGCTCGTCCTTCATTACTTAATAATATTATCATCTTGATGTCCAAGAAGCTTTTTGAGTGCAAGTGTAACAGGTGCACTGGACTATAGTTGATACAATTCACCTAAGAGCTAACAAGTTTGTTATGGGTGTGAAGATCAAGGCTGCAGTTGACTCAAAACTTAATGACAGCCCTACCCAGAAAGAGTCATCAAGTAGCACATGTGCATGTAATAACCAGTTGTTATACTGGCAGTGCATGGATAAAATGTCTTTTGTTCATGTAAGGCATTGTCCACACAGGCCTTGAAAAGCTCTCAGTAAAGAAAAGAACTGATGAGAAATTCTTAAATTTTTACCATCAATACTTGACTTTAGGTGGTGTTGACGTTGTTGTCGTTGGGTTACAAGTCCTTGAATGTTTGACACTATCTAGGAAAAAAAAAAAGGAATATTGAATTTACTATATGTGAAGTATAAGGAATCATGCCAAGGTTCAATTTGGGCTTGAGAATTCTGTATTTTGTGTCCCCCCCCCCCCCCCCCCCCCTCCCGTCACCGAAACATTTTTGTTTGATTCTGAGGGAAAAAATTCCTTGAATATTGCTGAAATGTTCTTGAAAGGTCCAGGAAAAGTCCTTGGAAAAAATGTGACTGATGTGTGTAGGAACTTTAAAAGGTGACTCTCAAGTGTGATATTGTTATTTTGTCTATTTTCAATAGAATATGGAAATTTCAACTTCCTTTGATCCGTTCTACTTTGAAGTTTTGTCTTCATCAAAGAATGGTTCATTCCATCATGTCAGAACTCTACAAAAGGGGACGACCACAATAACTGCAGTGTATACAAGTGTCAAGGTAGTGTACTTCCACCAACGTAATCATGATCTGATCTATCCAAGGAAATAAATGAACAGGTGAAAAAGTAAATGGTGCTGTTATTATATGTACCTTTCAAACTTCATACTAGAGGTAATTTTTGGCAGGCATTACATACACGTATCAGATTTGCCGGCACATTCACATTTCCCGCAATGAAGCAGAAGCAACAGTTTATGCTCTGTTTTATTGGCACTGTCGAGAAGTCGCAAAGGTAAACAGGTAAACTGTCCTCTACACATCCACATTGCAAATACAAAGGTAGTCATTATCGTAAAATGTTATTATAGAAGAGAAACATGCATATAATTAGTGCATTGTTGTCTGGTGGTTGCAATGTGTTTTAATTTCTGGTTTAAATCAACAACTCATTTTCAAATTGCAGATTCTTGGTACAGATGTTGTTTACACATTTGAGCATCCCATCTCAGGGCAGCAAGAAGCAGAAATTTTTGACCCAGTGGTAGTGAACCCTGAAATAGTCCTTTTCCCGTGGTATCCACCGGCACCACAGAATACGGCAGCCCAAAATCAGTTTCAATATTTACTGGAGGTAACTGAATTGCTAGGTGCTGCTGCTTCTTATATACATACTACGAAATAAATTGGAACAATAATCTAGGTGGACTTCAGTCATATTTAGCAAGGATGACCTTTTGGTTTGTGTCCTCTCTCAAACTTAATATATATATGTACATGTACAGTAAGGCTTACATTTTCTCTTGGAAAGAAACAAGTCATGAGTCCTCCCTGTTAGTCAGTGACACACGACACAAAATAAGTGTCTTAGTTTTCATTGCTGTTGTAAAGTGAAACTGTTTGTCAAAAATACTGGACTTTGCCTGTCGAGAAATGTGGAGCAAGCCTAGATTTCTGGTTTGGCTGTCAGTGTTCAGTGGGACATGCGTTGGCCTTATATTAGGATTAAGTTCTTCCCTGCTGGCACCCTATTTGCATGTAGATATTCGTATATTTTTGATGCAAATAAAGTTGTTATAAATTATATGGTTAGTGTGTGTGACTCCTAATCAAGCCATTCCAGGTTTAGGTCCTGGCTGAGATCATTGTGTTGTGTTCTTGGGCAAGACACTTTACTCTCACTGCCACACTCTTACACTTGTGTGCACTTTCTCTGTTTTGCTGTTCTCTGCAGGTATCGGGTGGGAGCGGCATGTATGTTTGGACATCTTCTAACACCTCCATAGCCACAGTAAGTACCAAAGGCATCGTTGTGACAGCCAGTTTAGTGGGACACACCCAGGTTCGTGCAGCAGACATGAGGAATCTAGCTAACTTCGGAACAGCAGAGGTAGGTCTTACCTACAATACTTGCCTACATTTACAGTAAGCGCATGTGCATGTTAGTAAATATAGCAACTGTGACAACTCTGATAGTGTTTTTGGAAAATAGTTTATTTTGTTGGAGATCTAAACAAATTACCGGGAAACTACAGATTTAAAAAAAAAGAGATTTTATGTATCAGCACATTGCAAAAATATCACGAACATTGTATGCTTGCAATTTTCCAACAACTGTGGAATCATCCAAGATTTTGGTACAATATTCTGGAAGCATGGTTAGGTAGTGCTGCTAAAACAAGTCTTATCTAACTTGTCACCTCACATAAATATAATTATTAATTTACAAGACACTATGAAAGACAAAACAAATCTGTTATAGTAATACAGTGTACATAATATATTGGCAGGGCTATCCAAACGTATACATGTATCTGTAAATTGTAGTATGTTATTATTGTTGGGTTGTTTTTCTGGCTTGATTGTGTGGTTATAAACTGTAGTTGTAAGAAAAATGTCCAATGCATTGTGTGTTAATTTAAAACTATGAATAACCAAAAATGTGTTGTGGTTGAAGATAATCAGTATAGAAGTGTACACCTTTTGCCAACCAGTCTGCAGTTTTAGTTTGATAGTGTTGCCAAGAATGTTTGCTGATATTTTCCCTTTTTTGTCACTATTCATTATTTCTTTGTCAGGTGTATGTTCTTCAGCCAAAAAAGATGGAGTTCATTCCCTCGGTAGTTGAAGCTCAAGTTGGCACTTCAATCTCACTCCCACTTGCAGTGGCTTGTTGTATTTATAAAGGTACTGTTAAATTCAAGTTTGAAAATCAGAAGCTTTATCTTTAGCAGCTGATTAAACTAATTAATGTTAAACTAAAAGCAAGATGTTGCTTGCTTTAGATGCAGAAACTACAGTGATGTTTTTAATGTCCTTTTTCCTCAGAGTGCCAAGAGTTGCATGTGTTTACTGACTGCCGAACTCTTCCTGTGACGTACACATTTTCAGACCCGTCAATCTTCAAACTTGAAGAAGACCACAGTAAGTCTAAAGAAGAGATTGCATTATGTGTTGAATCTGACTCTTAGCATGGTTGGAAATCGCAGAATTTATTTCTCTGGTAATCTTAAGTGCTGAAATTAAGCCCATGAATTCCGAGTACTCCTGTGTCTAAGCACTAGTAAGGAAATGGAGTACCGCACAAGACAAGTAAAATAATTTACTTTGGTGGGATTGAAACCCACAACTACAAGATTAAATAACAGTTGCTCTACTGAGTGACTAATGGACCCTCGTGGCAGCAAGCACTGTTTTATTATGGCAGTAATTAATGGCAAGGCTGGAGTGGATATTTCATTGCTGAGCCATGCAGCACTCATTATCAGCAGGCAGCAACAGCCTTTATGCACTGTTTTATTCCTACATGTATTTATTTCAGATTATGAGATACAAGCTGGCAGTTGCATGTCAGTGAAGCTTCTTGCCCTCCGTTCTGGCTTCTCTACTCTGACTGTCACCTATCAATACAAGGAGATCATTCTCAAAGCTTCTGTGACTGTCGGTGCTTACCATCCTCTTAAGGTCAGTTATAACTCTGTGTCTGTCCAAAGACTTAACAAGCTGGTTCATAGGAGACATAGATTTGATGCTGCTCATAATCAAGATTCATCCCCTTCCCCTGCACTTACTCAGAAACCATAAACAGGGCAACTTGGGATACAATTGTCACTGAGAGAACTACACAAATACAGGCAAAGACAGTGTAATTTTGTTTATATTTCACATGCACCTTGAGGGTCTTTAAAAGTTCTTTGAAAGGCCTTTTTGTTTCCATCAATTCCTAATTCTACATGTACATACAGTCTCTGGTACATGTAGTCCAGTATGATATCGTAATGACTGTTATGTTGTGTAAGAGCCCAAACCTTTCTAGTGATCTGTTCTTGAAAAGTTGGATTTTTGCCCTTGAGAGTCCCTGAAAAGTCCTTGAAAAGTCCTGAAGTGAATTGGTCCAAAACGTGTACAAAACCAACTGTAAGGCTTTGAGCCAAGCTCAAAAATTGTCAGCATTAGTAAGATTTAAAAGAGTGCCTGTCTCTGTAATTTCAGGTTCTTGATCCTGTGGACATTGCCATAGTTTCCTTGTGCTCTACAAAAAATCTCATGCTAGAAGGTGGACCTCTGCCTTGGATTGTTGACACTTCAGGATACTATGAAGAAGGTGAGAGAGATGGTCTCTGTTTTAAATTATGAAATAAAATATACTCCTTTGACAATTGAGTGCTAGATATAGTTTAGTGTCTTGTTACTCTAAAACTGAACCCAGAAATACTGTGCAGCTAATGTAATTTTTTACCAAAAATAGTCCAAAGCACAGGAAGTAGAACCACTGCAATGACCACTGACAAAAACTATTAGAGCACATGAAGCTACATGACTGTATCTTCTCCAATGTCTCAAATCTGTCTGTTTGTCTATTTTCCTTTTAAACTAACCTTCAATTTGTCCATTGTTTGACAGTAATTCCAGATCCATTGAGAGCTGATGATGTTTCCATTGATTATCATCATACTGCAGATTACCCTGGTAAGTGAAATATTATGAATTCAAAAAAAAATGTACACATTGATTTCTTTTCCTATAGTATGTACCGCAATTTGAGTGTTGTCTTTGAAGCTATGCTGTCCATACGTGGCACAGAGTGCCTCTTAAGAATTCTTACTGTTATATAATGGTTAACCAGTAATGCTTTACATAGTATACTTTTTTGTGGCCAGTACTTATAAGGAACATCCTTGATAAAAATAACCTCGGACATTTTTGATAATTATAATTTTATAATAAACGAAAGTCTCGTCTTGTGTGATCTTCTGGCCAAATTGCTGGGATTTACAATCATGTAAGTTGTAACATTACATTCTGTAATTTTTCCTTTACCAGTATTCAGGTTTGACAAGTTGGAGTAATATATATTTTGTGTTCAGTTACATGTAGGTAGTAAGTAATATTGTACAGTACAGTAAGCAATTGTTAAGTGAATTATTTTGCCATATGAAAACTGCTTGTGCTAAGAGTACCGCCTGTTTTCTTGCAGTGGACCACAGTGGGTCTTTTCACTATTTCAGTGTCATTTGTCGAAAACATGGTGAACAGGTGAGAAGATTAACCTTATGCCAAAAAGACCTGCATGGATTTAATGACAACATACAGTGGCTTCACAACAAGGAATGTTCTTTTTGCCTGAGCCCATCATCCTCATTTTTCCCGCCAAGAATCAAGACATCTGGCCATCGCAGTTTTTTGAGCATGCAAAAAATATTCTTTTGTGATTCTTGATTGATATCAATTTTCTGAAGCTTTAAACCATAGATTGTTTAAATTATGGTTCATGGACAGATGTGCAAAGATTTAGCCAAGCCCTGTTAATAGATTATTTAATTGTTATTTGGTGAGGGATTTATGTTCGAAGAGCAAAAATGAATAAACTTGTGTTTTACATTTCATTAACTTTTTTTTGTTAAGGTCCTGAATGTCAAGGTTGGAAACAAACCATCACAAAAGAATCCATACCCTGCAAGTTCCTCTGTATCAATCAGGTGAGCTAAAATAATCAATGTGCAGCCTCTCCGCACACTACTTAATGAATAGATTCCATGTTGTCATACACACTGTACTTTAGATCACAGATGGCATCAAAATGTGCAAGAACATCAGTGACACATTCACCTAATGGCTCGTTTGCTACGTTTTTGTTCTTATTAAAATTAATTCTGATTCCATCTGTGATCTTCATTGTATTACTGAATAGATTGTGCATAGCAACATGGAATCTTCTTAAATTATAATTATATAGAAACAAAAATTGTCACAGACATCATCCATACATGTGCCTCTGTGCTCCAATAGGTCATAAAATAATGAGAACAAATCACAATGTGAGAATAATTCAACATATTATATACCTACAATATAAATACACATAATTTATACACTCTGAATAAGCCAACAGTGCTTTATGACAGTGGCATAGATTGTGGTCATCATTTCTATGCATACCCAAGCAAAAAGGTCATAAAACTTGATGCTAGTAGAAAGAAAGGCATGTTGTCACCTTGCAAATGCCTTTTTGGCTAGATTGGAGCTCATTTAGTTGATGTCCATGCCAAAAATGTCCAAAATGTCCAAAAAAATGCATTTTTGTCAAAAATCCATAGGTGTCAATGGGTTAATGATCTCTCTCTGTTAGTTTCACTTTGTCGCTCTTGTAATAAATTGATTGTGAAAGGTAGCTTCCAATCCTTGTTGTTTTTTTTTTAGATTTGCATGCATGGATCCTGCATCATTGACTATTGTTCCTGATATTAAGCTTCCAACAGTGGATGGACGTCAACTGTCACCTGAAAATTGTGTCAGCTCAAACAAAGAAGTAAATATATACAATAAAACCAATATTTGAGTTTGCCCTTCAGGCAAGGTGTGAAAATAATGTAGAAGTGGAAATTTGTTCACAAAAGGTTAGCCCTTCTTACTTTAGTGAATTAACTAAGTTAAAATGAAACTAATAAAATAGTTAGATCACTTACAGTCCTTCTATGATTTGACTTTCCTCACAAGATTTTTCCCAATAAACTACACTTGCCTGTTTATTTATTTATTTATTTATTTATTTATTTATTTATTTAACATTTCTTTATACGCGGTTAAAAATCATCAGGTAATAATAAACTACTAATAAACAGTCCATGCTAAATGCTAATTAATAAATCAGACAAGCAAAGGGCAGAATCAACTAGCAGGACAGCAAAATCCACTACACTGTACATGTAGTGCCAGGCTATTAGACACAAACTTCTTTGCATGTCTATACCTATGGTCAAGTAGCATTGACTAGAATTAAAGTGATGGGTGCATTTTTTAAGATGGTGGAAATTTGTAAACAGCGAAAAAGCCATGTGTGAGTGAAAGTGAGTGTTGTTAATGGGTTTCTTGGTGTAGTGGCCTGATGTTCAAATACATGTACTCAATACCATGTTAGGGTACAATCACTGACCTTATGCCTGTTACTGGGCTCACACAGACTTTGCTTAAAGGAGAAGGTCACTCCAAAAGAGCTTACTATTTTGTCTCTCCACCTATAGCAAGTAAACACTGGGTTTCCCACTCATCAAAGTTTCAGCCTCTAAAGTGCCTGCTATCCTGTAAAAATTAGTCTCAAAAGAAGCCTAAAATTCAACTTTGTTGGCCACCATTTTGAAACTGCACTTGGCAGCAAGGCTTTGTTTATGTGGTGTCATTCTGTCCAACTTGAATTGTGGCGAGAAGCGGAAAACCTGCAACTGACTTGGCATCCTTCACAAGGTCAGCAAAATGTATTTTCTCCAAGCGATTATCTACTTCACTCTCTTCACTGTCTTCACTGACATCATTTTTGGGGTTTGGAGCACCTTTGGCTCAAAATAATAAGGCTCAAGAGCAGACATAACCTAGAGTGGCAGTTAAGGGTTTTCAAAAACCACGGACAAAATCACTTGGACATAATGATGTCACAAAAATGCAGCCTGGCTGATGAGTATCGTTCAAAATGGCGGCAATGATGTTAAATTTTGGGCTGCTTTGGAGACGAATTTCATAAGGAAAACCTGCACTTTAGAGGCTGAAACTTCAATGAGAGGCTAAGCTTAGTGCAAGGTTTTAGTTATTGTTTATAAAGAAATACGTTTTTTTGGAGTGACCTTCTTTAAACCATTCCAGAGCTTAAATCTGTTTTTTTTTCATTGATTTGTTGTTGGGTTTAGATCCATGTTCGAAATAATCAGCAGTTGAACCTTGTGCTTCACCTGCGTGATTCTCTTGGACGATTATTTGATAACTTTACATCACTGACTGTTATGTGGTCAACCAGTGATCGTGAGCTGGCAGAATTTGTTGATATGACAAGCTCTGTGAAGATGATGTTTGTTAAATACAAGGAAGATGATAACCTTAGACGAGCATTATGTATGTATTTTGCTTCCTTTCAACTGTCTTTATCTTGTAATACTAAGGATTCAAACTATACTACTTACAATATGCAATCCCTGTGTCCATCTGTTCTAAGTTATTTTCTGTCCTCATTAACTTGTCAGACAAAATACATCTAAATAGTAAGCTACAATAAGTGACAAAAGTAGTTGTGACACTTTTAGATGCTTTGATGCTTTGGGATATTGAATGTCTTATTCTATTTTATTTGCACCTAGCATTAGTTCTCTGATACTCCTGGTCGCCAAGTCAATGTTGTGTAGGTGCTGTGGTCTGTGCAGTCTTAGAAATGAAAAATCAACATTGTTGGGGATAGGGGGAAGTGATTCCAAGATGCTCAAAAATCAAATGTTATTTCAAAGGGTCTCAACACTTGTTGCTCATTGTAGCTCTAAACAGCATTAACAACTGCAAGACTGAAAAACATTTGAATGAGGTGAATCTCTCTCACACAGTTTATCAGTAGTATCGGCAGCCTTATTGTTTTCCTTTTTGGGCCTACAGCCTGTATATTCTTCAGAGTGGAGTAAACTGTTCTAAGGATTTTAGTTACCGGTTAATTTTGTAGGTATACATTTTTGTCAGAATTAGTAAATTATGGTTGCTTACATTTGCTATAAGTTTTTTTTTACCTTTTTCTTTTCTTTTGGTCTTTGTTTGGACAGCTTATCAGACTGTGAGCCTGAGTGACAGGATGGGTGGTGTGATCATCCAAGCATCAATTGAGCAATACCAGTGTGACATTTTCAGATGGTGTGGGCTGGAATTGGAGGTTTGACTATGTTGTTATTTTTTATAAGAGGATCGGATTCTTACATTGCATTCATTGTTGCAATCTGATGTACATGTACAGCTAGCTGTAACTTGACTACAGTTGAACCCTGTTAATAGGGTCTCTAATAGGCCATGAAAATTTGGTGGTATTAACGGGGTGGCCTTTTTATGTCAAATAATTATATTTAAGTGGCATCTTGACAAATATCACAACTCCACTTGGGCCTGCCTTCTAAACAACTGTTCTTAATGAGCATCTGGAATGCAGATATAATTAAAAAAAGAACCTTCTATCAGTGCATACAATATTAACCATGGAAAGATGACCATAACTGGTCTGAGTGTCTTTATTAATAGGATAAATTAATAAAGGATTATACAGGTTGGGATTTTAGAATGTGGCTGTTGGCCGTATTAAGTTTAACAGTGTGGCCGCATTAATGGCTTTTCTTACAAGAAAGTGCAGGGGTATTTTGCTAGGCAAAAAAAAACAAAAACAGTGGCCATAATTATTTATAACAAGGTGACCCCATTAACAAGGTGTTGTAAGGTGGGTTTCCACTATAATTTAACATTGTCATTCTCACAGGGTTTGTGGAGAGTCTGGGAAAATAGTTTGTCCAGTGCATAGGCGACATCTTTTGACTTGCCATCTTTCGACATGCCGTCTTTCGACATGCTATGTAAACAGCTGAACAGGCTGTTTAACTGCAATTAGTGAAGGAAATGACAAATAAATGATAATTAATGACCTCAAATTGCTGAAGAAGAATGTGGACTTTGCAAGTTTCCCAGTTTACCGGATAATTCAAACAATTTGAATGTAGTTGATCCGTTCTCAATAGCAACCTCTGGTAGAATTGTCCCACTACTGCTTTTAATGTGCGCAAGATGTAAACATCCGAAGCAGCCTATTTATCTCTCATTGAATGACTTCTTGCTACTGCTAATCTTGGTTTGATGTAAAGTAAATCCATCTTTCACCTCTAAAATTCAAGTTTCACCGTAAAGAAGTCTGTTGTGCTTACATTTTTGTTTAAAATAGGCCATGTTACATAGCATGTCAAGAGATGGCATTTGGAAAGATGTCCCCTATGAACCTAACAGTGAAAGGCGGGTGTAAGTGAGGGTAGTTCGGAAAAGAACTGGTGTTGGTGACTTAAATGTGATATAATTATGATACCATTGAATGACAAACACTTTTCACTTGACTCTAAAGGTGATGTGTACCCTAGCCTTCCTCACAAACATTCTTCAAGGCTCTTGTCTGTGTAGGAGGCTGCATGTATCCCCACCTTAGACATAGTATGTTACTACAATTCTTAAAGGTTGTGAAGTTCTGTAAATTTTGGTTTCCAGATCTGGAAAAGTTTAAAAGATAAAGTTAAATTTTCTGAAGCTTATTGCCAAGAGAAATCTTTGCCAGCTAACCAAATTTTAATATTGATTATCAATTTGCATCATAATTCTTTATAAGGAACCCAGAAAGTTCAATCTCCATGGACATCTGAAGTTGCTGTTAGTGCCTGAGAGAAAACTTATTCCACCAGAGGCCTCAATACTGAATCACCCTGATAACCAGGTAGATGATTTATGACATCATGAACTGATTCTTGCATTTTAGCAGCTACACTGTACAAAACTTCAGTTAGCCTTACTTTTCACCTATTATTTAGAATTCTTGAATATATACATGTATGTAATTCTCTTTTTCATTTTTGTTGCAGGTTGTTTTCCACATTGACGGAGGTTCAGGTCATTTTGCTGTCAAGGGAAGCAGTGATGCCATTGCAGAAGTCAGTTACCAAGGAAAGACTGACTTAGTGGTGAGTATGCAGACATCCTCAACCAGCTATTTCACTAGCAGTTCACCATGTAATCCTCAACCAGCTATTTCACTAGCAGATCACCATGTAATCCTCAACAAGCTATTTCACTCATACAGTAGTTCACCATGTATCTTCTTGTATTTCTCGATACTTTTCTCTGTATCCTTCCCTGCCCCTTCCTCAACCCCCCTTATGAGTTAAGTCTGCATATGAGCCAAGTGGCCAATCAGGCCGGTGCTTATCTGGGGTTTTCCATAGCATCAAGCAGTTTATAACAGTAGGAGTATTTCTACCCTACTCAACTCTCTATTCTACTAATCCCTAGATGGGATGCTAGTCCATCACAGGTTTACCCCAGCATTAAATTTGCCGATACCAATTTATACTCCTGGGTGGAGAGAGGCACTGTGAGAGTAAAGTGTCTTGCCCAAGAACACAACAACTCTGTCTGGGCTCAAACCCGGACCGCTCAAACCAGAGTTGAGCGCACTAACCATGAGGCCACTGCGCCTCCCATACCCCCACTCAAATTTACTCCAACCTCCCTCTTATTTCTTATTTAGGAACCCAACTTTAATAATCTTTTACCATTAAACTACATGTATCCATTTCTGTCAAGGTCGTTCCAAGGTCTGAAGGGTTATTCACTGTAACAGTGCACGATGTTTGCCTGGACTCTACAGGCCCAGCTGTGGTAAATGCACAAGTGTCCGATATCTATGGAGTGCATGTTGATGTCGTCAACAAGGTATGTGACATGTGAAGATGTAGAGAGTAAAAGAGAATGGTTTACTGTGGAGGGCTAGGACTCAGCTGCTCATCACCATACATGTACATGGATATGTATTTACAATGACAGACAATAGTAATGCAACAAATTATCCGTGTTTTACAAGTGAAGTTTGAAAAACCACCACTTTTTTCCTTTTGAAAATTTGTTGCTCCTTCCCTTTCCCGTCCCAATACACCATTGAAACTAAGGAGAAATTGCAGGTACTTGTGTTTGACATTATACATATAGGTGGGGTGGGGGGAGGTACTGGGCAAGTGAAGTTGTATCCACACATGACTGTTTGCCATACGATTACTCTTTTATTATATGACTGAGAAAATGATGAACGTGCCCAAGTTAATTTGGACTGCCAAATTAAAAATTACCGACAAATTGGCCTGCTATCCGCCAGTCGCAATGTTCTCAGTCATAAAATAATGTCTAATATCCATTCATCTTCCATTTGAAGATTAGTAAACTGCAAAATATAAGGGCTTGCATGTCAAATCATGGTCAACGAGCTCCACTCAGAACTAAGCAAAGAATCAATAGACATGTCAAAGAATCATTGTCTGCAATGAACCATGTTCTTTTGTTGTTTTTTTTTTTATTCATCAGATTGAGATATTCTCATCAGAGACTCTACGACTACAGCTTTCGGATATGTTTGGCTCACCACTGCTATTTAAAAGCCTCAAACTCCTCAAATTAACACCGCACTTTACTCCTGACATTTTAAACATCAGGTATTTCCTGTTTTGGGTGATGTGATTGTATTTTAAGGAGAAATTATTAGATGTTGATCAATCTTTGAATAGCCCTTAATAGGCTTGTGCCACCGTTATATGTCTGCATAAGAGCCAAGTGGCCCATTGAGCTGGAGCTTATCCCGGTTTCTGTAGCATGAAGCAACTAGGAATATTTCTACTTGCGATGCTAGTCCATTGCAGGGTTACCCCCAGCATTAAATTTGCCAGTACCCATTTATACACCTGGGTGGAGAGAGGCACTGTGAGTGAAGTGTCCTGGTCAAGAACACAAAACAATGTCCTCGGTCAGGGCTCAAACCCAGACCGCTCAATCCAGAAATGAGCGTGCTAACCATGAGGCCACTGCACCCTCCCACTTTTGTCACAGACAGTACCTTAATTTTTGAAGTTCGTCTTTTCACTGACTTGGTGTGCCGTTCAACTGTAATGGAAAGAACCAAGTTACATCTAGGAAAAACTCTTAAGAGATGTTTGAAACAACTTCTCACAGACAGACTTTATTAGACTATCTGTAGAGGGATCAAAACTAACCATTGTTGACAAAATTTAGAAGGCCAAACAATCAGTTTTAATGGGCTACACTTGTTATCTTACAAGTTCAATTAATTACTAGAGTGTACAACATATTCTTTGAACAACCATGGGCATGATGTTTTTCTTATCAGTAAAACAAGAGTGTTTCATAATAATAATAAAATGATAATATTATTGTTATCATGCAAAAACCAACCTGATGCTATACTTGTGTTCTCTTTTAGACCAAACATTGAAATTGAAGACCTGATTAAGGTCAACCAGGACACAGCCTTCTTTAATGTCAAGGGCCTGTCTCTTGGCACAGCGAGCCTCACATTTACAGCATCAATCAACGAAAAAGGGCGTGCCACAAGTGAACCTAAGGACATCCAGGTACGTCATCAGATTTTCAAGCCACAGGACAACCACCCACTGAAGGATTTCCATTCATTGGTTAAGCCGTAGTACCTGGTGTTGCTTAGATTCTCTATGAAACCTACCTGGGAGATGATCTGAATAATCTAAATGAACATTATGTGGTTAAAATTCTTGAGTGGAAAGAAGCAGGCCTGTTGGCTGTATACATGTACAAGCGTGGCCAAGAAATTGAACTCGGGACTACCAACAACAACACTGGCTAGTGGTCAGAACGGGACATGAACTCCTCAGTTTTCAGATTTCACGTCCGGTACCCAAAACCACTTCACCACACTGCCTGCACAAGTATTAGTTTTCCAAATATTTCCTCAAAGTTTGCTAATACTGTGTGTGAATTTGCACCCAAGTCTTGGACAGTGATAAACAATTGCTCTTTTGAAAAAAAAGGAGTTCCATGCACGTTTTTACCTAACTGGCAGTAATTTGTGATAATTTCTTTTTCTGCGGTAGGTTTTTGCACCTTTGCGGCTAGATCCAAGAGTGGTTGTGCTCATTCGAGGAGCCTCATTTCAGGTATAATATTCTATCATATTTTGTTTGTATGACCTTGTATCTAAAAACTTCTTATAGCAAGTTACAGTATGAACAAACTCTGAAGGATCGACTTCACATGGTCAAAATTGGGACAACAACCTACAACGCTAACAAGGTCTATTGTCAGTGTATTTGACTCCAGATTAAGAGATTTGAGTCCCAGCCCTGGCCGAGGTCATAAGCAGTTTGAGCTAACGTATTTCCATCCGCATTGCCACCCAATTTAAACCACGTGTTTATTTATTTGGGAGGTTACAATTGTGCAATTTGTTACACGCAACTGATTTCATGGGAGTATCACTACAAACAACAATTGTAACCTCCCAAATGAATCATCACATGACTTGAACTGGGTGGCAACACGGATGTAAACACGTTAGCCGAATCGGTCTATTTTGTTGGGTTCTTCGGCGAGACGCCTCATACACTGCAAGCAGGCGGTCATATAGCAGGGCTTGAGTATGAAACCCAAACACTAGAGCCTGTTAGACAGTCTAGACAGGCCAGATACTTCACTTTGACAATGATTGCTGTCAATTCTTACCTAACCAGGAGTGTAAATTTGTGGCTGCCAGAGAATTTTTGGGGGAACCTGACCTACGGCTGTTGCAGGTGGAGGGGAGGGGGGTAACCCTGCTATGGACTAGTATGTCATCCAGAGGGAGGGGGGCGGGTAGCTATACTCCAAGCTGCTTCATGCTACAGTAACAGAAACTGGAATTAAACACAGACGCTGATGTAGTATCTGGCATCGACTACCTCACAGAAATAGTTAAAATGAATTGCTATTTGTTTGCAGGTTCGAAGTACAGGTGGGCCCAGCCCCCAGGCAGCAACAATCTTCAATATCGCCAACCATACAGTAGCCACTGTCAGTAATGTAGGACTGGTTGAGGCACAGCAGCTCGGCACAACCAACCTCACTGGACTAGTACAGGCGTCTGATCCAGTTAAGGGACAGACCGTACTGCATTCCAAGGTAACCCCGCTCATCTTTGAAGTTTTATGCTTATAATAAAAAGAAGGTTCGGTGGCTAAATTGTTTGTAACACCAAATTTCTGATTTTATTTCTGCATTCTTGGAGTGGCAAAACAGTGGTGAAGTAAGTGAAAGTTGTTTTTTTAAAAGCTATTCAAAGTAATTTGACTAAGGGTTTTCTGTAGATCATTAGGGTGCAGAATTATGCTGCTTTGTATAGTTTGATTGAGGTAACAAACAGGATCCAGATTTCATTTAAGTGTGAAGTCAAACAATACAAAAACTAAGGTTGTTTCATTCACAGACATTTTAAAGTAGCGTCTGTAGCGAGGACCGCGCCACAGGTTATTGTCCGTTGAGGGGCGTGTTTAAAACAGAAAATGGCGGAATGACGAAATGGCACCTAGCAATGTGGAATATGGTTGACCCATACAATTATTGAGAGCAAATCGCCAAGCTCAGTGACATCATGTCTAACCGGAGCGTTATTGTGGCTAACCGGACCGGAACGTTATTTAGGCTAACTGTAGTGACGTTTTGTCATTACGTCCTCTGGTGAGGCGAGTCAACTGTTAGCTTGCGTTTTGACTGTGATAATTTTGTATTTCCGTCTGCTTTGTTTTTGTGTTCACATTTTGCTTTTATGACTGTTGTACATAGGACGTCATCATTATACGTGTTGTGCAGCTCAGAGGGATCAAAATCAATGTTGCCTCTACTAATCTGGTCACTGGGACAAAGGTACAAATGAACTGTACACCAGTGTTTTGTTATCACTGGCTTTTGCCTTTAGATTTTATGGTGGTAATTATCAGTCCAACCAAACATGATAAACTAACACATTTGTAATAAGGTTAGGAGTAGAAGTTAAAAATCAAACATAAGAATTAAAAACAAAACGTTCTCTGGTTAAAATAGTTTAAAATTATGAGCTTTCGATTGCTAGTCTGCAATCTGTGACAAATAGTGAATAAAAAGCGTGATCGTTGAAATGTATGCGGTAAAAAGTGTGAAGTAGAAAGAAAAATTACAATAAGAACACAAAGATGCTTGCGAGGAAATAAAATGCTAATATGGGGTTCATAAAAGAATAGAATATTGTCTAGGTGATGTTTTTGAGTTACTGTCCGATTCAATAGTGATAGTTGTATGCCAAGATTCCAAAATTTTCCTCACGCGAAAATTCCCCTGTCAATTACATGGGCGTTATTATCGATAGAGTACATGTAGCAAATCAAGTCACTTATGCGATATTTCATGGCTTATCTTTCAAAAACGTTTGCAACATTGAGAACGGTAAGGTTAAATTAGGATGGTCCAACATATTTTCGTTTTTAACCATGCAGTCCTTTGAACACCTGTTCATTTGCATTAAATAAGAGTTTTCATGTTTAGGTGTCACTTACTTTAATTTTAAGAATCAATGAACCAGTAACCGTTGTTAAACGTGTAAAATTTGGCAATGCTCTATGGCTCAGATTGTGCGAAAATGTTATGAGCCTTCGGCTACCAGACTGCAACATTTAACGGCAGTCTTCATCAGAGGATGCAATCTGGTAGCCGAAAGTTCATTCCTTCGTTCATATTTTCACCAATTTTAAACCAGAAAACGCTTTTAATTTTTATATTTATTTTAATTCTTTTGTACATTTTTTGATTAATCTAACAGATAAGCATGTATGCGAGTGGTTTGAACGATGAAACACCTTTCACCTTTGCCAATGCTATACCCGGTTTGAAGTTCTTTTGGAGTTCAACCAATCTTGATGTGTGTCAAGTGAAGTCTGTTTATGTTCTGGTGAGTTTACACCATTAATCTGGGTCTCCGTCCACGCTACGCCGGAGCTTTATTTCTACGAATCCGTCACGAAAACGGAACTTTTCGAAAATGCTCTTCAAACCGGAGGAATTTGAAAACGCTGGCTTTACGTTTTAGTGTGAACGGAAAACATTTAGAAAACGGAACGTCGGTGTCACGATATCCATGTGATTTCCCTGACCGAGATTTCGTCAAACAACAATCCCAAATGACCGGTGATTGTTGCGTTGTCAAATTTCTCCGGCGTAGTGAGGACGGGCTTAGAACTTGCATTGTAACCTTTTAAACAGTCAGTAGACTTGCCTGTTTCCCAATGATGAATGTAAGCATTCAGTTTTTTACTTGCTTCTTTAGATGGAATTTACTTGATGTTCGCCTTGGATAGTTTTTGGGTCAATTGAAAATTTTAATTTGGAAAATTTAAATTATGAGGTTGCGAGATTTTAAGTTTCTCTCAAGTGTTCAAGAAGTAATTTTTAAGTTCTCAGAAGAAAACACAAAAGGATCAACGGAATTACACCTGCTTACGTCAAATCACCGCATTCCCTGAAAACAAAAGTGAACATCTAGTTAACAGTTATTTTTATAGTCCTGGACAAACTAGTTTTGGAACTATTTTGGCAGTCTCTTCACTTCACCTTGAGCAAGAAGAGCGTGATGATTCATATGAAGTAGAGCTAGTCAAGATGAAAAAACAAACAGAAATATTATCCCAGCCCTCACATTAATTCGTCATAATTTTAACTTAAGGGATAAGTCTTTAACTCCATCTTAATCTTTAAGTCCTGAGCAGGGTAGACCTACATGTTATAAGTAATTTATTACTGTATTATGTTTGCAGAGTGGAGTGGCTGTAGAAAGTGAAAATGATTTCCGTGTAGACCTACATTGTGTGAATCCAGGACAGACTACTGTGCGTCTCAGCGTGGAGATAACTGACCACCAGTATCAACAGGCTCACCTGCAGGCCTTGTTACAAGATGACGTTACTTTCGAGGTAACAATGCATAGCCATAATCCTTTCCCTCTCGTCTGTAAACAAACAAAAATACAAGAGAATCTATCCGGAAAATTACTATAGTATTCCATTTGAGTTTCAAGTGAAATGTCTCCATTTTGTGGCAAATTGATAAGTACTCCTATCATGCCATCTGGCTAGCCGGTCATTCACTTCAAAGCAAAACTCCTGAAGCGCCCTGATTTGAAAGCACTCACTCCTTGACCCAGTAAAATTACAGCTGTATTTTTTCATGCTCCATTAAAGATCTCAGAGGTTTGGGGATTTCTGATCTCCTCCACTGAATCTTTAGTATCAACATTTTAAGGATTGTGAAAGGACGTGCCTCCTCGTTCTGAGTAGTTACCATAAAAAGAAAAAGAGCAAACTTTAGGTCATCTGTACAGGTGTTGATCTAATGCTGTTCTTGTGTGTTGTGTGCTGTTAGGTGTATGAAAGGCTTGAGCTAATCTTCCCTGCAAGTGGGTTTCTCCTTCTGCCTCACAGTGTGAACACAAAAATCAAAACAAACAGGTATGTGAAGATTTCATTACGTTTCTCTCTGATGGTACACTGTCAAGCTTTAAGAGCGGCAAGTCTTTGTTACTGTCAGATGTATAGCTTTTTGAGTGGGGGGGGGGGGGTAGGAGGGAGGGAGGTAGCCTGTGAACAGGCTTTCTGGTCGGGGATAGGGCGAAGAGAAAGCGTGAATAAAAAGGATACAAGAGAGAGGAAGGGAGACGCCACCACCCCCATACCGTTCTCCCCTCGGCCCCTCCAGTTTGAGCCAGTTCCTTTTCGACCCTTCCAGCCAGAGCCTGTTCACAGGCCAGGAGGGAGGGAGTATGTACCGCCTACTTTCGCGGAGCTAAATGGAGCAGCGATTCTAGGCATTGATTTCAAGGTACCGGTAATTAAATCGCTGCCAATATGGAAACAGATATGTACTCGTTTTTATTTAGGTGTGTATTAAGAGTCCCTGTCCATAAAAATGGAAAATAACTCGGCAAGGGTCGAAAATTCGATTTCGCTCATATTTTTATGGTAGATAGGCAAGGGCATGACAAAAACTACTGGATAGTTTTTTTGGCAAAATATCCTTTTATTTCAAAGAAATATGCAAATTACCAAATTCCGTTAAAATCGTCATTTGACGCACCATTTTATTAAACAAGTTTGAGAGCCTCGCATGCAAAACCACATCATTCTTCCGTCTTTAAAACACTCAAATATTTTTGTGCAATGTTTAAATGTGTACTGGGTTGATTTTAGGGAATGTTGCGTTGTCTTTTTGGGTGCACACAACTTAAATTTCGAAGACATGTATTTCATTCACTTAAAAGTACTTCGTGAATATAATTAATTTTCACCATGTGCGAAACCTTCAAATGGACCAAGCGTCTGGTGGTTGAATCGCAGAAGGATGGTCTACAAATTCCTGTAAAAATTTCTTTGGGCAAATGATTGTGAGCGACGCGAGAGCTTTTCAAAGTACGTCAAAAATGCAAATATTTGACGTACTGAAAAGATAACAACAGGGGCAATGGTAAATTATTCATTCTTTTTATTTCTTAATTTAATCTCTTCCTACTCAACACGATTGTGTGCTCCCAGTGATTCCAAGCCTTACGGAGCCTTACGTATTAGGATAGAAATTGTCCCACCCCTACCCCCTAAAAAGGGATGACAGAATTGCGTGACGAACAAGGAACCGCTGCAAGCAAGGATTCAAGCCATCAAACCATGATGATCAAACGTAATATTTTGGTGTAGTGCAAAGCAAGCAACTATCTACGAATGACTTAGCCGTTTTTGACTTAGATGCAGTGGTGATCATATGTGTCGAACGAGGGTCACAGATTCATCGTATTCGACCGTTAAATAAGTTGACAGTTGGCGATGTACATCGGACGTTATGTAAACAAAAGCAAACTTCTGCTTTATGTGCGACGAATGGTGAGAGAAACACGTCAAATCGGCTTTGGACCTGCCTTTCAACTTAACATAGGTCAAGTCATGTGGCGCATGCTAAAATATACGTCTAACCCATAAATTGAAATTTGACGACGGATGGTCAAATATTTGCATTTTTGACGTACTTTGAAAAGCTCTCGCGTCGCTCACAATCATTTACCCAAAGAAATTTTTACAGGAATCTGTAGACCATCCTTCTGCGATTCAACCACCAGACGCTTGGTCCATTTGAAGGTTTCGCACATGGTGAAAATTAATTATATTCACGAAGTACTTTTAAGTGAATGAAATACATGTCTTCGAAATTTAAGTTTTGTGCACCCAAAAAGACAACGCAACATTCCCTAAAATCAACCCAGTACACATTTAAACATTGCACAAAAATATTTGAGTGTTTTAAAGACGGAAGAATGATGTGGTTTTGCATGCGAGGCTCTCAAACTTGTTTAATAAAATGGTGCGTCAAATGACGATTTTAACGGAATTTGGTAATTTGCATATTTCTTTGAAATAAAAGGATATTTTGCCAAAAAAACTATCCAGTAGTTTTTGTCATGCCCTAGCCTATCTACCATAGGAATATGAGCGAAATCGAATTTTCGACTCTTGCCGCGAAATTAAGAATTTGTCTGATTTTTACAGGCAGGCACTCTTAAGACCCTCTTCATATTTGTCATAAAAATTCAAATGCATTTTTCAGCGTCGTTTTTAGAAGTACTACGCACTGTTAATGTTGTAAGCGGTATAGCTGTGTTCTTAGATGGTATTATGACTCAGTTGAGAGAGATTTAGAATTAACGTATACACGATGGCCTTAGGTGTCCTGCGGGGCACGATCGGGATAGGAAAGGAGGTATTCAAAGTTCGTTACTGTAACAAATCTGCGTTATTAGTTCAGTGAATTGCTAAAAGGAGACAAATTTTTGCAGGGATGGTTCAGCAAGGATAACATACGAACTAATAGCCGACTGCTCTCAGAACAATATGGCTTCCAGCAGTCCATCTGTGGCGACTGTCAACAGAATCGGACAGGTGTCCACCACGTCCTTGTCTGGGACAGCTGTTGTGCTTGTGACTGTCCATGAGGAGTGTGGCATCAATCAAACTGTCGTGGTACATGTAGAGGTAAGATCAGTGGAGGATTCAATTTTGTCATCGCTTTGCTTTGAGAAAACGGAGCTTTTCGTTTAAGACGTTTTCATGATTAAATTCTTTAAATGATCAGCCATCCTCTCTTGGTAGCGTGTTGTTAACAAATTTCTAATACGGTTGTACAAAATAAAACCATTATTGCCGGTTTTGTCACGTAGATAACCCTACACAGTAGGTGTGCAGTGTTCCAGTTAAGCGAGGGGTCTCGGGACATAAACCGGACAAGGTCAGCTACATGACCTGGCCAATAAATAGAAATTTTATAATGATTTGGTGGTGATCTCTTGCTTAAATGATTTGGTGGAAGCAGTGGGAATTGACCTGTTGGAATTCCTTATTGACACCCTGCCTTGAAAACTTATCTGGAACCCTGAGTATGTTTCTAAAGATACTTGAAAATGTCCTCCTAATCTTAGGACCTCCCTACGCTAATCCGTTTTCGAAACGAAACTTATTCGATGTTCCATTTGCTTACCCAAAACGCATCAAAAGTTTGCGTCCACACTACCGTTTTCGTAGCATTTTCCCATTCAGACTACAACACTTCTAAACGCAGATACCTATTGAGAAACATCACAGACGTCATTTACGCTTGGGCTTAATGGTGAATGACATCATCGTTTTTTTAAGCCCCCCTTTTTCGCCGTCCACACTTAAACGGTAGGGCTTTGTTGTCAAATGTCTCCTTTTAGGACAGCGTTTTCAAATGTATGCGTTTTCGATCGTTGCAGCGTGGACTGAAGGGGAGAACTCATCAACAAATATTATGCTTCTTTAAACGAAAACGCATTAGCCGAGTTTAGACGGGGCCTTGTTTTGACCTCACATCCGCAGGATTTAACATTCATTCAATATTTTCAGGTCAAAGCAGTTTCATCACTGACCATCACTTGTCAGTCTCCCGTGAGAGCGAATTCCGACAAGCTTCAGACATTTCCTCTAGGGATGAATGTGTTGTTCGCTGTTACACTGCATGATAACATAGGACGAACATTTGCTGTGGCCAGTATTCCACTCAAATACAGACTGAACAGGCAAGTGTCAATCATTCTAATTAGTGTGTGATCATCAAAAAAATTAGCCGGAGAAACGTAACATTTTATTATTCGGTTTTGTTTTTCAGAACTGTTGTTCTTGTTTGATTGCGCGAACCTTCACATAATTCGCTCAGTATAGATGCTGTTACTGTATACTTAAATGAGTTAAATCGCTTCACATCTACTAATAAAGCAATTACTTGTCATCGTTTATGGAAATACGGTATTTCAGAGTTATCGACCGTTCACAAGAATGGTATTTGACCCTTTAATATATATATATATATATATCTTATTAGATGTTTTTGGTGTGTTGTATTGCGTGCGCGCGCCGACCTGTACGGCAAACAGGTTTTCTACTGTACAATAGGGTCGCTGTATATTTGTACTGTTATTTGGACGGTATTCGCTGCAGTTGGATAATAAGACCCTTTTAGCCGAATTCTAAGGGAATCTGTTTTCAAGGGACACCCTGTATGAAGCGGACACTAACAAGGGTCCCGGGGGTGTCCGCCTAATACGAGCTTGACTGTAATATCCAAAACCAATCGTGACTCAACCCAATTACGTTGACGTGTAATCTTCCAACTAGTGTTTTCAGAAATATTTTAAGGACAGTAGATAGAAATCTGAATGTTGACTCAAATTTCTTCTTTTAAACAGATTTGATGCCGTTCATGTTGTCCCTGGACCTGAAAATGGAACATTTTATGTCAGAGCGATGAACCTAGGGGAAGCTATTCTTAAGGTTTGTAGCGACTCGGAGTTGGATGGTAACATTTTGTATTTCCTCGCTTTCAAGGGTTTTAACTGCATATACTAATTTAATAAATTTACGTTAGTTTTAGAAAGCTTTCATTTTCAAGCGGGTTCAGCTAGCACACAATCGTAACAAATGGAAATATACAGTGTGCAGATAGTCGGTGTCCGTAAAGCGAGTTTATCTTTTTATCAGAGCATATCACTACGGTCACAGTATATCATTACGGTCAATAGCCCATGAGGCGAAGCCAAATAGGCTATTGGCCCTGTTGCCCTTGAGGGCGAAGGATCTAATTGTTTTAGTATCACCCAACTAGTCGGACAGAAAAGGCAATAATAAAGTTAGCAAATGCAAGTTGAAGAAATATTTATTTGGGAATAAGACGAAAGAAAGCGTCACGCTCGATTGCGCCAATTTCGCTACTCGAGGACTATTACTAATAGTCCTCTAGTAGCGTAGCCAATTAAAATACAGGATTTGCATTAGTCCACCAGTTGGGTGATACTAATTAACAATTATTCCATGAAACCGCGTTGGATATGAAGTGATAAATAACCAACGAGCGCGTAGCGCGAGTTGGTTATGATCACTTCATATCCAACAAGGTCGAATGGAATAATTGTTTTAGTATATTCTTAATCGGGTTTTTGCCGCCGATTTTTATTTCAACAATTTTACAGAGCGGAAAATTTTTAAACTTGGCGCACTGTTTTCCATATAAGGTAAAACTCCGACTAATGGCTCATAGTCGGAGTTTTTGAGCCAATCAGAGAGCTAGAAATGCAATAGTCGGAGCTGAGAATATACTAATGACATTTATGTAAGAGCAAATATCAAATTATAATAATCGAGTGTCCTAATGAAGCGGGTGTTGTCTGTACCTCAACCTTAATTTTTATCTTCACTACACAACCGAACAAGGGTTTTGATTACATATAGGATTTTAATTGCCAAAGATATGTTTTAATTAACACAAGTTTACAACAAAGTGGATAAAAGATACATCAACTAATATCTTACATGTGCCAAAGCCTGACATGTAAACCCCCAAAACCTCTAATTTAGATAAATAGGGACTGTGTACCTCCGTCCAAATGCAGTGGCGCTTGCCTTTGGGGTTTTAAGGTTATTATACTATTTATACATCATTAGGACAAAAAATAAACCTGACCGTAGAATATCACAAATTTCTCAACCGTCTCTTTCTACAAACGTACTAACCATGAGCCTTCGCGTTCTACGCTCGCACCCAGTTCTCTGTTCCGTGTCGGCAAAATTTTAATTATAATAGGTCAATACCGATTATCACAAATTACATTTTGTTTTTGTCCAGGTGTGGGATCCTAGCGCTGTGAACATAGCAGACTACATACGCATAAGGGCTGGACACGGCTTGACTCCTACCAAGGCTACACTGTTACTTGGAATGGTTCAGCAATTCCGCTCAAGTGTTATATCTGAAGGTATTTATGCAACGCGCTAAACAAATAGTTTCACTTGGACGTAGTCTGATTGCGGATTGGAACTTGGCCTCTGTACGTCAAGGTTGCCACGTTCAGAGAAAAGTCAGGGAAAAATAGATTTTATTTAAGGCCAGGGAAAAGTCAGGGAGTTTTGTATCAAGTCAGGGAGTTTCTAAATCCCTGTTCAAAAGTCAGTGAAAAGTCAGGGAATTTTATCTCCAGGTTGCCGCAGATTGTTTATTAGATGTTTTTGTATAGAGAAGGCAATTTTGTTTTAAAAATTATCTGACCTATCCTTATTTTGTTGATTCATGGCCAGAAAAGTCAGCCTGCAGGGTCAGTGAAAATTGCTTACAGTCAGTGAAAAGTCAGGGAAAAGTCAGGGATATTTTTTGTTCCGGTGGGTGGCAACCCTGGTACGTTGATCCAAAGCATTTCATTTGTTAGGCAGTCAAGTGTTCCGTGACATTTCTTTAGGATGGTCATAATACCAGTCAAAAGCGTCCTCGTGATTCAAATGGACTACAAATATTTTTCATAAGAGACGAAACCAGGGCAAAATCAACGACGGATTTAATCTCTGGCTGTTAGTTTGACGCTCTCGTCAACTCTCAAGTGCTAGGGCTGCCGGCACCCTTTTAATACAAGGTTCTTTATATTAACTGGCGAAACGAAACAATAGGTAAACAGCACAAACAATGCTCCTATCCCTAAGAACAAAAAAGGTGCAGATGATGATTAGTAAGAACGAATCAAGGTTTTTTAAGAGGTGCAGGTCAACTGTTTGTGCTGTTATCAAATAATAATAATGATAATAATAATAATTTAATAAAAAGAGGAGTGTTTATTGTGACAAAAACTAGAGCTAAGCTTTACAAAATGCTATAATATTTACATAATTTGATGTCTGTTAAACCTGTAAAACATGTTTCCGTATCTAATCATGATATCATGGTTACTACAACTAATACTAATGCTACTATCATCATCATAACATTAATTAACATATTCCATACAAATTGGTATATACAAGGTAAAAGTAAGTAAAATAAATAAACTATTAAAACCTATTTCAACAGTGTTTACATAATGGCTCCCTCCTGGGTTTCAACGTCAATATCGGTATATTACAAGGTAAAAGTTAATAAAAGAAATAAACTATTAAAACCTATTTCAACAGTGTTTACGTAATGGCTCCCTCCTGGGTTTCAACGTCAATATCAATTTTCTTAAAGTCACAAAAGGCTTTCCTTCTAGCTCTTGAACCCCTTAGGCAGATTAGTGCGGATCTTAGTAAAGCGAAGGATGTCCTTGCTCTTATCCAGGAGATTGTTTTAGCATAATGTTCTCCTTTCTTGATGGAGATCAGCTGCGCCAGTCTGGAATGGTATTGCAAGCACTCGTTTCCCATGCCGCCTGTTGACGTGAAAATAAGGGGTGTAAAAGTTCCTTGTTGGATATCCAAAACCCTCCTCGCGTTAAGGCGCTTCTTCTCGTTCTCATGATTGCGGTATATCTGTTGGAGCTCTAGGTCCCTATACGAATCAGCATTAGGGTGACAAACCCTAACGTCAAAGAATGCTGATCGTTGGTTCTCCCAGAACCCGCGCGCATGAATATCTAATCTCGCATCTGGAGCTCGATTAGAACCTCTTCCCAGCTGTTCACCCGAGATGTCTTGCAGGACAGGCTCAATCTCATCATCGGTACAAACCATATTCAGGAGTTCGGCTTCTAAGTCCCTCAGCTCATTGTGACGTTGGGTAACGAACCCACCTCTCTTGCATATCATTGCGTGGTCCACTGTAAAAGCATCACCGCATACACAGGTGGAGGGGACATCATCAACCGGCCAATCGTAGCGCAGTTTGATTGCATCGCGGAACTCTCTCTTATTTAGATTGAAACCCATTTCACGAAGGGGGAGTACCGTCAGCCAAACAGATGACCCTTTTTCCGCAGCAAGGTCAAGTGCCCGTTGGACTTTCTGTAGGGCTACCCCTCTGATATGCTCTGCCCTGTCTTGGAGCACCGTTGCTCTCTCACTCCTCATTGCCTGTTGTAGTGGCTTGACCAAAGAATCATCCGGCATCTGATGGGATTGAGCCACGATCTGTTGGACCAGCGGGATGGTTTCTTTGGCGGAGGAGGATTGCTCAAGATTTGCGTCAAGACACGGGTTTGTCATGCCAAGTCCCCCTAGACGGACTGGCAATGCTAGAATGTCCCTGTCCAGCCGAGTGCACCTATGCTCCGTAATTGCAGGGATGAGCACCTTAGATATGGCATTCTCCAAAGGCTCCAATAATTCTTGAATATCAGGCAAAGTTCTCAGAAAATAGGTCCATCGGTGCTTGAGGCCAAATAATAATAATAATAATAATAATAATAATAATAATAATAATAATAATAATAATAATAATTATAAAAAAAAATAATAGCAAACTTTATTGAGCACTTTTCATACAAACTTGAATCTTACATGTATCTGGTAAAAAATTCAGAAATTCTGTTGTTCCTTAAGTTTTCGGTAATTATAATAGTAATAATAATATCAAAATAATAATAATAATAATAATAATGATTTATTATCATCATCGTCATATCATATATGTCATGATATCATGGTTACTACAACTAATGCTAATACTACTACTACTTTTTTTTATAAAAAATAATAATAATAATAATAATACAATATAATAATAATACTACTACTACTACTACTACTACTACTACTACTACTAATAATAATAATAATAATAATAATAAGCCGAAACAAGCCGAATGTGGGGCATGAGAACGGAAACGATACCAGTTATCGTTGGAGCACTTGGAGCTATCAAAAAGGGACTAGGAACTTATCTTGGAAGAATTCCCGGCCAATTAAGCATCAGTGAACTACAAAAGATAACCTTGCTAGGTACAGCACACATTTTGAGGAGGGTGCTATCAAGCTAAAAACTGGCTATCCCCTAGTGCCCCAGGACCATGGTTTGGTCTCGGCCCTAAGGACTCTAAGCAAACATTACGTGAGGACGATAATAATAATAATAATAATAATAATAATAATAATAATAATAATAATAATATAATATAATATAATAATATAATAATAATATAATATAATAATAATAATAATAATAATAGTAATACCCCAGAGGATAATGGGGTGAGAGAGAAGGAAGATAAAAAAGTTGAAAAGTATCAAGATCTAGCAAGAGAAGTTCGAAAAATGTGGGGTGTGAGGACAAAGGTTATTCCAGTGGTAGTGGGAGCATTGGGATCAATACCACTGAGATTGAAGGACAGTCTGAGAGCCATTGAGGTGGGCATTCCTGTTGGACTGATCCAGAGATGTGCATTGTTGGGGTCGGCAAGAATTCTTAGAAAGGCGCTGGAGATGTAGAAAGAAGAGAAAAAGCAAACAAGGGGTGTTTCTTGGCCTCCCTAGGCAACTTGTTGTTGCCCGGAGCCAATGACCAAGCCAGCTTCAATATCATCAATAGCTGTGCGAATCTTTAATAATAATAATAATAATAATAATAATAATAATAATAATAATAATAATAATAATAATAATAATAATAATGATAATGATATTTAAACAGGGGGCGATCTCACACAAAGTGGTTTTCAGAACGGCCCTGTGGAAAATGTTATAAAGACGTAAAAGCTATACAAAACAATGCTACTTAAACGTAAAAGATACGATATAAATAAAATATGATAAAATTAAGGCATCCGTTCAAGTTTCTTTTTAAAAAGTAACATAGATTCTGTTTCCTGTATTTCAAGACTTATAAGGTTAAAACCGAGACCTGCTTGGTATGACGAAAGTTTCAGGGTACTTGTTTGACTGGCACATGATTAGATGTACTATTTAAGTGTTTCCAGACTTTAATACTCATTTGACTGCCTTTCTCGCGGGAAAATAACAGTTTGAAGTTATTGATGCAGTCGGCAGGGCTGATCAAGGAAATTTTTGGCTCAAAGTCATAGCGTGCGTATCGAGTGAAGCGTAGACATCCAAATACTTTCCTTCTCGACCACACCAGCTTTATAGAGCTTTATAGACCATATTCGTGTTCTTGTATTGGACTGGAATTAGCTTCCAGTGGACGCTCATGTGGTGGAATATCACTAAAGAGAGATTTATGTCACTTGCATTGGAAAAGACTCCCTGCCTTAGCCTCATTTGCAAGCTAGTTCCAGTCCAATACCGGGAATACAAATGTTGCCTGTTGTGTTCAGTACAGTAGTACTGCTTTCAAGTACTACTAATACATACATTTTTGCAGATTGATTGCATATACACTTCTTTTTTGTTTATTTCATTGTAAATAATTTAAACTTTTTTTGTTGTTTCCCCAATTAGTAGTTAATACTAAATACATTGACACTTCAATAAAGCTTTTACTGTAGCTGTTATTATTCTTTTTTTTTTTTAAGGGGTTGGTGGTGTTTGGTCGTCTTCCAATGACAGAGTGGTTAACATCAACTCGACAACTGGTATTGCCGTGGCAACTGCTGCAGGAACAGCAACTATTTACTTCATGATTCCCGAACGGTACTCGGCACAGACTGAAGTTAAAGTTGAAAGCCTGAGTTACATTCATGTCGCCACAGATGATGCTCTGGTCATCACCAACATTCCTCGACAAGATGGCCGAGGCTACATCATCCCTGTTATCCTTGGACATGATTATTTGTCTCAAGAACATACATCCAAGGCGTCCGGCCTCGGGGATGGAATATTGCTTTTTGAAGAGCTGGGTGTTAGTCGTTCCATACCCTTCCAGTGTGTTCTTAGCTTTGCCTATGATCTCTTTGGGGATTTTAACTCAGATGATCTGTTTGAAGTGAAATCTGGTTTTATCAACGGAAAGCCTATGTGTTATGTCATTCCAAGAAGTGCCACAGCAGATGTGGTTCGTTCTGCGAGCTCCAGTACAGCTCAACTGAGTCTTGCCGTCAGAGTTTTCGACGAGATTCAAGGTCGCCGCATCTCTTCAGAGGCATTACCTGTGCCATTTGTTCCTGCGTTTGTGCTAAGTGAAACCGAACTGGAGCTTTCCGCTGACAGACAAAAAGCGCAAATTGTTGTTTTGGGCATTACGAGGCAGTTGGATAGCCTAGAGGTAAAAGCTGTTTGTATTTCTGCAATCTAAACGTCCGCCGTAACATGTGACAGTGACAAAAATATTATTTTGCATAATTTACACATAATTTATAATTTTCGTACTTACGTATAATTTAAGCACTGTTTGTCTGTCTGACGGCGGACGGACGGACGGACCGACTGACTGACGGACGGACGGAGGGACGGACTGATCTCGATCGATCATTCATTCGTTCGTTCGTTCGTTCGTTCGTTCGTTCGTTCTTTCAATCACTAATTTGTGACAGTCACAACATTCGCACAGACACTAAAAATTTGACATAGAGAGTTGTTCACCAGAAAGGTCTTAAAGAGGAACACTCTGGTCTCTGGAATGTTTCCCTAGTTGTAGTAGCTTCTTCGGGGCTTCTGTAGTTCAGTTTTGAAGCGTCTTCTGTGTACAAGTTCATTGGTTCAACTCCCGTTGCTCGAACTCGAGAGAAATTTCTTCCCCTACTAGCTTTAATCACTCACTAATATCTTCCTGAAATTTATAACGCTGTTTTGAGTCGAATCATTGCCACATTTTCAATTTTCTTTCGTTCAACAAAGATTACTTTTGTTTTGTTTGCAGGTAAGATCCCAAGATTCATCATTGGTAGCTGTTACAGTGCTGTCAATCTCAGGTGATAATCAAGCTCAATATGAGGTAGAAGTGGTGGGAAAAAATCCAAAATCATTCAAGAAAGTGTGGGTGGAGTTTAAAAGTCAGTTGACGGACCAAAGAGCTTTGCTGTACGTCTCGTATACAGCTCCCTTCGGAGGCGCTATTCCTGTTGTGCTGGCAGGAGCGGGTTCAAGCAGTGAACAGTGCCCTAAACTTCCAGCAGGGCCGGCAGACAGAAGTTTCCAAGGGTTTTTTCTAGGTCTTCTTGGACAAACTAGTGCCTGGATAATTGGGCTTTCGTTTTTCATTGGGTTCATCATTTTAGCCCTTATACTGTGTTGTAGTCCTCGGCAAAGGAGTGTTGGTCCCCATGGCGGTGCCCCAACGCCTGGGTCGAGATCCCAAAGCCCTTACGGATTGACCCCAGTCCAAGGGAGCCCATATGGGCAGGCTCCATATCATGGGTCAACCGGAGGCTCCTATTATTCTGCAAGAGGCACTTATCTATCTTCGGCAACAGGTGCATATTCTCCAGGGGCTGGGACGCGTGGAGGTCATGCTGGAGGTGATGATCCGTCTGTCCGGTCCTTCCCAGAAGAGCACGATGAGACTCGGCGAGAAGTGTTCACAACATACCGGCATACCAAGACCTCAAGCCGAACATATCTCTCAGGGGAAGCATCTCAGGCCTCTGGTGGACTGTCTATTGGCCGTATCTCTCCAAACAAATCTCCTGGACTCTTCAGTGTCAATCAATGATGTACTACTGACTCTCTACCTCCTTAGAGTACTCAAGTATAAATTTGACAATTTTCTAAACTTGTTTTTTTGGAATTACTTGACTAACAAACAGCACCACTAGAAAGCATGCATCGAAGGCTTTCATTTGAATGGTCACATGTGAGAGATTCATCCAGGCACTTAATATTGTGGGTACAGTTACTGTTGGCAGCCATTTTGGTCGTGGTGATTAGCGACTTTACACTACATTACACTTTCTTTTTTTTTTTTGCCGGCCTTTTCTCTCTTTTATTCATACCTAGTATAAACTTAAACTACCTGAAAGGCCTATTCGAGGCACTGCAAAATTATAAAGCTGGAGCCAGCTGCACTCCTTTAAGTAACTTCAACTTTTGTTTTGTTTTTGTTTTGTTTTTTTTCCACATTTTTATTTCCATTATTAAATACATTATTAATTACAAAACGTTGATAATAATATAATTCACTACATTACACTTGAATTTTGAAGCCTTCGCAGAGAAGGGTTTGCCAGTCTCAAGCCTTATTCGGAGGTTATCAAGGATTCTATGGATTCGAAGTATTTATGTAATGATAGAGTACAAAGTCGAAACAAACAGTAAAAGACAGCCAAGTCTTTTAGTGAACCTTGAAATCATTTCTCGCACCCATATTTGGTCTCTCTCGAAGGAGCTATTTCACGATATTTTAAGGTGGCCGAACACAGTTTTCAAGAGCCTATGCATAGCTCACCATTACTTTTAAGCTATTTATGCTTTGGCGCTCGTTTTTTGCAAGAGTCAAGGTTAACCACAGAAAAGTTTATTCTCGTATTTTGGCTAAGGTGTGTGCTGTTACCATGGCAACGGGGCTGGTTAAAAACAAGGCTTAAAAAATGGTTTTTGTTTATTTAAAAAAAATCCAGTCGTTAGATTTTTTTCATCTTTTGCCCACTACGAATTGACATTAAATCCCTTCTGTCAATACTGTTCTAATAAAATTTTGACATAGGCGATTTTCGTAATTCGCCGTAAATCGTTTTCTCCGCATGTTCTGTATTATTAAAAATTCCCTATGTCAAAATTCAGATTTTTTGCGATAGATCATTCACGTGGTTTCTGAACTATTTTTTGGCCAAATTTCTTGAAATTCTAACGACTGGATCGTCAGAAATCCGCAAGTTTCTGCAAAAGTAATCTGTCTTAATTTTTCGAGCAACTACGCATGGGCTGCATTTAACTGGGTTCTTTCGGTAACAAAGAGAAAGCTGAGAATTGCTGGTTTCTTTGCGTCGTTACCTTTTCTAACATATCTTTGTAATAAAAGACTAAAGCCATCAGTACACTGCGTTCAATAATAGAGAAAAATAGCACAGATAGTGCGGGTGTTGAGTAAATAAAATGATCGCTCTTTGCAATCCTTGTGCGCGCGCTCAATTGCATCAGCAAAAGCGCGCGCGAAAACTGTGTTCGGCCACCTTAAGCTGTGGTGTAGCTAACTTAGTAGAAGGTGGAGCACTTCTTATCAACTGTTTTTCTGGGTGTGCAAATGTGGGAAACTAGTCCAAGATGAAAATTCTGACTGGCTTCCTGAGCGGTCCGACTTTAGCAGTACGGACCGCTAGAGGGCCGCTCACGAATCAGTTTTGGCGAACTGCGGCTTAAAACATTGCACAAAAGTAAACAGTTTGTTGTTACGTAGAAATCTTACTTCCGTAGAAATCTTATTTACTTCATGCAATGAAGTTCAATAGCATTCATCTCCCTAACTTATGGATTGTTTCAATCAGGCGATGTTAACAGGAGGCGGCTATTTGCTATTGCCGTTACAAAATTGAGCTAAAAAAACGCGAGGATACGTAAGTCGTTAATGTGTTTATCGTATGACCCGTAGGGCTCCGCGCGCTATTTGCTTGGAAAACCAGAAGAAGAAAAAAGACCGTATGAGGGCCGCACTTGCGGTAGTGACAGGGCCCGAAAAAGGTGTGCGATCTCACTAGACATACCATGAGCGCGACCTCTTTCTACGAGAATAACAAAAACCAAAATGGTCATGTGATCAAATGGTTATTGACTGAGTTAGGTCGGGTCAGACGGGAAAAGGTCACGGACCTCGTTGCACTTGTTCCATACGTCCTGACCTTGAGCCAAATATTTTCCCGTCCGGCCTTCCCATTCGTCTCTGCTTCAAGCCTGGCACGGGCCGGGAGCGATACGTGATATCCGGCCCGAGACGGCTGCGAAGGAAACTGTCTGTGGCGTCGTTTGAAACAAGTACATAGCAGGTCAGAACGTGCTTAATTACAAATTGGTATATTCTGATATATGTATAGTAATTTCGCAGTTTTTGTACAATTTGCGCCTACCGCAAGATTTCATTTGCCAAGTGTTTTGTATTCATTTTTTCTATAGAAGTATTTTGTTACCATCACGAGCACTCTAACTATCTAATCCGTGAGCATTGTATAACTTTAATATATAAATTATTCGCCTCGCATTTATTTAGCTACAGCTATTCACGTTTGAAATAAATATCTCATAAAAGCAGTTTGTTTGGACATGTTAACTTGTGTGTAAAACATGTTTTGCAGGATAGAATGTGAAACACTTTAATGACTTGTTGTTATTTAATTAGAATTTTTGCGTTAGTGATTCTTCATGGTTAGCTTGCGTAGCGGGATTTCTCGCGCGAGTGTTTTTGTTTTGGCTCCAAGGCCCTGTGCGCGAGCGGCGAACACAGATTACTTCATGGAAAATGCGAGCGTACGATTTTTATTCACGAGTAGTATTAGAAAGCGAACGAGTAAGTTTTCTGATACGTGTCAACGAGTGAATAAAATCGTACAAAGCATTTTTCATGCTGTAATGTGTTTATTTCATAGGTACTGAGATTTTCTCCTGTAGTATTTGGTAAACAAATTGCACAAATGGGGCGATGAAAAGCGTAAAAAAAAATTTTTCAATAACTGT
The DNA here is from genome assembly GCF_964199315.1 of Orbicella franksi. NCBI lineage: Eukaryota > Metazoa > Cnidaria > Anthozoa > Scleractinia > Merulinidae > Orbicella > Orbicella franksi. The sequence goes on from NC_138154.1 coordinate 27,370,114, forward strand.
CTAATTTTACGCGCGCTGTTTGGCTCATTTTTATCATCAATAAGAGTTCAGACGGATAAAATTTTAATTTATGCAAGTTTTGAAGTTAACTTTCAGCTTTCAAACTGTCAACTTTTTAACCAATGAGATTTTATGGACTTTTTTAAGTAGCCAATCAAAAAGCGAGAAAAGCTATTGACAATTGTCGCGCCATTTTGACTAAAATTCACTTATCTTTGTTTACGGCAAGTTTACGGCGTCTTTTCCCTTCATTTATTCCCGGCATTTGACCATTTTGGGACTTATTATTGTAAAAGACATATACTGCGGAACCACTTGCCCGCGGCTTGTGGTTCCACAACCACTTTGACAATGTTATGACGCAATTTATCATCAATAAGAGGACAGACGCAAAAAACTGACGTCAATTTATTAAGTTTAAAATCGCTCAACAACAACTAGGTTAATGAAAGCTTATAAAATTTTACAAAACTTACTGTGTTCAACATATATCAATAAAGTCAAATGTCTAGAAACCTGACGTTTTGAATTCCAGCCCTCTGAACGATTGTCTTCATTGAACCGTTGAGTTTGTTGACGGCAGCAGCGCCGGACTTGAACCAGCCTTTTCTTGCGAGCGAGTCCGCCCTTTAAGTGTTGTTTACGGCCAGGTAAAAGGGAGCATCGCCTTAATTCATTTCCTCAGGTCTCTTCCTGGCAAAAAATTTGTAAACCGCGACAGGATTTCTTTCAGTTCCGTCGGCATGCAGCGTCGGTCGCAAACCTTTTTCGGTGATACAGCTCTGACATCGCTGTAGTCTGATCCACTTCTACTTTTTGTCTGTCTTTCATTAAACTCCAAGTACTCCACTCCGCTTGCCGTTTTGGGAAGCTTTACATCTCGCCAGCACAGTACATATCACAATGTTCTTTGCACCCATGGGAGTCCAAACACAGGTAGTCCAAGCTGCTTTGGGAACCGTCAACATGGCATTGCGTAACAACGTTATTATAAGAGTTTCTATGGGAATATAACGATCGTACAAAATAGTTCAAAATAAGGGAAAAAATAACGAAGGATGGCTTAAATAACTCATTAAACAAACAAGAAAGCAAGGATGGGCAAAATTGTAGAAGATTTAAGGGGATTACAATGGGGGTTTTTGAAAACCCTTCAGCCTAACAGCTTTTCAAAGTTCATATCTGTGTATTTATTGTGTGTTTACCGTACAATCTTTCATGTGGAACCCCAGATACAACTGATAAGGTTATATGAAATCACATCTCACGCTTCTTAACCCCAACTTGCCTGAAATCCTGGACAATTTCTCTAATTGGGGGCTGATTTAAAAGATTAACTTGCGATCAGGCGTGGTTTTTGTTTTCTTTTTTGTTTTCTTTTTTTTTTTTTTGAGATTTAGGGAAGGAGGGTGTGATCGGTAGCAAGTAAGGACCTGA